>NW_028133089.1:0-292353 GCF_964374135.1 Grampus griseus | reverse complement strand
AGGGATTCACAGTCAGAGCTGGAATCACCTTCGGCATGACCGAGACCCAGGCGCGCACTAGAGAACAGGGAGACTGAGGCCCAGACGGGTCACCGACAAACAACCTCAGACCTGTCACTAGAACTAGTCCTCCTGCCTCCTGAGTCCCGCTTCCGAATCCTCTCAGGGACTGAAGCACTTTAGGGACAGGAACCAGTGGCCGTGCGTGGCTTCTCGGACCTGGTGCAGCCCCTCCCTGTCGAAGCAGCCCAGAGCTTCCCTATCCCGAGCGGGAGCTGCTCTGTGCGGGCTTTGCCTCCACTTTGATCCCGAGGACTTGGCTCCCATCACTGGTGGTGCTGGGGGCTGGCTTTCTCCTGTCCCCAGAGGCCCTGCTCACTGTCTCTCCAAGGCGCTGTGCCCTGTCCTGGGCACAGATGGGCCGGGCAACCTGAACCTAGTGTCTGAGAGCAATTACCTCAGGACAGAGGACACCATCGTAAACTCAGGGTCTGGGCCCGAGGGCGGCTGGGGCCAGGCCTGCTGCTGGGAAGGGTGGTTCCGGACAACGCGTGGTCCGACCGCACGCTGCCCTTGCCTCCCCAGGCTGCTGCTCCTGCTGCCCCGTGGGCTGCGCCAAGTGTGCCCAGGGCTGCGCCAAGTGTGCCCAGGGCTGCGTCTGCAAAGGGGCCTCGGACAAGTGCAGCTGCTGTGCCTGATGTCGCGGAGAGCCTGCCCCGGGTGTCCACAGAGCAACCAGGACAAACCTGCATTTTACCGTTTTTCATACAACCGGACCTGACGCTACATTCCTTTTTCTATGAAATCTGTGACTTGTAATAAAAGCTGTTGACTTTATTCTGGCTCTGTCTTCCTTGGTGTGTCTTGGACAAAGAGACTCCGTGCCCATCAGGGCTGGCGTGGGGAACTGGACTGGACGTGCAGAGACCTCGGCTCTGGACCAAAGAGCACCCCCCCACACACCCCACACCCCCAAAACACACACACTGAGCGTCTCAGCCGCTTAGGTTAATTTGAGCTTCCGTTTTTCAGCTCCAAAGGATACCCTCGCCAGATGACATAGGGCATTGGACACACAGAGGACACACTCCCTCTATTCCCCTTAGGAGTACGGATTGCAGAGAAAGTTGCCCATTTCTCATTTTCCTTCTCTGGGGGCCCCTGCCAAACTCAGCGCTCGGTGATGAGAGCCTAGAAAAGTACCCAGAGGGGATGGAATCCCACACCCCTCTCGTGTGACTTCTGCACGGGGCTTGCGTCTAAAACACCCTGGAAAGACCTCTTTGTATTTTCTGCCACAGTTTTCACCCTGGTCAGGAAAACGGATCGCGAAGAAAACACGTCAAAGGACACGATATGTGACACCCAGTTTTCCCTTCAACACGTAAAACCACCTTCACACGTGGAGGAGCAATTCTGGAAACTGGACGCTCTCATATGCTGCACGTACGTTGAAAGTGTGCCCGAGTCCTGGGAACACTTCACAGATGCCCCACTGTGTGGACCACACACGCCTGGAGCAGCTCTGCCCCCTGCCTCCCCACAGGGAACCTCAGTCTTGGCTTGCCCAGGGCTACGGACAGGACACTCGCCACCCGTGACAGCTCCCTGCAGGGGCTTGGCTCTGAATCTTCGCAAGTACCTCCCTAGGTCAGGCTGACATCTTCCCTTCCCTCAAAAACCAGCCCGTGGCTCCCTGACACCCCGAAAGAAAGTGATTTGGATTTGGTGGGAATTTCCCGGCTGTTTCCCTGAGACCTGGTTTCAGAAGAAGGGCTTCACGTGTTCCTCTGCAGAGTGATGGTGGTGCTGCAGTGCGTGGCGGGGGGGGGGGGGGGGCCTGGTGGGGTTTATTAGCAACAAGTGTGTGCTGAGGGAACGGGTAGTCTATTTCAGGTGTTGGGCCCCCTGGCGGTCTGGGGAGGGAACTCCTATTTGATGGGCACTCCGAGAGAAAGAGGAGACACGTGGCTCAGAAGTCAGGACCAAGATGGGCCACAGGTGCCCCGAGTGCACAGGGCATTTCGGGAGCCGGCCCGTGCTGCGTGCGTGGGCGTCGGCGTCAGGCACTCAGGTTCACAGCCACCGTGCCACTTCCTGACCTGGCAAGTCACTGATACTCTCTGAGATTTCATTTCCTCCTTTCGATACAAAAGATTAATGTCAAAGAGGGGGAATGAGCGAGATAGTGGCCTGGCTCCCAGCTCGGGCTTCCCCCACGGTGTCCCGTACGATCGCTCTCTCCACACTGACATCTGTGCACAGAGAATCCTTGAGCTCCCGACAAGCTCCTGGAGAAAGGCTCCCTGGTTTGCAAGCAAGCTCATGGTGAGGGCAGAGATGGATAGGAACCTTGCTTATCCAGGGCCAGAGGGCGTGGGGATGTCCTCCAACAAGCCCCGTGGAACGAGTCACCGCCACAGCGTTTGGACAGACTCGGTGAACCTGCATGGTCTGGAGTGATGGTGCCAGTTCCAGAGAGGTTAAGCAACTTACCCAAGGGCACACAGCCTATACTCAGAGGACTAAACCTACACTGCAGCTGTCTCACCTCCCGGCCACACGGTGCCGGTTATGACATCACTGGAGGCTGAGTCCGGCCTCTCCTTTTTCAGGGCTGCAGGGTCTTCGGAGACAGTCCAGCTGTGCTCCTGGCTGCAGAGGTGGGAGGCCGAAGCCCACAGAGGTCACAGAGCTGTGCGGAGGGTTCTGGCTGCCGGCTCAGGGCTCTCCCACTGCTGCCTCTGTGCCAGGTGTTCAGTGTTCTCACCCTTCGTGGGATGACATGGTGTCCGGTTGGGCGCGGGGCTGCAGTCAGCCTGCAGTCAGCCTGCAGGAGGGCCAGTCCCATCTGTGCCACGTACAGCCATGGGACATAACCTCTCTGTGGCTCCGTCTGCTCTGCTCTAAAGGAAAAATAATAGTGTCTGGCTCTCGGGATTAAAGAACTGAATACATGCCAAGAAGGTCAGAATATACTGGGCACTCAGTGAGCAATCGATCACATCACCCATTCATTTATTTATCTATTGATTTATTTGTTATCATCAGCCTAGGAGACACTGTTCTCCTTCCAGACACGCAAGCAAGGACGGTGTGTTTCGCTCTGTGCTCTGGGCCGTCCCCATCGACCCTGTGAGCGTGGGACCAGTACCCCCGAGAGGGTTATCCTGCCTTCACGCAAAGAGCCGTCGACACTACAGATAGAAAGCCGTGAGGAGCACAGTCGGTGTCCTCCTCACAGACACAGAAGGGTCCTGCCACTTCTGCTGTCACCTGCATCAGGATTTCCTTACCATTTTCTTTTCAGTGATTTTCTGAAATACGTTATACCAAAAGAAACCTCTCGAACGCTACTGAAGGAGAGAGTCAGAAGGTAGCCACAAAATCATAAATACATTCCTACTGTGTCACCTTGGTCGCCCCCAGGATTGAGCTGGACATGGTAGAGACGGGCCGAGGACACAGCTCTGGGCCAAAGGGGAGCTTGCTCACTGACTCCCTCTTTCAGCTGCGAAGCGACAAAAACACAGAAGCAGGGCACCACTCCCCAGCCCTGTGTGCCTGCCTCAGTAGCCTCCCTGTACTGTAGGGACTTTGGACTTTGGGAAGCGGGCTCCTGACTGCTGTCTCCCTTCCCGGTTGGTGTGACAACTCAAAGAGCAAAAGTGACTAACAAGGCTTGGCATGGACTCCATGGTGAGTAACTGTCAGGACTACTCAAAGGGAACTCTATCCACTTGTCTCGCTTTGTTATTTACCGCCGGGTCTGCCTATCACCTACAATGATGCCGCCCCTGGGGAAGCATCCCATGATGAGGGAACCTCCACCCTGGCGTGGGGGTGGACCGGCTACAGTGAGGAGCGCCCCTGGAAAGTTCAGGCAAAGAAGCCCCCGGACAAATGAGCCAGGATCCCTCCAGGAAAGGAAAACACAAGTGACGCCTCGCGGCTGAAGGCAATGTTCACCGCGCTGCGGTTACAGGAGGCGGTACCGGAAAAACGCTTCCAAAGGACCGTGGTGGGGACCGGGGCTGGCAACGCCCGGGGACACATGGGGTCGGCCAAACGGTGGTGAGGGTCACATCCGCCTGCGCTCTCTGACACCGCTCCCCGGCTCCAGCCAAGCCAGGGACACGAGCGGGAGGCGGGGGCTGTTCTCAGGCTGCAGGAAACGGCGACCCGGAGGCCGGCGGCGCGGGGCCTGGGGCCTGGGGCGGGGAAGACCGGAGGACGCGGGAGCCGGATTCCTGCACAAGCCGCCAACACGGTGGCTGCTCCCGTCGGGCACATTGGGAAGGGGCGGCCAGGGGGCTGGGACACCGCTTACCGCACGGCACCCGGTTCCTCCGCTCCAGCCGGCACCGACGTGGAATCGTGCGCTCGGCCCCGCCTGTTGCTCACAGCCCGGCCCAGGGCGCTGCGGGCGGCACGGGCGGCGCGGGCGCGGAGCCGCGGGGCGGGTGCAAGGCGGGGGCGGGGCCTCTGCGCCCGGGCCGCCTCCTCGGCCTATAACTGAGCCCCCGGGCTCCTCGCTCCCACACGGCCCCCACCGGACCCGTGAAGCGGCTTCGCCCCTTGCTTTGGACCTCGGGCCTCACTCCTCCTCCAGATGGACCCCAAGTGCTCCTGCCCCACTGGTAAGGGAGCCCTGCCTTTGAGCCTTAGGATGCCCCCTTCCCGGGCACAGGACGAGAAGGGAGGGCTTTGAGTTTGAGCTCAGGAGGACTCCTGTCACGGGTCCAGGGCTTTCTTGGTAGCCAGGCTCCTGAGGGCACGTCAGTCTCCCTTTGCCTCTCCGTTGACACTGAGGGCACGGAGGCTCCAGGCTGTCCTTCTTGAGGTCACCCGGCAGGTCAGGGGATTGCTAGACCGGGACCCAGCGTTTGGAGGCGGTCTCGGACCTGCCACGATTTGATGGGAGGAGGGGACGCTGCCTCTTTAGGGTTCAGGCCATGGGCCCCGGCCCCCGGCCCCAGTCGGCCTGGGCTGCGTCTGGAGCCCGGGACCTTCCCTGTGGAGTCCCATCAGGAGGGGACTTACTCTCCTTGGACCAGAAGAGAGGAGCTGGGGCTTCTCTATCCGCCCGAGTGGACACGAGCTCCCAGGGCTGGGTCCTGACAGAGGAGGAGGGCTCAGGGAGGCATTGCTGACCGTCTGCTGTGGCTCCTGCATCCCCGTCCCTGCTCACTGCTGGCCTCCTTTCCCTTCCCGGCAGGCGGCTCCTGCGGCTGCGCTGGATCCTGCACCTGCACCTGCAAAGCCTGCAGATGCGCCTCCTGCAAGAAGAGTGAGTGTGCGGGGCCTTCTCTGGGAATGCGGGGTCTGGGCTGAGTGCGAGGAGGGGGCCCAGAGCTCAGCAGGCAGGCAGGAGCAGGACAGTGACCAGACTTCCCGGCACCCCCCTCACCAGGAAGGGATTCACAGTCAGAGCTGGAATCACCTTCGGCATGACCGAGACCCAGGCGCGCACTAGAGAACAGGGAGACTGAGGCCCAGACGGGCCACCGACAAACAACCTCAGACCTGTCACTAGAACTAGTCCTCCTGCCTCCTGAGTCCCGCTTCCGAATCCTCTCAGGGACTGAAGCACTTTAGGGACAGGAACCAGTGGCCGTGCGTGGCTTCTCGGACCTGGTGCAGCCCCTCCCTGTCGAAGCAGCCCAGAGCTTCCCTATCCCGAGCGGGAGCTGCTCTGTGCGGGCTTTGCCTCCACTTTGATCCCGAGGACTTGGCTCCCATCACTGGTGGTGCTGGGGGCTGGCTTTCTCCTGTCCCCAGAGGCCCTGCTCACTGTCTCTCCAAGGCGCTGTGCCCTGTCCTGGGCACAGATGGGCCGGGCAACCTGAACCTAGTGTCTGAGAGCAATTACCTCAGGACAGAGGACACCATCGTAAACTCAGGGTCTGGGCCCGAGGGCGGCTGGGGCCAGGCCTGCTGCTGGGAAGGGTGGTTCCGGACAACGCGTGGTCCGACCGCACGCTGCCCTTGCCTCCCCAGGCTGCTGCTCCTGCTGCCCCGTGGGCTGCGCCAAGTGTGCCCAGGGCTGCGCCAAGTGTGCCCAGGGCTGCGTCTGCAAAGGGGCCTCGGACAAGTGCAGCTGCTGTGCCTGATGTCGCGGAGAGCCTGCCCCGGGTGTCCACAGAGCAACCAGGACAAACCTGCATTTTACCGTTTTTCATACAACCGGACCTGACGCTACATTCCTTTTTCTATGAAATCTGTGACTTGTAATAAAAGCTGTTGACTTTATTCTGGCTCTGTCTTCCTTGGTGTGTCTTGGACAAAGAGACTCCGTGCCCATCAGGGCTGGCGTGGGGAACTGGACTGGACGTGCAGAGACCTCGGCTCTGGACCAAAGAGCACCCCCCCACACACCCCACACCCCCAAAACACACACACTGAGCGTCTTAGCCGCTTAGGTTAATTTGAGCTTCCGTTTCTCAGCTCCAAAGGATACCCTCGCCAGATGACATAGGGCATTGGACACACAGAGGACACACTCCCTCTATTCCCCTTAGGAGTACGGATTGCAGAGAAAGTTGCCCATTTCTCATTTTCCTTCTCTGGGGGCCCCTGCCAAACTCAGCGCTCGGTGATGAGAGCCTAGAAAAGTACCCAGAGGGGATGGAATCCCACACCCCTCTCGTGTGACTTCTGCACGGGGCTTGCGTCTAAAACACCCTGGAAAGACCTCTTTGTATTTTCTGCCACAGTTTTCACCCTGGTCAGGAAAACGGATCGCGAAGAAAACACGTCAAAGGACACGATATGTGACACCCAGTTTTCCCTTCAACACGTAAAACCACCTTCACACGTGGAGGAGCAATTCTGGAAACTGGACGCTCTCATATGCTGCACGTACGTTGAAAGTGTGCCCGAGTCCTGGGAACACTTCACAGATGCCCCACTGTGTGGACCACACACGCCTGGAGCAGCTCTGCCCCCTGCCTCCCCACAGGGAACCTCAGTCTTGGCTTGCCCAGGGCTACGGACAGGACACTCGCCACCCGTGACAGCTCCCTGCAGGGGCTTGGCTCTGAATCTTCGCAAGTACCTCCCTAGGTCAGGCTGACATCTTCCCTTCCCTCAAAAACCAGCCCGTGGCTCCCTGACACCCCGAAAGAAAGTGATTTGGATTTGGTGGGAATTTCCCGGCTGTTTCCCTGAGACCTGGTTTCAGAAGAAGGGCTTCACGTGTTCCTCTGCAGAGTGATGGTGGTGCTGCAGTGCGTGGCGGGGGGGGGGGGGGGGCCTGGTGGGGTTTATTAGCAACAAGTGTGTGCTGAGGGAACGGGTAGTCTATTTCAGGTGTTGGGCCCCCTGGCGGTCTGGGGAGGGAACTCCTATTTGATGGGCACTCCGAGAGAAAGAGGAGACACGTGGCTCAGAAGTCAGGACCAAGATGGGCCACAGGTGCCCCGAGTGCACAGGGCATTTCGGGAGCCGGCCCGTGCTGCGTGCGTGGGCGTCGGCGTCAGGCACTCAGGTTCACAGCCACCGTGCCACTTCCTGACCTGGCAAGTCACTGATACTCTCTGAGATTTCATTTCCTCCTTTCGATACAAAAGATTAATGTCAAAGAGGGGGAATGAGCGAGATAGTGGCCTGGCTCCCAGCTCGGGCTTCCCCCACGGTGTCCCGTACGATCGCTCTCTCCACACTGACATCTGTGCACAGAGAATCCTTGAGCTCCCGACAAGCTCCTGGAGAAAGGCTCCCTGGTTTGCAAGCAAGCTCATGGTGAGGGCAGAGATGGATAGGAACCTTGCTTATCCAGGGCCAGAGGGCGTGGGGATGTCCTCCAACAAGCCCCGTGGAACGAGTCACCGCCACAGCGTTTGGACAGACTCGGTGAACCTGCATGGTCTGGAGTGATGGTGCCAGTTCCAGAGAGGTTAAGCAACTTACCCAAGGGCACACAGCCTATACTCAGAGGACTAAACCTACACTGCAGCTGTCTCACCTCCCGGCCACACGGTGCCGGTTATGACATCACTGGAGGCTGAGTCCGGCCTCTCCTTTTTCAGGGCTGCAGGGTCTTCGGAGACAGTCCAGCTGTGCTCCTGGCTGCAGAGGTGGGAGGCCGAAGCCCACAGAGGTCACAGAGCTGTGCGGAGGGTTCTGGCTGCCGGCTCAGGGCTCTCCCACTGCTGCCTCTGTGCCAGGTGTTCAGTGTTCTCACCCTTCGTGGGATGACATGGTGTCCGGTTGGGCGCGGGGCTGCAGTCAGCCTGCAGTCAGCCTGCAGGAGGGCCAGTCCCATCTGTGCCACGTACAGCCATGGGACATAACCTCTCTGTGGCTCCGTCTGCTCTGCTCTAAAGGGAAAATAATAGTGTCTGGCTCTCGGGATTAAAGAACTGAATACATGCCAAGAAGGTCAGAATATACTGGGCACTCAGTGAGCAATCGATCACATCACCCATTCATTTATTTATCTATTGATTTATTTGTTATCATCAGCCTAGGAGACACTGTTCTCCTTCCAGACACGCAAGCAAGGACGGTGTGTTTCGCTCTGTGCTCTGGGCCGTCCCCATCGACCCTGTGAGCGTGGGACCAGTACCCCCGAGAGGGTTATCCTGCCTTCACGCAAAGAGCCGTCGACACTACAGATAGAAAGCCGTGAGGAGCACAGTCGGTGTCCTCCTCACAGACACAGAAGGGTCCTGCCACTTCTGCTGTCACCTGCATCAGGATTTCCTTACCATTTTCTTTTCAGTGATTTTCTGAAATACGTTATACCAAAAGAAACCTCTCGAACGCTACTGAAGGAGAGAGTCAGAAGGTAGCCACAAAATCATAAATACATTCCTACTGTGTCACCTTGGTCGCCCCCAGGATTGAGCTGGACATGGTAGAGACGGGCCGAGGACACAGCTCTGGGCCAAAGGGGAGCTTGCTCACTGACTCCCTCTTTCAGCTGCGAAGCGACAAAAACACAGAAGCAGGGCACCACTCCCCAGCCCTGTGTGCCTGCCTCAGTAGCCTCCCTGTACTGTAGGGACTTTGGACTTTGGGAAGCGGGCTCCTGACTGCTGTCTCCCTTCCCGGTTGGTGTGACAACTCAAAGAGCAAAAGTGACTAACAAGGCTTGGCATGGACTCCATGGTGAGTAACTGTCAGGACTACTCAAAGGGAACTCTATCCACTTGTCTCGCTTTGTTATTTACCGCCGGGTCTGCCTATCACCTACAATGATGCCGCCCCTGGGGAAGCATCTCATGATGAGGGAACCTCCACCCTGGCGTGGGGGTGGACCGGCTACAGTGAGGAGCGCCCCTGGAAAGTTCAGGCAAAGAAGCCCCCGGACAAATGAGCCAGGATCCCTCCAGGAAAGGAAAACACAAGTGACGCCTCGCGGCTGAAGGCAATGTTCACCGCGTTGCGGTTACAGGAGGCGGTACCGGAAAAACGCTTCCAAAGGACCGTGGTGGGGACCGGGGCTGGCAACGCCCGGGGACACATGGGGTCGGCCAAACGGTGGTGAGGGTCACATCCGCCTGCGCTCTCTGACACCGCTCCCCGGCTCCAGCCAAGCCAGGGACACGAGCGGGAGGCGGGGGCTGTTCTCAGGCTGCAGGAAACGGCGACCCGGAGGCCGGCGGCGCGGGGCCTGGGGCCTGGGGCGGGGAAGACCGGAGGACGCGGGAGCCGGATTCCTGCACAAGCCGCCAACACGGTGGCTGCTCCCGTCGGGCACATTGGGAAGGGGCGGCCAGGGGGCTGGGACACCGCTTACCGCACGGCACCCGGTTCCTCCGCTCCAGCCGGCACCGACGTGGAATCGTGCGCTCGGCCCCGCCTGTTGCTCACAGCCCGGCCCAGGGCGCTGCGGGCGGCACGGGCGGCGCGGGAGCGGAGCCGCGGGGCGGGTGCAAGGCGGGGGCGGGGCCTCTGCGCCCGGGCCGCCTCCTCGGCCTATAACTGAGCCCCCGGGCTCCTCGCTCCCACACGGCCCCCACCGGACCCGTGAAGCGGCTTCGCCCCTTGCTTTGGACCTCGGGCCTCACTCCTCCTCCAGATGGACCCCAAGTGCTCCTGCCCCACTGGTAAGGGAGCCCTGCCTTTGAGCCTTAGGATGCCCCCTTCCCGGGCACAGGACGAGAAGGGAGGGCTTTGAGTTTGAGCTCAGGAGGACTCCTGTCACGGGTCCAGGGCTTTCTTGGTAGCCAGGCTCCTGAGGGCACGTCAGTCTCCCTTTGCCTCTCCGTTGACACTGAGGGCACGGAGGCTCCAGGCTGTCCTTCTTGAGGTCACCCGGCAGGTCAGGGGATTGCTAGACCGGGACCCAGCGTTTGGAGGCGGTCTCGGACCTGCCACGATTTGATGGGAGGAGGGGACGCTGCCTCTTTAGGGTTCAGGCCATGGGCCCCGGCCCCCGGCCCCAGTCGGCCTGGGCTGCGTCTGGAGCCCGGGACCTTCCCTGTGGAGTCCCATCAGGAGGGGACTTACTCTCCTTGGACCAGAAGAGAGGAGCTGGGGCTTCTCTATCCGCCCGAGTGGACACGAGCTCCCAGGGCTGGGTCCTGACAGAGGAGGAGGGCTCAGGGAGGCATTGCTGACCGTCTGCTGTGGCTCCTGCATCCCCGTCCCTGCTCACTGCTGGCCTCCTTTCCCTTCCCGGCAGGCGGCTCCTGCGGCTGCGCTGGATCCTGCACCTGCACCTGCAAAGCCTGCAGATGCGCCTCCTGCAAGAAGAGTGAGTGTGCGGGGCCTTCTCTGGGAATGCGGGGTCTGGGCTGAGTGCGAGGAGGGGGCCCAGAGCTCAGCAGGCAGGCAGGAGCAGGACAGTGACCAGACTTCCCGGCACCCCCCTCACCAGGAAGGGATTCACAGTCAGAGCTGGAATCACCTTCGGCATGACCGAGACCCAGGCGCGCACTAGAGAACAGGGAGACTGAGGCCCAGACGGGCCACCGACAAACAACCTCAGACCTGTCACTAGAACTAGTCCTCCTGCCTCCTGAGTCCCGCTTCCGAATCCTCTCAGGGACTGAAGCACTTTAGGGACAGGAACCAGTGGCCGTGCGTGGCTTCTCGGACCTGGTGCAGCCCCTCCCTGTCGAAGCAGCCCAGAGCTTCCCTATCCCGAGCGGGAGCTGCTCTGTGCGGGCTTTGCCTCCACTTTGATCCCGAGGACTTGGCTCCCATCACTGGTGGTGCTGGGGGCTGGCTTTCTCCTGTCCCCAGAGGCCCTGCTCACTGTCTCTCCAAGGCGCTGTGCCCTGTCCTGGGCACAGATGGGCCGGGCAACCTGAACCTAGTGTCTGAGAGCAATTACCTCAGGACAGAGGACACCATCGTAAACTCAGGGTCTGGGCCCGAGGGCGGCTGGGGCCAGGCCTGCTGCTGGGAAGGGTGGTTCCGGACAACGCGTGGTCCGACCGCACGCTGCCCTTGCCTCCCCAGGCTGCTGCTCCTGCTGCCCCGTGGGCTGCGCCAAGTGTGCCCAGGGCTGCGCCAAGTGTGCCCAGGGCTGCGTCTGCAAAGGGGCCTCGGACAAGTGCAGCTGCTGTGCCTGATGTCGCGGAGAGCCTGCCCCGGGTGTCCACAGAGCAACCAGGACAAACCTGCATTTTACCGTTTTTCATACAACCGGACCTGACGCTACATTCCTTTTTCTATGAAATCTGTGACTTGTAATAAAAGCTGTTGACTTTATTCTGGCTCTGTCTTCCTTGGTGTGTCTTGGACAAAGAGACTCCGTGCCCATCAGGGCTGGCGTGGGGAACTGGACTGGACGTGCAGAGACCTCGGCTCTGGACCAAAGAGCACCCCCCCACACACCCCACACCCCCAAAACACACACACTGAGCGTCTTAGCCGCTTAGGTTAATTTGAGCTTCCGTTTCTCAGCTCCAAAGGATACCCTCGCCAGATGACATAGGGCATTGGACACACAGAGGACACACTCCCTCTATTCCCCTTAGGAGTACGGATTGCAGAGAAAGTTGCCCATTTCTCATTTTCCTTCTCTGGGGGCCCCTGCCAAACTCAGCGCTCGGTGATGAGAGCCTAGAAAAGTACCCAGAGGGGATGGAATCCCACACCCCTCTCGTGTGACTTCTGCACGGGGCTTGCGTCTAAAACACCCTGGAAAGACCTCTTTGTATTTTCTGCCACAGTTTTCACCCTGGTCAGGAAAACGGATCGCGAAGAAAACACGTCAAAGGACACGATATGTGACACCCAGTTTTCCCTTCAACACGTAAAACCACCTTCACACGTGGAGGAGCAATTCTGGAAACTGGACGCTCTCATATGCTGCACGTACGTTGAAAGTGTGCCCGAGTCCTGGGAACACTTCACAGATGCCCCACTGTGTGGACCACACACGCCTGGAGCAGCTCTGCCCCCTGCCTCCCCACAGGGAACCTCAGTCTTGGCTTGCCCAGGGCTACGGACAGGACACTCGCCACCCGTGACAGCTCCCTGCAGGGGCTTGGCTCTGAATCTTCGCAAGTACCTCCCTAGGTCAGGCTGACATCTTCCCTTCCCTCAAAAACCAGCCCGTGGCTCCCTGACACCCCGAAAGAAAGTGATTTGGATTTGGTGGGAATTTCCCGGCTGTTTCCCTGAGACCTGGTTTCAGAAGAAGGGCTTCACGTGTTCCTCTGCAGAGTGATGGTGGTGCTGCAGTGCGTGGCGGGGGGGGGGGGGCCTGGTGGGGTTTATTAGCAACAAGTGTGTGCTGAGGGAACGGGTAGTCTATTTCAGGTGTTGGGCCCCCTGGCGGTCTGGGGAGGGAACTCCTATTTGATGGGCACTCCGAGAGAAAGAGGAGACACGTGGCTCAGAAGTCAGGACCAAGATGGGCCACAGGTGCCCCGAGTGCACAGGGCATTTCGGGAGCCGGCCCGTGCTGCGTGCGTGGGCGTCGGCGTCAGGCACTCAGGTTCACAGCCACCGTGCCACTTCCTGACCTGGCAAGTCACTGATACTCTCTGAGATTTCATTTCCTCCTTTCGATACAAAAGATTAATGTCAAAGAGGGGGAATGAGCGAGATAGTGGCCTGGCTCCCAGCTCGGGCTTCCCCCACGGTGTCCCGTACGATCGCTCTCTCCACACTGACATCTGTGCACAGAGAATCCTTGAGCTCCCGACAAGCTCCTGGAGAAAGGCTCCCTGGTTTGCAAGCAAGCTCATGGTGAGGGCAGAGATGGATAGGAACCTTGCTTATCCAGGGCCAGAGGGCGTGGGGATGTCCTCCAACAAGCCCCGTGGAACGAGTCACCGCCACAGCGTTTGGACAGACTCGGTGAACCTGCATGGTCTGGAGTGATGGTGCCAGTTCCAGAGAGGTTAAGCAACTTACCCAAGGGCACACAGCCTATACTCAGAGGACTAAACCTACACTGCAGCTGTCTCACCTCCCGGCCACACGGTGCCGGTTATGACATCACTGGAGGCTGAGTCCGGCCTCTCCTTTTTCAGGGCTGCAGGGTCTTCGGAGACAGTCCAGCTGTGCTCCTGGCTGCAGAGGTGGGAGGCCGAAGCCCACAGAGGTCACAGAGCTGTGCGGAGGGTTCTGGCTGCCGGCTCAGGGCTCTCCCACTGCTGCCTCTGTGCCAGGTGTTCAGTGTTCTCACCCTTCGTGGGATGACATGGTGTCCGGTTGGGCGCGGGGCTGCAGTCAGCCTGCAGTCAGCCTGCAGGAGGGCCAGTCCCATCTGTGCCACGTACAGCCATGGGACATAACCTCTCTGTGGCTCCGTCTGCTCTGCTCTAAAGGGAAAATAATAGTGTCTGGCTCTCGGGATTAAAGAACTGAATACATGCCAAGAAGGTCAGAATATACTGGGCACTCAGTGAGCAATCGATCACATCACCCATTCATTTATTTATCTATTGATTTATTTGTTATCATCAGCCTAGGAGACACTGTTCTCCTTCCAGACACGCAAGCAAGGACGGTGTGTTTCGCTCTGTGCTCTGGGCCGTCCCCATCGACCCTGTGAGCGTGGGACCAGTACCCCCGAGAGGGTTATCCTGCCTTCACGCAAAGAGCCGTCGACACTACAGATAGAAAGCCGTGAGGAGCACAGTCGGTGTCCTCCTCACAGACACAGAAGGGTCCTGCCACTTCTGCTGTCACCTGCATCAGGATTTCCTTACCATTTTCTTTTCAGTGATTTTCTGAAATACGTTATACCAAAAGAAACCTCTCGAACGCTACTGAAGGAGAGAGTCAGAAGGTAGCCACAAAATCATAAATACATTCCTACTGTGTCACCTTGGTCGCCCCCAGGATTGAGCTGGACATGGTAGAGACGGGCCGAGGACACAGCTCTGGGCCAAAGGGGAGCTTGCTCACTGACTCCCTCTTTCAGCTGCGAAGCGACAAAAACACAGAAGCAGGGCACCACTCCCCAGCCCTGTGTGCCTGCCTCAGTAGCCTCCCTGTACTGTAGGGACTTTGGACTTTGGGAAGCGGGCTCCTGACTGCTGTCTCCCTTCCCGGTTGGTGTGACAACTCAAAGAGCAAAAGTGACTAACAAGGCTTGGCATGGACTCCATGGTGAGTAACTGTCAGGACTACTCAAAGGGAACTCTATCCACTTGTCTCGCTTTGTTATTTACCGCCGGGTCTGCCTATCACCTACAATGATGCCGCCCCTGGGGAAGCATCCCATGATGAGGGAACCTCCACCCTGGCGTGGGGGTGGACCGGCTACAGTGAGGAGCGCCCCTGGAAAGTTCAGGCAAAGAAGCCCCCGGACAAATGAGCCAGGATCCCTCCAGGAAAGGAAAACACAAGTGACGCCTCGCGGCTGAAGGCAATGTTCACCGCGCTGCGGTTACAGGAGGCGGTACCGGAAAAACGCTTCCAAAGGACCGTGGTGGGGACCGGGGCTGGCAACGCCCGGGGACACATGGGGTCGGCCAAACGGTGGTGAGGGTCACATCCGCCTGCGCTCTCTGACACCGCTCCCCGGCTCCAGCCAAGCCAGGGACACGAGCGGGAGGCGGGGGCTGTTCTCAGGCTGCAGGAAACGGCGACCCGGAGGCCGGCGGCGCGGGGCCTGGGGCCTGGGGCGGGGAAGACCGGAGGACGCGGGAGCCGGATTCCTGCACAAGCCGCCAACACGGTGGCTGCTCCCGTCGGGCACATTGGGAAGGGGCGGCCAGGGGGCTGGGACACCGCTTACCGCACGGCACCCGGTTCCTCCGCTCCAGCCGGCACCGACGTGGAATCGTGCGCTCGGCCCCGCCTGTTGCTCACAGCCCGGCCCAGGGCGCTGCGGGCGGCACGGGCGGCGCGGGCGCGGAGCCGCGGGGCGGGTGCAAGGCGGGGGCGGGGCCTCTGCGCCCGGGCCGCCTCCTCGGCCTATAACTGAGCCCCCGGGCTCCTCGCTCCCACACGGCCCCCACCGGACCCGTGAAGCGGCTTCGCCCCTTGCTTTGGACCTCGGGCCTCACTCCTCCTCCAGATGGACCCCAAGTGCTCCTGCCCCACTGGTAAGGGAGCCCTGCCTTTGAGCCTTAGGATGCCCCCTTCCCGGGCACAGGACGAGAAGGGAGGGCTTTGAGTTTGAGCTCAGGAGGACTCCTGTCACGGGTCCAGGGCTTTCTTGGTAGCCAGGCTCCTGAGGGCACGTCAGTCTCCCTTTGCCTCTCCGTTGACACTGAGGGCACGGAGGCTCCAGGCTGTCCTTCTTGAGGTCACCCGGCAGGTCAGGGGATTGCTAGACCGGGACCCAGCGTTTGGAGGCGGTCTCGGACCTGCCACGATTTGATGGGAGGAGGGGACGCTGCCTCTTTAGGGTTCAGGCCATGGGCCCCGGCCCCCGGCCCCAGTCGGCCTGGGCTGCGTCTGGAGCCCGGGACCTTCCCTGTGGAGTCCCATCAGGAGGGGACTTACTCTCCTTGGACCAGAAGAGAGGAGCTGGGGCTTCTCTATCCGCCCGAGTGGACACGAGCTCCCAGGGCTGGGTCCTGACAGAGGAGGAGGGCTCAGGGAGGCATTGCTGACCGTCTGCTGTGGCTCCTGCATCCCCGTCCCTGCTCACTGCTGGCCTCCTTTCCCTTCCCGGCAGGCGGCTCCTGCGGCTGCGCTGGATCCTGCACCTGCACCTGCAAAGCCTGCAGATGCGCCTCCTGCAAGAAGAGTGAGTGTGCGGGGCCTTCTCTGGGAATGCGGGGTCTGGGCTGAGTGCGAGGAGGGGGCCCAGAGCTCAGCAGGCAGGCAGGAGCAGGACAGTGACCAGACTTCCCGGCACCCCCCTCACCAGGAAGGGATTCACAGTCAGAGCTGGAATCACCTTCGGCATGACCGAGACCCAGGCGCGCACCAGAGAACAGGGAGACTGAGGCCCAGACGGGTCACCGACAAACAACCTCAGACCTGTCACTAGAACTAGTCCTCCTGCCTCCTGAGTCCCGCTTCCGAATCCTCTCAGGGACTGAAGCACTTTAGGGACAGGAACCAGTGGCCGTGCGTGGCTTCTCGGACCTGGTGCAGCCCCTCCCTGTCGAAGCAGCCCAGAGCTTCCCTATCCCGAGCGGGAGCTGCTCTGTGCGGGCTTTGCCTCCACTTTGATCCCGAGGACTTGGCTCCCATCACTGGTGGTGCTGGGGGCTGGCTTTCTCCTGTCCCCAGAGGCCCTGCTCACTGTCTCTCCAAGGCGCTGTGCCCTGTCCTGGGCACAGATGGGCCGGGCAACCTGAACCTAGTGTCTGAGAGCAATTACCTCAGGACAGAGGACACCATCGTAAACTCAGGGTCTGGGCCCGAGGGCGGCTGGGGCCAGGCCTGCTGCTGGGAAGGGTGGTTCCGGACAACGCGTGGTCCGACCGCACGCTGCCCTTGCCTCCCCAGGCTGCTGCTCCTGCTGCCCCGTGGGCTGCGCCAAGTGTGCCCAGGGCTGCGCCAAGTGTGCCCAGGGCTGCGTCTGCAAAGGGGCCTCGGACAAGTGCAGCTGCTGTGCCTGATGTCGCGGAGAGCCTGCCCCGGGTGTCCACAGAGCAACCAGGACAAACCTGCATTTTACCGTTTTTCATACAACCGGACCTGACGCTACATTCCTTTTTCTATGAAATCTGTGACTTGTAATAAAAGCTGTTGACTTTATTCTGGCTCTGTCTTCCTTGGTGTGTCTTGGACAAAGAGACTCCGTGCCCATCAGGGCTGGCGTGGGGAACTGGACTGGACGTGCAGAGACCTCGGCTCTGGACCAAAGAGCACCCCCCCACACACCCCACACCCCCAAAACACACACACTGAGCGTCTTAGCCGCTTAGGTTAATTTGAGCTTCCGTTTCTCAGCTCCAAAGGATACCCTCGCCAGATGACATAGGGCATTGGACACACAGAGGACACACTCCCTCTATTCCCCTTAGGAGTACGGATTGCAGAGAAAGTTGCCCATTTCTCATTTTCCTTCTCTGGGGGCCCCTGCCAAACTCAGCGCTCGGTGATGAGAGCCTAGAAAAGTACCCAGAGGGGATGGAATCCCACACCCCTCTCGTGTGACTTCTGCACGGGGCTTGCGTCTAAAACACCCTGGAAAGACCTCTTTGTATTTTCTGCCACAGTTTTCACCCTGGTCAGGAAAACGGATCGCGAAGAAAACACGTCAAAGGACACGATATGTGACACCCAGTTTTCCCTTCAACACGTAAAACCACCTTCACACGTGGAGGAGCAATTCTGGAAACTGGACGCTCTCATATGCTGCACGTACGTTGAAAGTGTGCCCGAGTCCTGGGAACACTTCACAGATGCCCCACTGTGTGGACCACACACGCCTGGAGCAGCTCTGCCCCCTGCCTCCCCACAGGGAACCTCAGTCTTGGCTTGCCCAGGGCTACGGACAGGACACTCGCCACCCGTGACAGCTCCCTGCAGGGGCTTGGCTCTGAATCTTCGCAAGTACCTCCCTAGGTCAGGCTGACATCTTCCCTTCCCTCAAAAACCAGCCCGTGGCTCCCTGACACCCCGAAAGAAAGTGATTTGGATTTGGTGGGAATTTCCCGGCTGTTTCCCTGAGACCTGGTTTCAGAAGAAGGGCTTCACGTGTTCCTCTGCAGAGTGATGGTGGTGCTGCAGTGCGTGGCGGGGGGGGGGGGGCCTGGTGGGGTTTATTAGCAACAAGTGTGTGCTGAGGGAACGGGTAGTCTATTTCAGGTGTTGGGCCCCCTGGCGGTCTGGGGAGGGAACTCCTATTTGATGGGCACTCCGAGAGAAAGAGGAGACACGTGGCTCAGAAGTCAGGACCAAGATGGGCCACAGGTGCCCCGAGTGCACAGGGCATTTCGGGAGCCGGCCCGTGCTGCGTGCGTGGGCGTCGGCGTCAGGCACTCAGGTTCACAGCCACCGTGCCACTTCCTGACCTGGCAAGTCACTGATACTCTCTGAGATTTCATTTCCTCCTTTCGATACAAAAGATTAATGTCAAAGAGGGGGAATGAGCGAGATAGTGGCCTGGCTCCCAGCTCGGGCTTCCCCCACGGTGTCCCGTACGATCGCTCTCTCCACACTGACATCTGTGCACAGAGAATCCTTGAGCTCCCGACAAGCTCCTGGAGAAAGGCTCCCTGGTTTGCAAGCAAGCTCATGGTGAGGGCAGAGATGGATAGGAACCTTGCTTATCCAGGGCCAGAGGGCGTGGGGATGTCCTCCAACAAGCCCCGTGGAACGAGTCACCGCCACAGCGTTTGGACAGACTCGGTGAACCTGCATGGTCTGGAGTGATGGTGCCAGTTCCAGAGAGGTTAAGCAACTTACCCAAGGGCACACAGCCTATACTCAGAGGACTAAACCTACACTGCAGCTGTCTCACCTCCCGGCCACACGGTGCCGGTTATGACATCACTGGAGGCTGAGTCCGGCCTCTCCTTTTTCAGGGCTGCAGGGTCTTCGGAGACAGTCCAGCTGTGCTCCTGGCTGCAGAGGTGGGAGGCCGAAGCCCACAGAGGTCACAGAGCTGTGCGGAGGGTTCTGGCTGCCGGCTCAGGGCTCTCCCACTGCTGCCTCTGTGCCAGGTGTTCAGTGTTCTCACCCTTCGTGGGATGACATGGTGTCCGGTTGGGCGCGGGGCTGCAGTCAGCCTGCAGTCAGCCTGCAGGAGGGCCAGTCCCATCTGTGCCACGTACAGCCATGGGACATAACCTCTCTGTGGCTCCGTCTGCTCTGCTCTAAAGGGAAAATAATAGTGTCTGGCTCTCGGGATTAAAGAACTGAATACATGCCAAGAAGGTCAGAATATACTGGGCACTCAGTGAGCAATCGATCACATCACCCATTCATTTATTTATCTATTGATTTATTTGTTATCATCAGCCTAGGAGACACTGTTCTCCTTCCAGACACGCAAGCAAGGACGGTGTGTTTCGCTCTGTGCTCTGGGCCGTCCCCATCGACCCTGTGAGCGTGGGACCAGTACCCCCGAGAGGGTTATCCTGCCTTCACGCAAAGAGCCGTCGACACTACAGATAGAAAGCCGTGAGGAGCACAGTCGGTGTCCTCCTCACAGACACAGAAGGGTCCTGCCACTTCTGCTGTCACCTGCATCAGGATTTCCTTACCATTTTCTTTTCAGTGATTTTCTGAAATACGTTATACCAAAAGAAACCTCTCGAACGCTACTGAAGGAGAGAGTCAGAAGGTAGCCACAAAATCATAAATACATTCCTACTGTGTCACCTTGGTCGCCCCCAGGATTGAGCTGGACATGGTAGAGACGGGCCGAGGACACAGCTCTGGGCCAAAGGGGAGCTTGCTCACTGACTCCCTCTTTCAGCTGCGAAGCGACAAAAACACAGAAGCAGGGCACCACTCCCCAGCCCTGTGTGCCTGCCTCAGTAGCCTCCCTGTACTGTAGGGACTTTGGACTTTGGGAAGCGGGCTCCTGACTGCTGTCTCCCTTCCCGGTTGGTGTGACAACTCAAAGAGCAAAAGTGACTAACAAGGCTTGGCATGGACTCCATGGTGAGTAACTGTCAGGACTACTCAAAGGGAACTCTATCCACTTGTCTCGCTTTGTTATTTACCGCCGGGTCTGCCTATCACCTACAATGATGCCGCCCCTGGGGAAGCATCCCATGATGAGGGAACCTCCACCCTGGCGTGGGGGTGGACCGGCTACAGTGAGGAGCGCCCCTGGAAAGTTCAGGCAAAGAAGCCCCCGGACAAATGAGCCAGGATCCCTCCAGGAAAGGAAAACACAAGTGACGCCTCGCGGCTGAAGGCAATGTTCACCGCGCTGCGGTTACAGGAGGCGGTACCGGAAAAACGCTTCCAAAGGACCGTGGTGGGGACCGGGGCTGGCAACGCCCGGGGACACATGGGGTCGGCCAAACGGTGGTGAGGGTCACATCCGCCTGCGCTCTCTGACACCGCTCCCCGGCTCCAGCCAAGCCAGGGACACGAGCGGGAGGCGGGGGCTGTTCTCAGGCTGCAGGAAACGGCGACCCGGAGGCCGGCGGCGCGGGGCCTGGGGCCTGGGGCGGGGAAGACCGGAGGACGCGGGAGCCGGATTCCTGCACAAGCCGCCAACACGGTGGCTGCTCCCGTCGGGCACATTGGGAAGGGGCGGCCAGGGGGCTGGGACACCGCTTACCGCACGGCACCCGGTTCCTCCGCTCCAGCCGGCACCGACGTGGAATCGTGCGCTCGGCCCCGCCTGTTGCTCACAGCCCGGCCCAGGGCGCTGCGGGCGGCACGGGCGGCGCGGGCGCGGAGCCGCGGGGCGGGTGCAAGGCGGGGGCGGGGCCTCTGCGCCCGGGCCGCCTCCTCGGCCTATAACTGAGCCCCCGGGCTCCTCGCTCCCACACGGCCCCCACCGGACCCGTGAAGCGGCTTCGCCCCTTGCTTTGGACCTCGGGCCTCACTCCTCCTCCAGATGGACCCCAAGTGCTCCTGCCCCACTGGTAAGGGAGCCCTGCCTTTGAGCCTTAGGATGCCCCCTTCCCGGGCACAGGACGAGAAGGGAGGGCTTTGAGTTTGAGCTCAGGAGGACTCCTGTCACGGGTCCAGGGCTTTCTTGGTAGCCAGGCTCCTGAGGGCACGTCAGTCTCCCTTTGCCTCTCCGTTGACACTGAGGGCACGGAGGCTCCAGGCTGTCCTTCTTGAGGTCACCCGGCAGGTCAGGGGATTGCTAGACCGGGACCCAGCGTTTGGAGGCGGTCTCGGACCTGCCACGATTTGATGGGAGGAGGGGACGCTGCCTCTTTAGGGTTCAGGCCATGGGCCCCGGCCCCCGGCCCCAGTCGGCCTGGGCTGCGTCTGGAGCCCGGGACCTTCCCTGTGGAGTCCCATCAGGAGGGGACTTACTCTCCTTGGACCAGAAGAGAGGAGCTGGGGCTTCTCTATCCGCCCGAGTGGACACGAGCTCCCAGGGCTGGGTCCTGACAGAGGAGGAGGGCTCAGGGAGGCATTGCTGACCGTCTGCTGTGGCTCCTGCATCCCCGTCCCTGCTCACTGCTGGCCTCCTTTCCCTTCCCGGCAGGCGGCTCCTGCGGCTGCGCTGGATCCTGCACCTGCACCTGCAAAGCCTGCAGATGCGCCTCCTGCAAGAAGAGTGAGTGTGCGGGGCCTTCTCTGGGAATGCGGGGTCTGGGCTGAGTGCGAGGAGGGGGCCCAGAGCTCAGCAGGCAGGCAGGAGCAGGACAGTGACCAGACTTCCCGGCACCCCCCTCACCAGGAAGGGATTCACAGTCAGAGCTGGAATCACCTTCGGCATGACCGAGACCCAGGCGCGCACCAGAGAACAGGGAGACTGAGGCCCAGACGGGTCACCGACAAACAACCTCAGACCTGTCACTAGAACTAGTCCTCCTGCCTCCTGAGTCCCGCTTCCGAATCCTCTCAGGGACTGAAGCACTTTAGGGACAGGAACCAGTGGCCGTGCGTGGCTTCTCGGACCTGGTGCAGCCCCTCCCTGTCGAAGCAGCCCAGAGCTTCCCTATCCCGAGCGGGAGCTGCTCTGTGCGGGCTTTGCCTCCACTTTGATCCCGAGGACTTGGCTCCCATCACTGGTGGTGCTGGGGGCTGGCTTTCTCCTGTCCCCAGAGGCCCTGCTCACTGTCTCTCCAAGGCGCTGTGCCCTGTCCTGGGCACAGATGGGCCGGGCAACCTGAACCTAGTGTCTGAGAGCAATTACCTCAGGACAGAGGACACCATCGTAAACTCAGGGTCTGGGCCCGAGGGCGGCTGGGGCCAGGCCTGCTGCTGGGAAGGGTGGTTCCGGACAACGCGTGGTCCGACCGCACGCTGCCCTTGCCTCCCCAGGCTGCTGCTCCTGCTGCCCCGTGGGCTGCGCCAAGTGTGCCCAGGGCTGCGCCAAGTGTGCCCAGGGCTGCGTCTGCAAAGGGGCCTCGGACAAGTGCAGCTGCTGTGCCTGATGTCGCGGAGAGCCTGCCCCGGGTGTCCACAGAGCAACCAGGACAAACCTGCATTTTACCGTTTTTCATACAACCGGACCTGACGCTACATTCCTTTTTCTATGAAATCTGTGACTTGTAATAAAAGCTGTTGACTTTATTCTGGCTCTGTCTTCCTTGGTGTGTCTTGGACAAAGAGACTCCGTGCCCATCAGGGCTGGCGTGGGGAACTGGACTGGACGTGCAGAGACCTCGGCTCTGGACCAAAGAGCACCCCCCCACACACCCCACACCCCCAAAACACACACACTGAGCGTCTTAGCCGCTTAGGTTAATTTGAGCTTCCGTTTCTCAGCTCCAAAGGATACCCTCGCCAGATGACATAGGGCATTGGACACACAGAGGACACACTCCCTCTATTCCCCTTAGGAGTACGGATTGCAGAGAAAGTTGCCCATTTCTCATTTTCCTTCTCTGGGGGCCCCTGCCAAACTCAGCGCTCGGTGATGAGAGCCTAGAAAAGTACCCAGAGGGGATGGAATCCCACACCCCTCTCGTGTGACTTCTGCACGGGGCTTGCGTCTAAAACACCCTGGAAAGACCTCTTTGTATTTTCTGCCACAGTTTTCACCCTGGTCAGGAAAACGGATCGCGAAGAAAACACGTCAAAGGACACGATATGTGACACCCAGTTTTCCCTTCAACACGTAAAACCACCTTCACACGTGGAGGAGCAATTCTGGAAACTGGACGCTCTCATATGCTGCACGTACGTTGAAAGTGTGCCCGAGTCCTGGGAACACTTCACAGATGCCCCACTGTGTGGACCACACACGCCTGGAGCAGCTCTGCCCCCTGCCTCCCCACAGGGAACCTCAGTCTTGGCTTGCCCAGGGCTACGGACAGGACACTCGCCACCCGTGACAGCTCCCTGCAGGGGCTTGGCTCTGAATCTTCGCAAGTACCTCCCTAGGTCAGGCTGACATCTTCCCTTCCCTCAAAAACCAGCCCGTGGCTCCCTGACACCCCGAAAGAAAGTGATTTGGATTTGGTGGGAATTTCCCGGCTGTTTCCCTGAGACCTGGTTTCAGAAGAAGGGCTTCACGTGTTCCTCTGCAGAGTGATGGTGGTGCTGCAGTGCGTGGCGGGGGGGGGGGGGCCTGGTGGGGTTTATTAGCAACAAGTGTGTGCTGAGGGAACGGGTAGTCTATTTCAGGTGTTGGGCCCCCTGGCGGTCTGGGGAGGGAACTCCTATTTGATGGGCACTCCGAGAGAAAGAGGAGACACGTGGCTCAGAAGTCAGGACCAAGATGGGCCACAGGTGCCCCGAGTGCACAGGGCATTTCGGGAGCCGGCCCGTGCTGCGTGCGTGGGCGTCGGCGTCAGGCACTCAGGTTCACAGCCACCGTGCCACTTCCTGACCTGGCAAGTCACTGATACTCTCTGAGATTTCATTTCCTCCTTTCGATACAAAAGATTAATGTCAAAGAGGGGGAATGAGCGAGATAGTGGCCTGGCTCCCAGCTCGGGCTTCCCCCACGGTGTCCCGTACGATCGCTCTCTCCACACTGACATCTGTGCACAGAGAATCCTTGAGCTCCCGACAAGCTCCTGGAGAAAGGCTCCCTGGTTTGCAAGCAAGCTCATGGTGAGGGCAGAGATGGATAGGAACCTTGCTTATCCAGGGCCAGAGGGCGTGGGGATGTCCTCCAACAAGCCCCGTGGAACGAGTCACCGCCACAGCGTTTGGACAGACTCGGTGAACCTGCATGGTCTGGAGTGATGGTGCCAGTTCCAGAGAGGTTAAGCAACTTACCCAAGGGCACACAGCCTATACTCAGAGGACTAAACCTACACTGCAGCTGTCTCACCTCCCGGCCACACGGTGCCGGTTATGACATCACTGGAGGCTGAGTCCGGCCTCTCCTTTTTCAGGGCTGCAGGGTCTTCGGAGACAGTCCAGCTGTGCTCCTGGCTGCAGAGGTGGGAGGCCGAAGCCCACAGAGGTCACAGAGCTGTGCGGAGGGTTCTGGCTGCCGGCTCAGGGCTCTCCCACTGCTGCCTCTGTGCCAGGTGTTCAGTGTTCTCACCCTTCGTGGGATGACATGGTGTCCGGTTGGGCGCGGGGCTGCAGTCAGCCTGCAGTCAGCCTGCAGGAGGGCCAGTCCCATCTGTGCCACGTACAGCCATGGGACATAACCTCTCTGTGGCTCCGTCTGCTCTGCTCTAAAGGGAAAATAATAGTGTCTGGCTCTCGGGATTAAAGAACTGAATACATGCCAAGAAGGTCAGAATATACTGGGCACTCAGTGAGCAATCGATCACATCACCCATTCATTTATTTATCTATTGATTTATTTGTTATCATCAGCCTAGGAGACACTGTTCTCCTTCCAGACACGCAAGCAAGGACGGTGTGTTTCGCTCTGTGCTCTGGGCCGTCCCCATCGACCCTGTGAGCGTGGGACCAGTACCCCCGAGAGGGTTATCCTGCCTTCACGCAAAGAGCCGTCGACACTACAGATAGAAAGCCGTGAGGAGCACAGTCGGTGTCCTCCTCACAGACACAGAAGGGTCCTGCCACTTCTGCTGTCACCTGCATCAGGATTTCCTTACCATTTTCTTTTCAGTGATTTTCTGAAATACGTTATACCAAAAGAAACCTCTCGAACGCTACTGAAGGAGAGAGTCAGAAGGTAGCCACAAAATCATAAATACATTCCTACTGTGTCACCTTGGTCGCCCCCAGGATTGAGCTGGACATGGTAGAGACGGGCCGAGGACACAGCTCTGGGCCAAAGGGGAGCTTGCTCACTGACTCCCTCTTTCAGCTGCGAAGCGACAAAAACACAGAAGCAGGGCACCACTCCCCAGCCCTGTGTGCCTGCCTCAGTAGCCTCCCTGTACTGTAGGGACTTTGGACTTTGGGAAGCGGGCTCCTGACTGCTGTCTCCCTTCCCGGTTGGTGTGACAACTCAAAGAGCAAAAGTGACTAACAAGGCTTGGCATGGACTCCATGGTGAGTAACTGTCAGGACTACTCAAAGGGAACTCTATCCACTTGTCTCGCTTTGTTATTTACCGCCGGGTCTGCCTATCACCTACAATGATGCCGCCCCTGGGGAAGCATCTCATGATGAGGGAACCTCCACCCTGGCGTGGGGGTGGACCGGCTACAGTGAGGAGCGCCCCTGGAAAGTTCAGGCAAAGAAGCCCCCGGACAAATGAGCCAGGATCCCTCCAGGAAAGGAAAACACAAGTGACGCCTCGCGGCTGAAGGCAATGTTCACCGCGCTGCGGTTACAGGAGGCGGTACCGGAAAAACGCTTCCAAAGGACCGTGGTGGGGACCGGGGCTGGCAACGCCCGGGGACACATGGGGTCGGCCAAACGGTGGTGAGGGTCACATCCGCCTGCGCTCTCTGACACCGCTCCCCGGCTCCAGCCAAGCCAGGGACACGAGCGGGAGGCGGGGGCTGTTCTCAGGCTGCAGGAAACGGCGACCCGGAGGCCGGCGGCGCGGGGCCTGGGGCCTGGGGCGGGGAAGACCGGAGGACGCGGGAGCCGGATTCCTGCACAAGCCGCCAACACGGTGGCTGCTCCCGTCGGGCACATTGGGAAGGGGCGGCCAGGGGGCTGGGACACCGCTTACCGCACGGCACCCGGTTCCTCCGCTCCAGCCGGCACCGACGTGGAATCGTGCGCTCGGCCCCGCCTGTTGCTCACAGCCCGGCCCAGGGCGCTGCGGGCGGCACGGGCGGCGCGGGCGGCGCGGGCGCGGAGCCGCGGGGCGGGTGCAAGGCGGGGGCGGGGCCTCTGCGCCCGGGCCGCCTCCTCGGCCTATAACTGAGCCCCCGGGCTCCTCGCTCCCACACGGCCCCCACCGGACCCGTGAAGCGGCTTCGCCCCTTGCTTTGGACCTCGGGCCTCACTCCTCCTCCAGATGGACCCCAAGTGCTCCTGCCCCACTGGTAAGGGAGCCCTGCCTTTGAGCCTTAGGATGCCCCCTTCCCGGGCACAGGACGAGAAGGGAGGGCTTTGAGTTTGAGCTCAGGAGGACTCCTGTCACGGGTCCAGGGCTTTCTTGGTAGCCAGGCTCCTGAGGGCACGTCAGTCTCCCTTTGCCTCTCCGTTGACACTGAGGGCACGGAGGCTCCAGGCTGTCCTTCTTGAGGTCACCCGGCAGGTCAGGGGATTGCTAGACCGGGACCCAGCGTTTGGAGGCGGTCTCGGACCTGCCACGATTTGATGGGAGGAGGGGACGCTGCCTCTTTAGGGTTCAGGCCATGGGCCCCGGCCCCCGGCCCCAGTCGGCCTGGGCTGCGTCTGGAGCCCGGGACCTTCCCTGTGGAGTCCCATCAGGAGGGGACTTACTCTCCTTGGACCAGAAGAGAGGAGCTGGGGCTTCTCTATCCGCCCGAGTGGACACGAGCTCCCAGGGCTGGGTCCTGACAGAGGAGGAGGGCTCAGGGAGGCATTGCTGACCGTCTGCTGTGGCTCCTGCATCCCCGTCCCTGCTCACTGCTGGCCTCCTTTCCCTTCCCGGCAGGCGGCTCCTGCGGCTGCGCTGGATCCTGCACCTGCACCTGCAAAGCCTGCAGATGCGCCTCCTGCAAGAAGAGTGAGTGTGCGGGGCCTTCTCTGGGAATGCGGGGTCTGGGCTGAGTGCGAGGAGGGGGCCCAGAGCTCAGCAGGCAGGCAGGAGCAGGACAGTGACCAGACTTCCCGGCACCCCCCTCACCAGGAAGGGATTCACAGTCAGAGCTGGAATCACCTTCGGCATGACCGAGACCCAGGCGCGCACTAGAGAACAGGGAGACTGAGGCCCAGACGGGCCACCGACAAACAACCTCAGACCTGTCACTAGAACTAGTCCTCCTGCCTCCTGAGTCCCGCTTCCGAATCCTCTCAGGGACTGAAGCACTTTAGGGACAGAAACCAGTGGCCGTGCGTGGCTTCTCGGACCTGGTGCAGCCCCTCCCTGTCGAAGCAGCCCAGAGCTTCCCTATCCCGAGCGGGAGCTGCTCTGTGCGGGCTTTGCCTCCACTTTGATCCCGAGGACTTGGCTCCCATCACTGGTGGTGCTGGGGGCTGGCTTTCTCCTGTCCCCAGAGGCCCTGCTCACTGTCTCTCCAAGGCGCTGTGCCCTGTCCTGGGCACAGATGGGCCGGGCAACCTGAACCTAGTGTCTGAGAGCAATTACCTCAGGACAGAGGACACCATCGTAAACTCAGGGTCTGGGCCCGAGGGCGGCTGGGGCCAGGCCTGCTGCTGGGAAGGGTGGTTCCGGACAACGCGTGGTCCGACCGCACGCTGCCCTTGCCTCCCCAGGCTGCTGCTCCTGCTGCCCCGTGGGCTGCGCCAAGTGTGCCCAGGGCTGCGCCAAGTGTGCCCAGGGCTGCGTCTGCAAAGGGGCCTCGGACAAGTGCAGCTGCTGTGCCTGATGTCGCGGAGAGCCTGCCCCGGGTGTCCACAGAGCAACCAGGACAAACCTGCATTTTACCGTTTTTCATACAACCGGACCTGACGCTACATTCCTTTTTCTATGAAATCTGTGACTTGTAATAAAAGCTGTTGACTTTATTCTGGCTCTGTCTTCCTTGGTGTGTCTTGGACAAAGAGACTCCGTGCCCATCAGGGCTGGCGTGGGGAACTGGACTGGACGTGCAGAGACCTCGGCTCTGGACCAAAGAGCACCCCCCCACACACCCCACACCCCCAAAACACACACACTGAGCGTCTTAGCCGCTTAGGTTAATTTGAGCTTCCGTTTCTCAGCTCCAAAGGATACCCTCGCCAGATGACATAGGGCATTGGACACACAGAGGACACACTCCCTCTATTCCCCTTAGGAGTACGGATTGCAGAGAAAGTTGCCCATTTCTCATTTTCCTTCTCTGGGGGCCCCTGCCAAACTCAGCGCTCGGTGATGAGAGCCTAGAAAAGTACCCAGAGGGGATGGAATCCCACACCCCTCTCGTGTGACTTCTGCACGGGGCTTGCGTCTAAAACACCCTGGAAAGACCTCTTTGTATTTTCTGCCACAGTTTTCACCCTGGTCAGGAAAACGGATCGCGAAGAAAACACGTCAAAGGACACGATATGTGACACCCAGTTTTCCCTTCAACACGTAAAACCACCTTCACACGTGGAGGAGCAATTCTGGAAACTGGACGCTCTCATATGCTGCACGTACGTTGAAAGTGTGCCCGAGTCCTGGGAACACTTCACAGATGCCCCACTGTGTGGACCACACACGCCTGGAGCAGCTCTGCCCCCTGCCTCCCCACAGGGAACCTCAGTCTTGGCTTGCCCAGGGCTACGGACAGGACACTCGCCACCCGTGACAGCTCCCTGCAGGGGCTTGGCTCTGAATCTTCGCAAGTACCTCCCTAGGTCAGGCTGACATCTTCCCTTCCCTCAAAAACCAGCCCGTGGCTCCCTGACACCCCGAAAGAAAGTGATTTGGATTTGGTGGGAATTTCCCGGCTGTTTCCCTGAGACCTGGTTTCAGAAGAAGGGCTTCACGTGTTCCTCTGCAGAGTGATGGTGGTGCTGCAGTGCGTGGCGGGGGGGGGGGGGGCCTGGTGGGGTTTATTAGCAACAAGTGTGTGCTGAGGGAACGGGTAGTCTATTTCAGGTGTTGGGCCCCCTGGCGGTCTGGGGAGGGAACTCCTATTTGATGGGCACTCCGAGAGAAAGAGGAGACACGTGGCTCAGAAGTCAGGACCAAGATGGGCCACAGGTGCCCCGAGTGCACAGGGCATTTCGGGAGCCGGCCCGTGCTGCGTGCGTGGGCGTCGGCGTCAGGCACTCAGGTTCACAGCCACCGTGCCACTTCCTGACCTGGCAAGTCACTGATACTCTCTGAGATTTCATTTCCTCCTTTCGATACAAAAGATTAATGTCAAAGAGGGGGAATGAGCGAGATAGTGGCCTGGCTCCCAGCTCGGGCTTCCCCCACGGTGTCCCGTACGATCGCTCTCTCCACACTGACATCTGTGCACAGAGAATCCTTGAGCTCCCGACAAGCTCCTGGAGAAAGGCTCCCTGGTTTGCAAGCAAGCTCATGGTGAGGGCAGAGATGGATAGGAACCTTGCTTATCCAGGGCCAGAGGGCGTGGGGATGTCCTCCAACAAGCCCCGTGGAACGAGTCACCGCCACAGCGTTTGGACAGACTCGGTGAACCTGCATGGTCTGGAGTGATGGTGCCAGTTCCAGAGAGGTTAAGCAACTTACCCAAGGGCACACAGCCTATACTCAGAGGACTAAACCTACACTGCAGCTGTCTCACCTCCCGGCCACACGGTGCCGGTTATGACATCACTGGAGGCTGAGTCCGGCCTCTCCTTTTTCAGGGCTGCAGGGTCTTCGGAGACAGTCCAGCTGTGCTCCTGGCTGCAGAGGTGGGAGGCCGAAGCCCACAGAGGTCACAGAGCTGTGCGGAGGGTTCTGGCTGCCGGCTCAGGGCTCTCCCACTGCTGCCTCTGTGCCAGGTGTTCAGTGTTCTCACCCTTCGTGGGATGACATGGTGTCCGGTTGGGCGCGGGGCTGCAGTCAGCCTGCAGTCAGCCTGCAGGAGGGCCAGTCCCATCTGTGCCACGTACAGCCATGGGACATAACCTCTCTGTGGCTCCGTCTGCTCTGCTCTAAAGGGAAAATAATAGTGTCTGGCTCTCGGGATTAAAGAACTGAATACATGCCAAGAAGGTCAGAATATACTGGGCACTCAGTGAGCAATCGATCACATCACCCATTCATTTATTTATCTATTGATTTATTTGTTATCATCAGCCTAGGAGACACTGTTCTCCTTCCAGACACGCAAGCAAGGACGGTGTGTTTCGCTCTGTGCTCTGGGCCGTCCCCATCGACCCTGTGAGCGTGGGACCAGTACCCCCGAGAGGGTTATCCTGCCTTCACGCAAAGAGCCGTCGACACTACAGATAGAAAGCCGTGAGGAGCACAGTCGGTGTCCTCCTCACAGACACAGAAGGGTCCTGCCACTTCTGCTGTCACCTGCATCAGGATTTCCTTACCATTTTCTTTTCAGTGATTTTCTGAAATACGTTATACCAAAAGAAACCTCTCGAACGCTACTGAAGGAGAGAGTCAGAAGGTAGCCACAAAATCATAAATACATTCCTACTGTGTCACCTTGGTCGCCCCCAGGATTGAGCTGGACATGGTAGAGACGGGCCGAGGACACAGCTCTGGGCCAAAGGGGAGCTTGCTCACTGACTCCCTCTTTCAGCTGCGAAGCGACAAAAACACAGAAGCAGGGCACCACTCCCCAGCCCTGTGTGCCTGCCTCAGTAGCCTCCCTGTACTGTAGGGACTTTGGACTTTGGGAAGCGGGCTCCTGACTGCTGTCTCCCTTCCCGGTTGGTGTGACAACTCAAAGAGCAAAAGTGACTAACAAGGCTTGGCATGGACTCCATGGTGAGTAACTGTCAGGACTACTCAAAGGGAACTCTATCCACTTGTCTCGCTTTGTTATTTACCGCCGGGTCTGCCTATCACCTACAATGATGCCGCCCCTGGGGAAGCATCCCATGATGAGGGAACCTCCACCCTGGCGTGGGGGTGGACCGGCTACAGTGAGGAGCGCCCCTGGAAAGTTCAGGCAAAGAAGCCCCCGGACAAATGAGCCAGGATCCCTCCAGGAAAGGAAAACACAAGTGACGCCTCGCGGCTGAAGGCAATGTTCACCGCGCTGCGGTTACAGGAGGCGGTACCGGAAAAACGCTTCCAAAGGACCGTGGTGGGGACCGGGGCTGGCAACGCCCGGGGACACATGGGGTCGGCCAAACGGTGGTGAGGGTCACATCCGCCTGCGCTCTCTGACACCGCTCCCCGGCTCCAGCCAAGCCAGGGACACGAGCGGGAGGCGGGGGCTGTTCTCAGGCTGCAGGAAACGGCGACCCGGAGGCCGGCGGCGCGGGGCCTGGGGCCTGGGGCGGGGAAGACCGGAGGACGCGGGAGCCGGATTCCTGCACAAGCCGCCAACACGGTGGCTGCTCCCGTCGGGCACATTGGGAAGGGGCGGCCAGGGGGCTGGGACACCGCTTACCGCACGGCACCCGGTTCCTCCGCTCCAGCCGGCACCGACGTGGAATCGTGCGCTCGGCCCCGCCTGTTGCTCACAGCCCGGCCCAGGGCGCTGCGGGCGGCACGGGCGGCGCGGGCGCGGAGCCGCGGGGCGGGTGCAAGGCGGGGGCGGGGCCTCTGCGCCCGGGCCGCCTCCTCGGCCTATAACTGAGCCCCCGGGCTCCTCGCTCCCACACGGCCCCCACCGGACCCGTGAAGCGGCTTCGCCCCTTGCTTTGGACCTCGGGCCTCACTCCTCCTCCAGATGGACCCCAAGTGCTCCTGCCCCACTGGTAAGGGAGCCCTGCCTTTGAGCCTTAGGATGCCCCCTTCCCGGGCACAGGACGAGAAGGGAGGGCTTTGAGTTTGAGCTCAGGAGGACTCCTGTCACGGGTCCAGGGCTTTCTTGGTAGCCAGGCTCCTGAGGGCACGTCAGTCTCCCTTTGCCTCTCCGTTGACACTGAGGGCACGGAGGCTCCAGGCTGTCCTTCTTGAGGTCACCCGGCAGGTCAGGGGATTGCTAGACCGGGACCCAGCGTTTGGAGGCGGTCTCGGACCTGCCACGATTTGATGGGAGGAGGGGACGCTGCCTCTTTAGGGTTCAGGCCATGGGCCCCGGCCCCCGGCCCCAGTCGGCCTGGGCTGCGTCTGGAGCCCGGGACCTTCCCTGTGGAGTCCCATCAGGAGGGGACTTACTCTCCTTGGACCAGAAGAGAGGAGCTGGGGCTTCTCTATCCGCCCGAGTGGACACGAGCTCCCAGGGCTGGGTCCTGACAGAGGAGGAGGGCTCAGGGAGGCATTGCTGACCGTCTGCTGTGGCTCCTGCATCCCCGTCCCTGCTCACTGCTGGCCTCCTTTCCCTTCCCGGCAGGCGGCTCCTGCGGCTGCGCTGGATCCTGCACCTGCACCTGCAAAGCCTGCAGATGCGCCTCCTGCAAGAAGAGTGAGTGTGCGGGGCCTTCTCTGGGAATGCGGGGTCTGGGCTGAGTGCGAGGAGGGGGCCCAGAGCTCAGCAGGCAGGCAGGAGCAGGACAGTGACCAGACTTCCCGGCACCCCCCTCACCAGGAAGGGATTCACAGTCAGAGCTGGAATCACCTTCGGCATGACCGAGACCCAGGCGCGCACTAGAGAACAGGGAGACTGAGGCCCAGACGGGCCACCGACAAACAACCTCAGACCTGTCACTAGAACTAGTCCTCCTGCCTCCTGAGTCCCGCTTCCGAATCCTCTCAGGGACTGAAGCACTTTAGGGACAGGAACCAGTGGCCGTGCGTGGCTTCTCGGACCTGGTGCAGCCCCTCCCTGTCGAAGCAGCCCAGAGCTTCCCTATCCCGAGCGGGAGCTGCTCTGTGCGGGCTTTGCCTCCACTTTGATCCCGAGGACTTGGCTCCCATCACTGGTGGTGCTGGGGGCTGGCTTTCTCCTGTCCCCAGAGGCCCTGCTCACTGTCTCTCCAAGGCGCTGTGCCCTGTCCTGGGCACAGATGGGCCGGGCAACCTGAACCTAGTGTCTGAGAGCAATTACCTCAGGACAGAGGACACCATCGTAAACTCAGGGTCTGGGCCCGAGGGCGGCTGGGGCCAGGCCTGCTGCTGGGAAGGGTGGTTCCGGACAACGCGTGGTCCGACCGCACGCTGCCCTTGCCTCCCCAGGCTGCTGCTCCTGCTGCCCCGTGGGCTGCGCCAAGTGTGCCCAGGGCTGCGCCAAGTGTGCCCAGGGCTGCGTCTGCAAAGGGGCCTCGGACAAGTGCAGCTGCTGTGCCTGATGTCGCGGAGAGCCTGCCCCGGGTGTCCACAGAGCAACCAGGACAAACCTGCATTTTACCGTTTTTCATACAACCGGACCTGACGCTACATTCCTTTTTCTATGAAATCTGTGACTTGTAATAAAAGCTGTTGACTTTATTCTGGCTCTGTCTTCCTTGGTGTGTCTTGGACAAAGAGACTCCGTGCCCATCAGGGCTGGCGTGGGGAACTGGACTGGACGTGCAGAGACCTCGGCTCTGGACCAAAGAGCACCCCCCCACACACCCCACACCCCCAAAACACACACACTGAGCGTCTCAGCCGCTTAGGTTAATTTGAGCTTCCGTTTCTCAGCTCCAAAGGATACCCTCGCCAGATGACATAGGGCATTGGACACACAGAGGACACACTCCCTCTATTCCCCTTAGGAGTACGGATTGCAGAGAAAGTTGCCCATTTCTCATTTTCCTTCTCTGGGGGCCCCTGCCAAACTCAGCGCTCGGTGATGAGAGCCTAGAAAAGTACCCAGAGGGGATGGAATCCCACACCCCTCTCGTGTGACTTCTGCATGGGGCTTGCGTCTAAAACACCCTGGAAAGACCTCTTTGTATTTTCTGCCACAGTTTTCACCCTGGTCAGGAAAACGGATCGCGAAGAAAACACGTCAAAGGACACGATATGTGACACCCAGTTTTCCCTTCAACACGTAAAACCACCTTCACACGTGGAGGAGCAATTCTGGAAACTGGACGCTCTCATATGCTGCACGTACGTTGAAAGTGTGCCCGAGTCCTGGGAACACTTCACAGATGCCCCACTGTGTGGACCACACACGCCTGGAGCAGCTCTGCCCCCTGCCTCCCCACAGGGAACCTCAGTCTTGGCTTGCCCAGGGCTACGGACAGGACACTCGCCACCCGTGACAGCTCCCTGCAGGGGCTTGGCTCTGAATCTTCGCAAGTACCTCCCTAGGTCAGGCTGACATCTTCCCTTCCCTCAAAAACCAGCCCGTGGCTCCCTGACACCCCGAAAGAAAGTGATTTGGATTTGGTGGGAATTTCCCGGCTGTTTCCCTGAGACCTGGTTTCAGAAGAAGGGCTTCACGTGTTCCTCTGCAGAGTGATGGTGGTGCTGCAGTGCGTGGCGGGGGGGGGGGGGGCCTGGTGGGGTTTATTAGCAACAAGTGTGTGCTGAGGGAACGGGTAGTCTATTTCAGGTGTTGGGCCCCCTGGCGGTCTGGGGAGGGAACTCCTATTTGATGGGCACTCCGAGAGAAAGAGGAGACACGTGGCTCAGAAGTCAGGACCAAGATGGGCCACAGGTGCCCCGAGTGCACAGGGCATTTCGGGAGCCGGCCCGTGCTGCGTGCGTGGGCGTCGGCGTCAGGCACTCAGGTTCACAGCCACCGTGCCACTTCCTGACCTGGCAAGTCACTGATACTCTCTGAGATTTCATTTCCTCCTTTCGATACAAAAGATTAATGTCAAAGAGGGGGAATGAGCGAGATAGTGGCCTGGCTCCCAGCTCGGGCTTCCCCCACGGTGTCCCGTACGATCGCTCTCTCCACACTGACATCTGTGCACAGAGAATCCTTGAGCTCCCGACAAGCTCCTGGAGAAAGGCTCCCTGGTTTGCAAGCAAGCTCATGGTGAGGGCAGAGATGGATAGGAACCTTGCTTATCCAGGGCCAGAGGGCGTGGGGATGTCCTCCAACAAGCCCCGTGGAACGAGTCACCGCCACAGCGTTTGGACAGACTCGGTGAACCTGCATGGTCTGGAGTGATGGTGCCAGTTCCAGAGAGGTTAAGCAACTTACCCAAGGGCACACAGCCTATACTCAGAGGACTAAACCTACACTGCAGCTGTCTCACCTCCCGGCCACACGGTGCCGGTTATGACATCACTGGAGGCTGAGTCCGGCCTCTCCTTTTTCAGGGCTGCAGGGTCTTCGGAGACAGTCCAGCTGTGCTCCTGGCTGCAGAGGTGGGAGGCCGAAGCCCACAGAGGTCACAGAGCTGTGCGGAGGGTTCTGGCTGCCGGCTCAGGGCTCTCCCACTGCTGCCTCTGTGCCAGGTGTTCAGTGTTCTCACCCTTCGTGGGATGACATGGTGTCCGGTTGGGCGCGGGGCTGCAGTCAGCCTGCAGTCAGCCTGCAGGAGGGCCAGTCCCATCTGTGCCACGTACAGCCATGGGACATAACCTCTCTGTGGCTCCGTCTGCTCTGCTCTAAAGGGAAAATAATAGTGTCTGGCTCTCGGGATTAAAGAACTGAATACATGCCAAGAAGGTCAGAATATACTGGGCACTCAGTGAGCAATCGATCACATCACCCATTCATTTATTTATCTATTGATTTATTTGTTATCATCAGCCTAGGAGACACTGTTCTCCTTCCAGACACGCAAGCAAGGACGGTGTGTTTCGCTCTGTGCTCTGGGCCGTCCCCATCGACCCTGTGAGCGTGGGACCAGTACCCCCGAGAGGGTTATCCTGCCTTCACGCAAAGAGCCGTCGACACTACAGATAGAAAGCCGTGAGGAGCACAGTCGGTGTCCTCCTCACAGACACAGAAGGGTCCTGCCACTTCTGCTGTCACCTGCATCAGGATTTCCTTACCATTTTCTTTTCAGTGATTTTCTGAAATACGTTATACCAAAAGAAACCTCTCGAACGCTACTGAAGGAGAGAGTCAGAAGGTAGCCACAAAATCATAAATACATTCCTACTGTGTCACCTTGGTCGCCCCCAGGATTGAGCTGGACATGGTAGAGACGGGCCGAGGACACAGCTCTGGGCCAAAGGGGAGCTTGCTCACTGACTCCCTCTTTCAGCTGCGAAGCGACAAAAACACAGAAGCAGGGCACCACTCCCCAGCCCTGTGTGCCTGCCTCAGTAGCCTCCCTGTACTGTAGGGACTTTGGACTTTGGGAAGCGGGCTCCTGACTGCTGTCTCCCTTCCCGGTTGGTGTGACAACTCAAAGAGCAAAAGTGACTAACAAGGCTTGGCATGGACTCCATGGTGAGTAACTGTCAGGACTACTCAAAGGGAACTCTATCCACTTGTCTCGCTTTGTTATTTACCGCCGGGTCTGCCTATCACCTACAATGATGCCGCCCCTGGGGAAGCATCCCATGATGAGGGAACCTCCACCCTGGCGTGGGGGTGGACCGGCTACAGTGAGGAGCGCCCCTGGAAAGTTCAGGCAAAGAAGCCCCCGGACAAATGAGCCAGGATCCCTCCAGGAAAGGAAAACACAAGTGACGCCTCGCGGCTGAAGGCAATGTTCACCGCGCTGCGGTTACAGGAGGCGGTACCGGAAAAACGCTTCCAAAGGACCGTGGTGGGGACCGGGGCTGGCAACGCCCGGGGACACATGGGGTCGGCCAAACGGTGGTGAGGGTCACATCCGCCTGCGCTCTCTGACACCGCTCCCCGGCTCCAGCCAAGCCAGGGACACGAGCGGGAGGCGGGGGCTGTTCTCAGGCTGCAGGAAACGGCGACCCGGAGGCCGGCGGCGCGGGGCCTGGGGCCTGGGGCGGGGAAGACCGGAGGACGCGGGAGCCGGATTCCTGCACAAGCCGCCAACACGGTGGCTGCTCCCGTCGGGCACATTGGGAAGGGGCGGCCAGGGGGCTGGGACACCGCTTACCGCACGGCACCCGGTTCCTCCGCTCCAGCCGGCACCGACGTGGAATCGTGCGCTCGGCCCCGCCTGTTGCTCACAGCCCGGCCCAGGGCGCTGCGGGCGGCACGGGCGGCGCGGGCGCGGAGCCGCGGGGCGGGTGCAAGGCGGGGGCGGGGCCTCTGCGCCCGGGCCGCCTCCTCGGCCTATAACTGAGCCCCCGGGCTCCTCGCTCCCACACGGCCCCCACCGGACCCGTGAAGCGGCTTCGCCCCTTGCTTTGGACCTCGGGCCTCACTCCTCCTCCAGATGGACCCCAAGTGCTCCTGCCCCACTGGTAAGGGAGCCCTGCCTTTGAGCCTTAGGATGCCCCCTTCCCGGGCACAGGACGAGAAGGGAGGGCTTTGAGTTTGAGCTCAGGAGGACTCCTGTCACGGGTCCAGGGCTTTCTTGGTAGCCAGGCTCCTGAGGGCACGTCAGTCTCCCTTTGCCTCTCCGTTGACACTGAGGGCACGGAGGCTCCAGGCTGTCCTTCTTGAGGTCACCCGGCAGGTCAGGGGATTGCTAGACCGGGACCCAGCGTTTGGAGGCGGTCTCGGACCTGCCACGATTTGATGGGAGGAGGGGACGCTGCCTCTTTAGGGTTCAGGCCATGGGCCCCGGCCCCCGGCCCCAGTCGGCCTGGGCTGCGTCTGGAGCCCGGGACCTTCCCTGTGGAGTCCCATCAGGAGGGGACTTACTCTCCTTGGACCAGAAGAGAGGAGCTGGGGCTTCTCTATCCGCCCGAGTGGACACGAGCTCCCAGGGCTGGGTCCTGACAGAGGAGGAGGGCTCAGGGAGGCATTGCTGACCGTCTGCTGTGGCTCCTGCATCCCCGTCCCTGCTCACTGCTGGCCTCCTTTCCCTTCCCGGCAGGCGGCTCCTGCGGCTGCGCTGGATCCTGCACCTGCACCTGCAAAGCCTGCAGATGCGCCTCCTGCAAGAAGAGTGAGTGTGCGGGGCCTTCTCTGGGAATGCGGGGTCTGGGCTGAGTGCGAGGAGGGGGCCCAGAGCTCAGCAGGCAGGCAGGAGCAGGACAGTGACCAGACTTCCCGGCACCCCCCTCACCAGGAAGGGATTCACAGTCAGAGCTGGAATCACCTTCGGCATGACCGAGACCCAGGCGCGCACTAGAGAACAGGGAGACTGAGGCCCAGACGGGCCACCGACAAACAACCTCAGACCTGTCACTAGAACTAGTCCTCCTGCCTCCTGAGTCCCGCTTCCGAATCCTCTCAGGGACTGAAGCACTTTAGGGACAGGAACCAGTGGCCGTGCGTGGCTTCTCGGACCTGGTGCAGCCCCTCCCTGTCGAAGCAGCCCAGAGCTTCCCTATCCCGAGCGGGAGCTGCTCTGTGCGGGCTTTGCCTCCACTTTGATCCCGAGGACTTGGCTCCCATCACTGGTGGTGCTGGGGGCTGGCTTTCTCCTGTCCCCAGAGGCCCTGCTCACTGTCTCTCCAAGGCGCTGTGCCCTGTCCTGGGCACAGATGGGCCGGGCAACCTGAACCTAGTGTCTGAGAGCAATTACCTCAGGACAGAGGACACCATCGTAAACTCAGGGTCTGGGCCCGAGGGCGGCTGGGGCCAGGCCTGCTGCTGGGAAGGGTGGTTCCGGACAACGCGTGGTCCGACCGCACGCTGCCCTTGCCTCCCCAGGCTGCTGCTCCTGCTGCCCCGTGGGCTGCGCCAAGTGTGCCCAGGGCTGCGCCAAGTGTGCCCAGGGCTGCGTCTGCAAAGGGGCCTCGGACAAGTGCAGCTGCTGTGCCTGATGTCGCGGAGAGCCTGCCCCGGGTGTCCACAGAGCAACCAGGACAAACCTGCATTTTACCGTTTTTCATACAACCGGACCTGACGCTACATTCCTTTTTCTATGAAATCTGTGACTTGTAATAAAAGCTGTTGACTTTATTCTGGCTCTGTCTTCCTTGGTGTGTCTTGGACAAAGAGACTCCGTGCCCATCAGGGCTGGCGTGGGGAACTGGACTGGACGTGCAGAGACCTCGGCTCTGGACCAAAGAGCACCCCCCCACACACCCCACACCCCCAAAACACACACACTGAGCGTCTCAGCCGCTTAGGTTAATTTGAGCTTCCGTTTCTCAGCTCCAAAGGATACCCTCGCCAGATGACATAGGGCATTGGACACACAGAGGACACACTCCCTCTATTCCCCTTAGGAGTACGGATTGCAGAGAAAGTTGCCCATTTCTCATTTTCCTTCTCTGGGGGCCCCTGCCAAACTCAGCGCTCGGTGATGAGAGCCTAGAAAAGTACCCAGAGGGGATGGAATCCCACACCCCTCTCGTGTGACTTCTGCACGGGGCTTGCGTCTAAAACACCCTGGAAAGACCTCTTTGTATTTTCTGCCACAGTTTTCACCCTGGTCAGGAAAACGGATCGCGAAGAAAACACGTCAAAGGACACGATATGTGACACCCAGTTTTCCCTTCAACACGTAAAACCACCTTCACACGTGGAGGAGCAATTCTGGAAACTGGACGCTCTCATATGCTGCACGTACGTTGAAAGTGTGCCCGAGTCCTGGGAACACTTCACAGATGCCCCACTGTGTGGACCACACACGCCTGGAGCAGCTCTGCCCCCTGCCTCCCCACAGGGAACCTCAGTCTTGGCTTGCCCAGGGCTACGGACAGGACACTCGCCACCCGTGACAGCTCCCTGCAGGGGCTTGGCTCTGAATCTTCGCAAGTACCTCCCTAGGTCAGGCTGACATCTTCCCTTCCCTCAAAAACCAGCCCGTGGCTCCCTGACACCCCGAAAGAAAGTGATTTGGATTTGGTGGGAATTTCCCGGCTGTTTCCCTGAGACCTGGTTTCAGAAGAAGGGCTTCACGTGTTCCTCTGCAGAGTGATGGTGGTGCTGCAGTGCGTGGCGGGGGGGGGGGGGGGCCTGGTGGGGTTTATTAGCAACAAGTGTGTGCTGAGGGAACGGGTAGTCTATTTCAGGTGTTGGGCCCCCTGGCGGTCTGGGGAGGGAACTCCTATTTGATGGGCACTCCGAGAGAAAGAGGAGACACGTGGCTCAGAAGTCAGGACCAAGATGGGCCACAGGTGCCCCGAGTGCACAGGGCATTTCGGGAGCCGGCCCGTGCTGCGTGCGTGGGCGTCGGCGTCAGGCACTCAGGTTCACAGCCACCGTGCCACTTCCTGACCTGGCAAGTCACTGATACTCTCTGAGATTTCATTTCCTCCTTTCGATACAAAAGATTAATGTCAAAGAGGGGGAATGAGCGAGATAGTGGCCTGGCTCCCAGCTCGGGCTTCCCCCACGGTGTCCCGTACGATCGCTCTCTCCACACTGACATCTGTGCACAGAGAATCCTTGAGCTCCCGACAAGCTCCTGGAGAAAGGCTCCCTGGTTTGCAAGCAAGCTCATGGTGAGGGCAGAGATGGATAGGAACCTTGCTTATCCAGGGCCAGAGGGCGTGGGGATGTCCTCCAACAAGCCCCGTGGAACGAGTCACCGCCACAGCGTTTGGACAGACTCGGTGAACCTGCATGGTCTGGAGTGATGGTGCCAGTTCCAGAGAGGTTAAGCAACTTACCCAAGGGCACACAGCCTATACTCAGAGGACTAAACCTACACTGCAGCTGTCTCACCTCCCGGCCACACGGTGCCGGTTATGACATCACTGGAGGCTGAGTCCGGCCTCTCCTTTTTCAGGGCTGCAGGGTCTTCGGAGACAGTCCAGCTGTGCTCCTGGCTGCAGAGGTGGGAGGCCGAAGCCCACAGAGGTCACAGAGCTGTGCGGAGGGTTCTGGCTGCCGGCTCAGGGCTCTCCCACTGCTGCCTCTGTGCCAGGTGTTCAGTGTTCTCACCCTTCGTGGGATGACATGGTGTCCGGTTGGGCGCGGGGCTGCAGTCAGCCTGCAGTCAGCCTGCAGGAGGGCCAGTCCCATCTGTGCCACGTACAGCCATGGGACATAACCTCTCTGTGGCTCCGTCTGCTCTGCTCTAAAGGGAAAATAATAGTGTCTGGCTCTCGGGATTAAAGAACTGAATACATGCCAAGAAGGTCAGAATATACTGGGCACTCAGTGAGCAATCGATCACATCACCCATTCATTTATTTATCTATTGATTTATTTGTTATCATCAGCCTAGGAGACACTGTTCTCCTTCCAGACACGCAAGCAAGGACGGTGTGTTTCGCTCTGTGCTCTGGGCCGTCCCCATCGACCCTGTGAGCGTGGGACCAGTACCCCCGAGAGGGTTATCCTGCCTTCACGCAAAGAGCCGTCGACACTACAGATAGAAAGCCGTGAGGAGCACAGTCGGTGTCCTCCTCACAGACACAGAAGGGTCCTGCCACTTCTGCTGTCACCTGCATCAGGATTTCCTTACCATTTTCTTTTCAGTGATTTTCTGAAATACGTTATACCAAAAGAAACCTCTCGAACGCTACTGAAGGAGAGAGTCAGAAGGTAGCCACAAAATCATAAATACATTCCTACTGTGTCACCTTGGTCGCCCCCAGGATTGAGCTGGACATGGTAGAGACGGGCCGAGGACACAGCTCTGGGCCAAAGGGGAGCTTGCTCACTGACTCCCTCTTTCAGCTGCGAAGCGACAAAAACACAGAAGCAGGGCACCACTCCCCAGCCCTGTGTGCCTGCCTCAGTAGCCTCCCTGTACTGTAGGGACTTTGGACTTTGGGAAGCGGGCTCCTGACTGCTGTCTCCCTTCCCGGTTGGTGTGACAACTCAAAGAGCAAAAGTGACTAACAAGGCTTGGCATGGACTCCATGGTGAGTAACTGTCAGGACTACTCAAAGGGAACTCTATCCACTTGTCTCGCTTTGTTATTTACCGCCGGGTCTGCCTATCACCTACAATGATGCCGCCCCTGGGGAAGCATCCCATGATGAGGGAACCTCCACCCTGGCGTGGGGGTGGACCGGCTACAGTGAGGAGCGCCCCTGGAAAGTTCAGGCAAAGAAGCCCCCGGACAAATGAGCCAGGATCCCTCCAGGAAAGGAAAACACAAGTGACGCCTCGCGGCTGAAGGCAATGTTCACCGCGCTGCGGTTACAGGAGGCGGTACCGGAAAAACGCTTCCAAAGGACCGTGGTGGGGACCGGGGCTGGCAACGCCCGGGGACACATGGGGTCGGCCAAACGGTGGTGAGGGTCACATCCGCCTGCGCTCTCTGACACCGCTCCCCGGCTCCAGCCAAGCCAGGGACACGAGCGGGAGGCGGGGGCTGTTCTCAGGCTGCAGGAAACGGCGACCCGGAGGCCGGCGGCGCGGGGCCTGGGGCCTGGGGCGGGGAAGACCGGAGGACGCGGGAGCCGGATTCCTGCACAAGCCGCCAACACGGTGGCTGCTCCCGTCGGGCACATTGGGAAGGGGCGGCCAGGGGGCTGGGACACCGCTTACCGCACGGCACCCGGTTCCTCCGCTCCAGCCGGCACCGACGTGGAATCGTGCGCTCGGCCCCGCCTGTTGCTCACAGCCCGGCCCAGGGCGCTGCGGGCGGCACGGGCGGCGCGGGCGCGGAGCCGCGGGGCGGGTGCAAGGCGGGGGCGGGGCCTCTGCGCCCGGGCCGCCTCCTCGGCCTATAACTGAGCCCCCGGGCTCCTCGCTCCCACACGGCCCCCACCGGACCCGTGAAGCGGCTTCGCCCCTTGCTTTGGACCTCGGGCCTCACTCCTCCTCCAGATGGACCCCAAGTGCTCCTGCCCCACTGGTAAGGGAGCCCTGCCTTTGAGCCTTAGGATGCCCCCTTCCCGGGCACAGGACGAGAAGGGAGGGCTTTGAGTTTGAGCTCAGGAGGACTCCTGTCACGGGTCCAGGGCTTTCTTGGTAGCCAGGCTCCTGAGGGCACGTCAGTCTCCCTTTGCCTCTCCGTTGACACTGAGGGCACGGAGGCTCCAGGCTGTCCTTCTTGAGGTCACCCGGCAGGTCAGGGGATTGCTAGACCGGGACCCAGCGTTTGGAGGCGGTCTCGGACCTGCCACGATTTGATGGGAGGAGGGGACGCTGCCTCTTTAGGGTTCAGGCCATGGGCCCCGGCCCCCGGCCCCAGTCGGCCTGGGCTGCGTCTGGAGCCCGGGACCTTCCCTGTGGAGTCCCATCAGGAGGGGACTTACTCTCCTTGGACCAGAAGAGAGGAGCTGGGGCTTCTCTATCCGCCCGAGTGGACACGAGCTCCCAGGGCTGGGTCCTGACAGAGGAGGAGGGCTCAGGGAGGCATTGCTGACCGTCTGCTGTGGCTCCTGCATCCCCGTCCCTGCTCACTGCTGGCCTCCTTTCCCTTCCCGGCAGGCGGCTCCTGCGGCTGCGCTGGATCCTGCACCTGCACCTGCAAAGCCTGCAGATGCGCCTCCTGCAAGAAGAGTGAGTGTGCGGGGCCTTCTCTGGGAATGCGGGGTCTGGGCTGAGTGCGAGGAGGGGGCCCAGAGCTCAGCAGGCAGGCAGGAGCAGGACAGTGACCAGACTTCCCGGCACCCCCCTCACCAGGAAGGGATTCACAGTCAGAGCTGGAATCACCTTCGGCATGACCGAGACCCAGGCGCGCACTAGAGAACAGGGAGACTGAGGCCCAGACGGGCCACCGACAAACAACCTCAGACCTGTCACTAGAACTAGTCCTCCTGCCTCCTGAGTCCCGCTTCCGAATCCTCTCAGGGACTGAAGCACTTTAGGGACAGGAACCAGTGGCCGTGCGTGGCTTCTCGGACCTGGTGCAGCCCCTCCCTGTCGAAGCAGCCCAGAGCTTCCCTATCCCGAGCGGGAGCTGCTCTGTGCGGGCTTTGCCTCCACTTTGATCCCGAGGACTTGGCTCCCATCACTGGTGGTGCTGGGGGCTGGCTTTCTCCTGTCCCCAGAGGCCCTGCTCACTGTCTCTCCAAGGCGCTGTGCCCTGTCCTGGGCACAGATGGGCCGGGCAACCTGAACCTAGTGTCTGAGAGCAATTACCTCAGGACAGAGGACACCATCGTAAACTCAGGGTCTGGGCCCGAGGGCGGCTGGGGCCAGGCCTGCTGCTGGGAAGGGTGGTTCCGGACAACGCGTGGTCCGACCGCACGCTGCCCTTGCCTCCCCAGGCTGCTGCTCCTGCTGCCCCGTGGGCTGCGCCAAGTGTGCCCAGGGCTGCGCCAAGTGTGCCCAGGGCTGCGTCTGCAAAGGGGCCTCGGACAAGTGCAGCTGCTGTGCCTGATGTCGCGGAGAGCCTGCCCCGGGTGTCCACAGAGCAACCAGGACAAACCTGCATTTTACCGTTTTTCATACAACCGGACCTGACGCTACATTCCTTTTTCTATGAAATCTGTGACTTGTAATAAAAGCTGTTGACTTTATTCTGGCTCTGTCTTCCTTGGTGTGTCTTGGACAAAGAGACTCCGTGCCCATCAGGGCTGGCGTGGGGAACTGGACTGGACGTGCAGAGACCTCGGCTCTGGACCAAAGAGCACCCCCCCACACACCCCACACCCCCAAAACACACACACTGAGCGTCTTAGCCGCTTAGGTTAATTTGAGCTTCCGTTTCTCAGCTCCAAAGGATACCCTCGCCAGATGACATAGGGCATTGGACACACAGAGGACACACTCCCTCTATTCCCCTTAGGAGTACGGATTGCAGAGAAAGTTGCCCATTTCTCATTTTCCTTCTCTGGGGGCCCCTGCCAAACTCAGCGCTCGGTGATGAGAGCCTAGAAAAGTACCCAGAGGGGATGGAATCCCACACCCCTCTCGTGTGACTTCTGCACGGGGCTTGCGTCTAAAACACCCTGGAAAGACCTCTTTGTATTTTCTGCCACAGTTTTCACCCTGGTCAGGAAAACGGATCGCGAAGAAAACACGTCAAAGGACACGATATGTGACACCCAGTTTTCCCTTCAACACGTAAAACCACCTTCACACGTGGAGGAGCAATTCTGGAAACTGGACGCTCTCATATGCTGCACGTACGTTGAAAGTGTGCCCGAGTCCTGGGAACACTTCACAGATGCCCCACTGTGTGGACCACACACGCCTGGAGCAGCTCTGCCCCCTGCCTCCCCACAGGGAACCTCAGTCTTGGCTTGCCCAGGGCTACGGACAGGACACTCGCCACCCGTGACAGCTCCCTGCAGGGGCTTGGCTCTGAATCTTCGCAAGTACCTCCCTAGGTCAGGCTGACATCTTCCCTTCCCTCAAAAACCAGCCCGTGGCTCCCTGACACCCCGAAAGAAAGTGATTTGGATTTGGTGGGAATTTCCCGGCTGTTTCCCTGAGACCTGGTTTCAGAAGAAGGGCTTCACGTGTTCCTCTGCAGAGTGATGGTGGTGCTGCAGTGCGTGGCGGGGGGGGGGGGGGCCTGGTGGGGTTTATTAGCAACAAGTGTGTGCTGAGGGAACGGGTAGTCTATTTCAGGTGTTGGGCCCCCTGGCGGTCTGGGGAGGGAACTCCTATTTGATGGGCACTCCGAGAGAAAGAGGAGACACGTGGCTCAGAAGTCAGGACCAAGATGGGCCACAGGTGCCCCGAGTGCACAGGGCATTTCGGGAGCCGGCCCGTGCTGCGTGCGTGGGCGTCGGCGTCAGGCACTCAGGTTCACAGCCACCGTGCCACTTCCTGACCTGGCAAGTCACTGATACTCTCTGAGATTTCATTTCCTCCTTTCGATACAAAAGATTAATGTCAAAGAGGGGGAATGAGCGAGATAGTGGCCTGGCTCCCAGCTCGGGCTTCCCCCACGGTGTCCCGTACGATCGCTCTCTCCACACTGACATCTGTGCACAGAGAATCCTTGAGCTCCCGACAAGCTCCTGGAGAAAGGCTCCCTGGTTTGCAAGCAAGCTCATGGTGAGGGCAGAGATGGATAGGAACCTTGCTTATCCAGGGCCAGAGGGCGTGGGGATGTCCTCCAACAAGCCCCGTGGAACGAGTCACCGCCACAGCGTTTGGACAGACTCGGTGAACCTGCATGGTCTGGAGTGATGGTGCCAGTTCCAGAGAGGTTAAGCAACTTACCCAAGGGCACACAGCCTATACTCAGAGGACTAAACCTACACTGCAGCTGTCTCACCTCCCGGCCACACGGTGCCGGTTATGACATCACTGGAGGCTGAGTCCGGCCTCTCCTTTTTCAGGGCTGCAGGGTCTTCGGAGACAGTCCAGCTGTGCTCCTGGCTGCAGAGGTGGGAGGCCGAAGCCCACAGAGGTCACAGAGCTGTGCGGAGGGTTCTGGCTGCCGGCTCAGGGCTCTCCCACTGCTGCCTCTGTGCCAGGTGTTCAGTGTTCTCACCCTTCGTGGGGATGACATGGTGTCCGGTTGGGCGCGGGGCTGCAGTCAGCCTGCAGTCAGCCTGCAGGAGGGCCAGTCCCATCTGTGCCACGTACAGCCATGGGACATAACCTCTCTGTGGCTCCGTCTGCTCTGCTCTAAAGGGAAAATAATAGTGTCTGGCTCTCGGGATTAAAGAACTGAATACATGCCAAGAAGGTCAGAATATACTGGGCACTCAGTGAGCAATCGATCACATCACCCATTCATTTATTTATCTATTGATTTATTTGTTATCATCAGCCTAGGAGACACTGTTCTCCTTCCAGACACGCAAGCAAGGACGGTGTGTTTCGCTCTGTGCTCTGGGCCGTCCCCATCGACCCTGTGAGCGTGGGACCAGTACCCCCGAGAGGGTTATCCTGCCTTCACGCAAAGAGCCGTCGACACTACAGATAGAAAGCCGTGAGGAGCACAGTCGGTGTCCTCCTCACAGACACAGAAGGGTCCTGCCACTTCTGCTGTCACCTGCATCAGGATTTCCTTACCATTTTCTTTTCAGTGATTTTCTGAAATACGTTATACCAAAAGAAACCTCTCGAACGCTACTGAAGGAGAGAGTCAGAAGGTAGCCACAAAATCATAAATACATTCCTACTGTGTCACCTTGGTCGCCCCCAGGATTGAGCTGGACATGGTAGAGACGGGCCGAGGACACAGCTCTGGGCCAAAGGGGAGCTTGCTCACTGACTCCCTCTTTCAGCTGCGAAGCGACAAAAACACAGAAGCAGGGCACCACTCCCCAGCCCTGTGTGCCTGCCTCAGTAGCCTCCCTGTACTGTAGGGACTTTGGACTTTGGGAAGCGGGCTCCTGACTGCTGTCTCCCTTCCCGGTTGGTGTGACAACTCAAAGAGCAAAAGTGACTAACAAGGCTTGGCATGGACTCCATGGTGAGTAACTGTCAGGACTACTCAAAGGGAACTCTATCCACTTGTCTCGCTTTGTTATTTACCGCCGGGTCTGCCTATCACCTACAATGATGCCGCCCCTGGGGAAGCATCCCATGATGAGGGAACCTCCACCCTGGCGTGGGGGTGGACCGGCTACAGTGAGGAGCGCCCCTGGAAAGTTCAGGCAAAGAAGCCCCCGGACAAATGAGCCAGGATCCCTCCAGGAAAGGAAAACACAAGTGACGCCTCGCGGCTGAAGGCAATGTTCACCGCGCTGCGGTTACAGGAGGCGGTACCGGAAAAACGCTTCCAAAGGACCGTGGTGGGGACCGGGGCTGGCAACGCCCGGGGACACATGGGGTCGGCCAAACGGTGGTGAGGGTCACATCCGCCTGCGCTCTCTGACACCGCTCCCCGGCTCCAGCCAAGCCAGGGACACGAGCGGGAGGCGGGGGCTGTTCTCAGGCTGCAGGAAACGGCGACCCGGAGGCCGGCGGCGCGGGGCCTGGGGCCTGGGGCGGGGAAGACCGGAGGACGCGGGAGCCGGATTCCTGCACAAGCCGCCAACACGGTGGCTGCTCCCGTCGGGCACATTGGGAAGGGGCGGCCAGGGGGCTGGGACACCGCTTACCGCACGGCACCCGGTTCCTCCGCTCCAGCCGGCACCGACGTGGAATCGTGCGCTCGGCCCCGCCTGTTGCTCACAGCCCGGCCCAGGGCGCTGCGGGCGGCACGGGCGGCGCGGGCGGCGCGGGCGCGGAGCCGCGGGGCGGGTGCAAGGCGGGGGCGGGGCCTCTGCGCCCGGGCCGCCTCCTCGGCCTATAACTGAGCCCCCGGGCTCCTCGCTCCCACACGGCCCCCACCGGACCCGTGAAGCGGCTTCGCCCCTTGCTTTGGACCTCGGGCCTCACTCCTCCTCCAGATGGACCCCAAGTGCTCCTGCCCCACTGGTAAGGGAGCCCTGCCTTTGAGCCTTAGGATGCCCCCTTCCCGGGCACAGGACGAGAAGGGAGGGCTTTGAGTTTGAGCTCAGGAGGACTCCTGTCACGGGTCCAGGGCTTTCTTGGTAGCCAGGCTCCTGAGGGCACGTCAGTCTCCCTTTGCCTCTCCGTTGACACTGAGGGCACGGAGGCTCCAGGCTGTCCTTCTTGAGGTCACCCGGCAGGTCAGGGGATTGCTAGACCGGGACCCAGCGTTTGGAGGCGGTCTCGGACCTGCCACGATTTGATGGGAGGAGGGGACGCTGCCTCTTTAGGGTTCAGGCCATGGGCCCCGGCCCCCGGCCCCAGTCGGCCTGGGCTGCGTCTGGAGCCCGGGACCTTCCCTGTGGAGTCCCATCAGGAGGGGACTTACTCTCCTTGGACCAGAAGAGAGGAGCTGGGGCTTCTCTATCCGCCCGAGTGGACACGAGCTCCCAGGGCTGGGTCCTGACAGAGGAGGAGGGCTCAGGGAGGCATTGCTGACCGTCTGCTGTGGCTCCTGCATCCCCGTCCCTGCTCACTGCTGGCCTCCTTTCCCTTCCCGGCAGGCGGCTCCTGCGGCTGCGCTGGATCCTGCACCTGCACCTGCAAAGCCTGCAGATGCGCCTCCTGCAAGAAGAGTGAGTGTGCGGGGCCTTCTCTGGGAATGCGGGGTCTGGGCTGAGTGCGAGGAGGGGGCCCAGAGCTCAGCAGGCAGGCAGGAGCAGGACAGTGACCAGACTTCCCGGCACCCCCCTCACCAGGAAGGGATTCACAGTCAGAGCTGGAATCACCTTCGGCATGACCGAGACCCAGGCGCGCACTAGAGAACAGGGAGACTGAGGCCCAGACGGGTCACCGACAAACAACCTCAGACCTGTCACTAGAACTAGTCCTCCTGCCTCCTGAGTCCCGCTTCCGAATCCTCTCAGGGACTGAAGCACTTTAGGGACAGGAACCAGTGGCCGTGCGTGGCTTCTCGGACCTGGTGCAGCCCCTCCCTGTCGAAGCAGCCCAGAGCTTCCCTATCCCGAGCGGGAGCTGCTCTGTGCGGGCTTTGCCTCCACTTTGATCCCGAGGACTTGGCTCCCATCACTGGTGGTGCTGGGGGCTGGCTTTCTCCTGTCCCCAGAGGCCCTGCTCACTGTCTCTCCAAGGCGCTGTGCCCTGTCCTGGGCACAGATGGGCCGGGCAACCTGAACCTAGTGTCTGAGAGCAATTACCTCAGGACAGAGGACACCATCGTAAACTCAGGGTCTGGGCCCGAGGGCGGCTGGGGCCAGGCCTGCTGCTGGGAAGGGTGGTTCCGGACAACGCGTGGTCCGACCGCACGCTGCCCTTGCCTCCCCAGGCTGCTGCTCCTGCTGCCCCGTGGGCTGCGCCAAGTGTGCCCAGGGCTGCGCCAAGTGTGCCCAGGGCTGCGTCTGCAAAGGGGCCTCGGACAAGTGCAGCTGCTGTGCCTGATGTCGCGGAGAGCCTGCCCCGGGTGTCCACAGAGCAACCAGGACAAACCTGCATTTTACCGTTTTTCATACAACCGGACCTGACGCTACATTCCTTTTTCTATGAAATCTGTGACTTGTAATAAAAGCTGTTGACTTTATTCTGGCTCTGTCTTCCTTGGTGTGTCTTGGACAAAGAGACTCCGTGCCCATCAGGGCTGGCGTGGGGAACTGGACTGGACGTGCAGAGACCTCGGCTCTGGACCAAAGAGCACCCCCCCACACACCCCACACCCCCAAAACACACACACTGAGCGTCTCAGCCGCTTAGGTTAATTTGAGCTTCCGTTTCTCAGCTCCAAAGGATACCCTCGCCAGATGACATAGGGCATTGGACACACAGAGGACACACTCCCTCTATTCCCCTTAGGAGTACGGATTGCAGAGAAAGTTGCCCATTTCTCATTTTCCTTCTCTGGGGGCCCCTGCCAAACTCAGCGCTCGGTGATGAGAGCCTAGAAAAGTACCCAGAGGGGATGGAATCCCACACCCCTCTCGTGTGACTTCTGCACGGGGCTTGCGTCTAAAACACCCTGGAAAGACCTCTTTGTATTTTCTGCCACAGTTTTCACCCTGGTCAGGAAAACGGATCGCGAAGAAAACACGTCAAAGGACACGATATGTGACACCCAGTTTTCCCTTCAACACGTAAAACCACCTTCACACGTGGAGGAGCAATTCTGGAAACTGGACGCTCTCATATGCTGCACGTACGTTGAAAGTGTGCCCGAGTCCTGGGAACACTTCACAGATGCCCCACTGTGTGGACCACACACGCCTGGAGCAGCTCTGCCCCCTGCCTCCCCACAGGGAACCTCAGTCTTGGCTTGCCCAGGGCTACGGACAGAACACTCGCCACCCGTGACAGCTCCCTGCAGGGGCTTGGCTCTGAATCTTCGCAAGTACCTCCCTAGGTCAGGCTGACATCTTCCCTTCCCTCAAAAACCAGCCCGTGGCTCCCTGACACCCCGAAAGAAAGTGATTTGGATTTGGTGGGAATTTCCCGGCTGTTTCCCTGAGACCTGGTTTCAGAAGAAGGGCTTCACGTGTTCCTCTGCAGAGTGATGGTGGTGCTGCAGTGCGTGGCGGGGGGGGGGGGGGGCCTGGTGGGGTTTATTAGCAACAAGTGTGTGCTGAGGGAACGGGTAGTCTATTTCAGGTGTTGGGCCCCCTGGCGGTCTGGGGAGGGAACTCCTATTTGATGGGCACTCCGAGAGAAAGAGGAGACACGTGGCTCAGAAGTCAGGACCAAGATGGGCCACAGGTGCCCCGAGTGCACAGGGCATTTCGGGAGCCGGCCCGTGCTGCGTGCGTGGGCGTCGGCGTCAGGCACTCAGGTTCACAGCCACCGTGCCACTTCCTGACCTGGCAAGTCACTGATACTCTCTGAGATTTCATTTCCTCCTTTCGATACAAAAGATTAATGTCAAAGAGGGGGAATGAGCGAGATAGTGGCCTGGCTCCCAGCTCGGGCTTCCCCCACGGTGTCCCGTACGATCGCTCTCTCCACACTGACATCTGTGCACAGAGAATCCTTGAGCTCCCGACAAGCTCCTGGAGAAAGGCTCCCTGGTTTGCAAGCAAGCTCATGGTGAGGGCAGAGATGGATAGGAACCTTGCTTATCCAGGGCCAGAGGGCGTGGGGATGTCCTCCAACAAGCCCCGTGGAACGAGTCACCGCCACAGCGTTTGGACAGACTCGGTGAACCTGCATGGTCTGGAGTGATGGTGCCAGTTCCAGAGAGGTTAAGCAACTTACCCAAGGGCACACAGCCTATACTCAGAGGACTAAACCTACACTGCAGCTGTCTCACCTCCCGGCCACACGGTGCCGGTTATGACATCACTGGAGGCTGAGTCCGGCCTCTCCTTTTTCAGGGCTGCAGGGTCTTCGGAGACAGTCCAGCTGTGCTCCTGGCTGCAGAGGTGGGAGGCCGAAGCCCACAGAGGTCACAGAGCTGTGCGGAGGGTTCTGGCTGCCGGCTCAGGGCTCTCCCACTGCTGCCTCTGTGCCAGGTGTTCAGTGTTCTCACCCTTCGTGGGATGACATGGTGTCCGGTTGGGCGCGGGGCTGCAGTCAGCCTGCAGTCAGCCTGCAGGAGGGCCAGTCCCATCTGTGCCACGTACAGCCATGGGACATAACCTCTCTGTGGCTCCGTCTGCTCTGCTCTAAAGGGAAAATAATAGTGTCTGGCTCTCGGGATTAAAGAACTGAATACATGCCAAGAAGGTCAGAATATACTGGGCACTCAGTGAGCAATCGATCACATCACCCATTCATTTATTTATCTATTGATTTATTTGTTATCATCAGCCTAGGAGACACTGTTCTCCTTCCAGACACGCAAGCAAGGACGGTGTGTTTCGCTCTGTGCTCTGGGCCGTCCCCATCGACCCTGTGAGCGTGGGACCAGTACCCCCGAGAGGGTTATCCTGCCTTCACGCAAAGAGCCGTCGACACTACAGATAGAAAGCCGTGAGGAGCACAGTCGGTGTCCTCCTCACAGACACAGAAGGGTCCTGCCACTTCTGCTGTCACCTGCATCAGGATTTCCTTACCATTTTCTTTTCAGTGATTTTCTGAAATACGTTATACCAAAAGAAACCTCTCGAACGCTACTGAAGGAGAGAGTCAGAAGGTAGCCACAAAATCATAAATACATTCCTACTGTGTCACCTTGGTCGCCCCCAGGATTGAGCTGGACATGGTAGAGACGGGCCGAGGACACAGCTCTGGGCCAAAGGGGAGCTTGCTCACTGACTCCCTCTTTCAGCTGCGAAGCGACAAAAACACAGAAGCAGGGCACCACTCCCCAGCCCTGTGTGCCTGCCTCAGTAGCCTCCCTGTACTGTAGGGACTTTGGACTTTGGGAAGCGGGCTCCTGACTGCTGTCTCCCTTCCCGGTTGGTGTGACAACTCAAAGAGCAAAAGTGACTAACAAGGCTTGGCATGGACTCCATGGTGAGTAACTGTCAGGACTACTCAAAGGGAACTCTATCCACTTGTCTCGCTTTGTTATTTACCGCCGGGTCTGCCTATCACCTACAATGATGCCGCCCCTGGGGAAGCATCCCATGATGAGGGAACCTCCACCCTGGCGTGGGGGTGGACCGGCTACAGTGAGGAGCGCCCCTGGAAAGTTCAGGCAAAGAAGCCCCCGGACAAATGAGCCAGGATCCCTCCAGGAAAGGAAAACACAAGTGACGCCTCGCGGCTGAAGGCAATGTTCACCGCGCTGCGGTTACAGGAGGCGGTACCGGAAAAACGCTTCCAAAGGACCGTGGTGGGGACCGGGGCTGGCAACGCCCGGGGACACATGGGGTCGGCCAAACGGTGGTGAGGGTCACATCCGCCTGCGCTCTCTGACACCGCTCCCCGGCTCCAGCCAAGCCAGGGACACGAGCGGGAGGCGGGGGCTGTTCTCAGGCTGCAGGAAACGGCGACCCGGAGGCCGGCGGCGCGGGGCCTGGGGCCTGGGGCGGGGAAGACCGGAGGACGCGGGAGCCGGATTCCTGCACAAGCCGCCAACACGGTGGCTGCTCCCGTCGGGCACATTGGGAAGGGGCGGCCAGGGGGCTGGGACACCGCTTACCGCACGGCACCCGGTTCCTCCGCTCCAGCCGGCACCGACGTGGAATCGTGCGCTCGGCCCCGCCTGTTGCTCACAGCCCGGCCCAGGGCGCTGCGGGCGGCACGGGCGGCGCGGGCGGCGCGGGCGCGGAGCCGCGGGGCGGGTGCAAGGCGGGGGCGGGGCCTCTGCGCCCGGGCCGCCTCCTCGGCCTATAACTGAGCCCCCGGGCTCCTCGCTCCCACACGGCCCCCACCGGACCCGTGAAGCGGCTTCGCCCCTTGCTTTGGACCTCGGGCCTCACTCCTCCTCCAGATGGACCCCAAGTGCTCCTGCCCCACTGGTAAGGGAGCCCTGCCTTTGAGCCTTAGGATGCCCCCTTCCCGGGCACAGGACGAGAAGGGAGGGCTTTGAGTTTGAGCTCAGGAGGACTCCTGTCACGGGTCCAGGGCTTTCTTGGTAGCCAGGCTCCTGAGGGCACGTCAGTCTCCCTTTGCCTCTCCGTTGACACTGAGGGCACGGAGGCTCCAGGCTGTCCTTCTTGAGGTCACCCGGCAGGTCAGGGGATTGCTAGACCGGGACCCAGCGTTTGGAGGCGGTCTCGGACCTGCCACGATTTGATGGGAGGAGGGGACGCTGCCTCTTTAGGGTTCAGGCCATGGGCCCCGGCCCCCGGCCCCAGTCGGCCTGGGCTGCGTCTGGAGCCCGGGACCTTCCCTGTGGAGTCCCATCAGGAGGGGACTTACTCTCCTTGGACCAGAAGAGAGGAGCTGGGGCTTCTCTATCCGCCCGAGTGGACACGAGCTCCCAGGGCTGGGTCCTGACAGAGGAGGAGGGCTCAGGGAGGCATTGCTGACCGTCTGCTGTGGCTCCTGCATCCCCGTCCCTGCTCACTGCTGGCCTCCTTTCCCTTCCCGGCAGGCGGCTCCTGCGGCTGCGCTGGATCCTGCACCTGCACCTGCAAAGCCTGCAGATGCGCCTCCTGCAAGAAGAGTGAGTGTGCGGGGCCTTCTCTGGGAATGCGGGGTCTGGGCTGAGTGCGAGGAGGGGGCCCAGAGCTCAGCAGGCAGGCAGGAGCAGGACAGTGACCAGACTTCCCGGCACCCCCCTCACCAGGAAGGGATTCACAGTCAGAGCTGGAATCACCTTCGGCATGACCGAGACCCAGGCGCGCACTAGAGAACAGGGAGACTGAGGCCCAGACGGGTCACCGACAAACAACCTCAGACCTGTCACTAGAACTAGTCCTCCTGCCTCCTGAGTCCCGCTTCCGAATCCTCTCAGGGACTGAAGCACTTTAGGGACAGGAACCAGTGGCCGTGCGTGGCTTCTCGGACCTGGTGCAGCCCCTCCCTGTCGAAGCAGCCCAGAGCTTCCCTATCCCGAGCGGGAGCTGCTCTGTGCGGGCTTTGCCTCCACTTTGATCCCGAGGACTTGGCTCCCATCACTGGTGGTGCTGGGGGCTGGCTTTCTCCTGTCCCCAGAGGCCCTGCTCACTGTCTCTCCAAGGCGCTGTGCCCTGTCCTGGGCACAGATGGGCCGGGCAACCTGAACCTAGTGTCTGAGAGCAATTACCTCAGGACAGAGGACACCATCGTAAACTCAGGGTCTGGGCCCGAGGGCGGCTGGGGCCAGGCCTGCTGCTGGGAAGGGTGGTTCCGGACAACGCGTGGTCCGACCGCACGCTGCCCTTGCCTCCCCAGGCTGCTGCTCCTGCTGCCCCGTGGGCTGCGCCAAGTGTGCCCAGGGCTGCGCCAAGTGTGCCCAGGGCTGCGTCTGCAAAGGGGCCTCGGACAAGTGCAGCTGCTGTGCCTGATGTCGCGGAGAGCCTGCCCCGGGTGTCCACAGAGCAACCAGGACAAACCTGCATTTTACCGTTTTTCATACAACCGGACCTGACGCTACATTCCTTTTTCTATGAAATCTGTGACTTGTAATAAAAGCTGTTGACTTTATTCTGGCTCTGTCTTCCTTGGTGTGTCTTGGACAAAGAGACTCCGTGCCCATCAGGGCTGGCGTGGGGAACTGGACTGGACGTGCAGAGACCTCGGCTCTGGACCAAAGAGCACCCCCCCACACACCCCACACCCCCAAAACACACACACTGAGCGTCTCAGCCGCTTAGGTTAATTTGAGCTTCCGTTTCTCAGCTCCAAAGGATACCCTCGCCAGATGACATAGGGCATTGGACACACAGAGGACACACTCCCTCTATTCCCCTTAGGAGTACGGATTGCAGAGAAAGTTGCCCATTTCTCATTTTCCTTCTCTGGGGGCCCCTGCCAAACTCAGCGCTCGGTGATGAGAGCCTAGAAAAGTACCCAGAGGGGATGGAATCCCACACCCCTCTCGTGTGACTTCTGCACGGGGCTTGCGTCTAAAACACCCTGGAAAGACCTCTTTGTATTTTCTGCCACAGTTTTCACCCTGGTCAGGAAAACGGATCGCGAAGAAAACACGTCAAAGGACACGATATGTGACACCCAGTTTTCCCTTCAACACGTAAAACCACCTTCACACGTGGAGGAGCAATTCTGGAAACTGGACGCTCTCATATGCTGCACGTACGTTGAAAGTGTGCCCGAGTCCTGGGAACACTTCACAGATGCCCCACTGTGTGGACCACACACGCCTGGAGCAGCTCTGCCCCCTGCCTCCCCACAGGGAACCTCAGTCTTGGCTTGCCCAGGGCTACGGACAGAACACTCGCCACCCGTGACAGCTCCCTGCAGGGGCTTGGCTCTGAATCTTCGCAAGTACCTCCCTAGGTCAGGCTGACATCTTCCCTTCCCTCAAAAACCAGCCCGTGGCTCCCTGACACCCCGAAAGAAAGTGATTTGGATTTGGTGGGAATTTCCCGGCTGTTTCCCTGAGACCTGGTTTCAGAAGAAGGGCTTCACGTGTTCCTCTGCAGAGTGATGGTGGTGCTGCAGTGCGTGGCGGGGGGGGGGGGGCCTGGTGGGGTTTATTAGCAACAAGTGTGTGCTGAGGGAACGGGTAGTCTATTTCAGGTGTTGGGCCCCCTGGCGGTCTGGGGAGGGAACTCCTATTTGATGGGCACTCCGAGAGAAAGAGGAGACACGTGGCTCAGAAGTCAGGACCAAGATGGGCCACAGGTGCCCCGAGTGCACAGGGCATTTCGGGAGCCGGCCCGTGCTGCGTGCGTGGGCGTCGGCGTCAGGCACTCAGGTTCACAGCCACCGTGCCACTTCCTGACCTGGCAAGTCACTGATACTCTCTGAGATTTCATTTCCTCCTTTCGATACAAAAGATTAATGTCAAAGAGGGGGAATGAGCGAGATAGTGGCCTGGCTCCCAGCTCGGGCTTCCCCCACGGTGTCCCGTACGATCGCTCTCTCCACACTGACATCTGTGCACAGAGAATCCTTGAGCTCCCGACAAGCTCCTGGAGAAAGGCTCCCTGGTTTGCAAGCAAGCTCATGGTGAGGGCAGAGATGGATAGGAACCTTGCTTATCCAGGGCCAGAGGGCGTGGGGATGTCCTCCAACAAGCCCCGTGGAACGAGTCACCGCCACAGCGTTTGGACAGACTCGGTGAACCTGCATGGTCTGGAGTGATGGTGCCAGTTCCAGAGAGGTTAAGCAACTTACCCAAGGGCACACAGCCTATACTCAGAGGACTAAACCTACACTGCAGCTGTCTCACCTCCCGGCCACACGGTGCCGGTTATGACATCACTGGAGGCTGAGTCCGGCCTCTCCTTTTTCAGGGCTGCAGGGTCTTCGGAGACAGTCCAGCTGTGCTCCTGGCTGCAGAGGTGGGAGGCCGAAGCCCACAGAGGTCACAGAGCTGTGCGGAGGGTTCTGGCTGCCGGCTCAGGGCTCTCCCACTGCTGCCTCTGTGCCAGGTGTTCAGTGTTCTCACCCTTCGTGGGATGACATGGTGTCCGGTTGGGCGCGGGGCTGCAGTCAGCCTGCAGTCAGCCTGCAGGAGGGCCAGTCCCATCTGTGCCACGTACAGCCATGGGACATAACCTCTCTGTGGCTCCGTCTGCTCTGCTCTAAAGGGAAAATAATAGTGTCTGGCTCTCGGGATTAAAGAACTGAATACATGCCAAGAAGGTCAGAATATACTGGGCACTCAGTGAGCAATCGATCACATCACCCATTCATTTATTTATCTATTGATTTATTTGTTATCATCAGCCTAGGAGACACTGTTCTCCTTCCAGACACGCAAGCAAGGACGGTGTGTTTCGCTCTGTGCTCTGGGCCGTCCCCATCGACCCTGTGAGCGTGGGACCAGTACCCCCGAGAGGGTTATCCTGCCTTCACGCAAAGAGCCGTCGACACTACAGATAGAAAGCCGTGAGGAGCACAGTCGGTGTCCTCCTCACAGACACAGAAGGGTCCTGCCACTTCTGCTGTCACCTGCATCAGGATTTCCTTACCATTTTCTTTTCAGTGATTTTCTGAAATACGTTATACCAAAAGAAACCTCTCGAACGCTACTGAAGGAGAGAGTCAGAAGGTAGCCACAAAATCATAAATACATTCCTACTGTGTCACCTTGGTCGCCCCCAGGATTGAGCTGGACATGGTAGAGACGGGCCGAGGACACAGCTCTGGGCCAAAGGGGAGCTTGCTCACTGACTCCCTCTTTCAGCTGCGAAGCGACAAAAACACAGAAGCAGGGCACCACTCCCCAGCCCTGTGTGCCTGCCTCAGTAGCCTCCCTGTACTGTAGGGACTTTGGACTTTGGGAAGCGGGCTCCTGACTGCTGTCTCCCTTCCCGGTTGGTGTGACAACTCAAAGAGCAAAAGTGACTAACAAGGCTTGGCATGGACTCCATGGTGAGTAACTGTCAGGACTACTCAAAGGGAACTCTATCCACTTGTCTCGCTTTGTTATTTACCGCCGGGTCTGCCTATCACCTACAATGATGCCGCCCCTGGGGAAGCATCCCATGATGAGGGAACCTCCACCCTGGCGTGGGGGTGGACCGGCTACAGTGAGGAGCGCCCCTGGAAAGTTCAGGCAAAGAAGCCCCCGGACAAATGAGCCAGGATCCCTCCAGGAAAGGAAAACACAAGTGACGCCTCGCGGCTGAAGGCAATGTTCACCGCGCTGCGGTTACAGGAGGCGGTACCGGAAAAACGCTTCCAAAGGACCGTGGTGGGGACCGGGGCTGGCAACGCCCGGGGACACATGGGGTCGGCCAAACGGTGGTGAGGGTCACATCCGCCTGCGCTCTCTGACACCGCTCCCCGGCTCCAGCCAAGCCAGGGACACGAGCGGGAGGCGGGGGCTGTTCTCAGGCTGCAGGAAACGGCGACCCGGAGGCCGGCGGCGCGGGGCCTGGGGCCTGGGGCGGGGAAGACCGGAGGACGCGGGAGCCGGATTCCTGCACAAGCCGCCAACACGGTGGCTGCTCCCGTCGGGCACATTGGGAAGGGGCGGCCAGGGGGCTGGGACACCGCTTACCGCACGGCACCCGGTTCCTCCGCTCCAGCCGGCACCGACGTGGAATCGTGCGCTCGGCCCCGCCTGTTGCTCACAGCCCGGCCCAGGGCGCTGCGGGCGGCACGGGCGGCGCGGGCGGCGCGGGCGCGGAGCCGCGGGGCGGGTGCAAGGCGGGGGCGGGGCCTCTGCGCCCGGGCCGCCTCCTCGGCCTATAACTGAGCCCCCGGGCTCCTCGCTCCCACACGGCCCCCACCGGACCCGTGAAGCGGCTTCGCCCCTTGCTTTGGACCTCGGGCCTCACTCCTCCTCCAGATGGACCCCAAGTGCTCCTGCCCCACTGGTAAGGGAGCCCTGCCTTTGAGCCTTAGGATGCCCCCTTCCCGGGCACAGGACGAGAAGGGAGGGCTTTGAGTTTGAGCTCAGGAGGACTCCTGTCACGGGTCCAGGGCTTTCTTGGTAGCCAGGCTCCTGAGGGCACGTCAGTCTCCCTTTGCCTCTCCGTTGACACTGAGGGCACGGAGGCTCCAGGCTGTCCTTCTTGAGGTCACCCGGCAGGTCAGGGGATTGCTAGACCGGGACCCAGCGTTTGGAGGCGGTCTCGGACCTGCCACGATTTGATGGGAGGAGGGGACGCTGCCTCTTTAGGGTTCAGGCCATGGGCCCCGGCCCCCGGCCCCAGTCGGCCTGGGCTGCGTCTGGAGCCCGGGACCTTCCCTGTGGAGTCCCATCAGGAGGGGACTTACTCTCCTTGGACCAGAAGAGAGGAGCTGGGGCTTCTCTATCCGCCCGAGTGGACACGAGCTCCCAGGGCTGGGTCCTGACAGAGGAGGAGGGCTCAGGGAGGCATTGCTGACCGTCTGCTGTGGCTCCTGCATCCCCGTCCCTGCTCACTGCTGGCCTCCTTTCCCTTCCCGGCAGGCGGCTCCTGCGGCTGCGCTGGATCCTGCACCTGCACCTGCAAAGCCTGCAGATGCGCCTCCTGCAAGAAGAGTGAGTGTGCGGGGCCTTCTCTGGGAATGCGGGGTCTGGGCTGAGTGCGAGGAGGGGGCCCAGAGCTCAGCAGGCAGGCAGGAGCAGGACAGTGACCAGACTTCCCGGCACCCCCCTCACCAGGAAGGGATTCACAGTCAGAGCTGGAATCACCTTCGGCATGACCGAGACCCAGGCGCGCACTAGAGAACAGGGAGACTGAGGCCCAGACGGGTCACCGACAAACAACCTCAGACCTGTCACTAGAACTAGTCCTCCTGCCTCCTGAGTCCCGCTTCCGAATCCTCTCAGGGACTGAAGCACTTTAGGGACAGGAACCAGTGGCCGTGCGTGGCTTCTCGGACCTGGTGCAGCCCCTCCCTGTCGAAGCAGCCCAGAGCTTCCCTATCCCGAGCGGGAGCTGCTCTGTGCGGGCTTTGCCTCCACTTTGATCCCGAGGACTTGGCTCCCATCACTGGTGGTGCTGGGGGCTGGCTTTCTCCTGTCCCCAGAGGCCCTGCTCACTGTCTCTCCAAGGCGCTGTGCCCTGTCCTGGGCACAGATGGGCCGGGCAACCTGAACCTAGTGTCTGAGAGCAATTACCTCAGGACAGAGGACACCATCGTAAACTCAGGGTCTGGGCCCGAGGGCGGCTGGGGCCAGGCCTGCTGCTGGGAAGGGTGGTTCCGGACAACGCGTGGTCCGACCGCACGCTGCCCTTGCCTCCCCAGGCTGCTGCTCCTGCTGCCCCGTGGGCTGCGCCAAGTGTGCCCAGGGCTGCGCCAAGTGTGCCCAGGGCTGCGTCTGCAAAGGGGCCTCGGACAAGTGCAGCTGCTGTGCCTGATGTCGCGGAGAGCCTGCCCCGGGTGTCCACAGAGCAACCAGGACAAACCTGCATTTTACCGTTTTTCATACAACCGGACCTGACGCTACATTCCTTTTTCTATGAAATCTGTGACTTGTAATAAAAGCTGTTGACTTTATTCTGGCTCTGTCTTCCTTGGTGTGTCTTGGACAAAGAGACTCCGTGCCCATCAGGGCTGGCGTGGGGAACTGGACTGGACGTGCAGAGACCTCGGCTCTGGACCAAAGAGCACCCCCCCACACACCCCACACCCCCAAAACACACACACTGAGCGTCTTAGCCGCTTAGGTTAATTTGAGCTTCCGTTTCTCAGCTCCAAAGGATACCCTCGCCAGATGACATAGGGCATTGGACACACAGAGGACACACTCCCTCTATTCCCCTTAGGAGTACGGATTGCAGAGAAAGTTGCCCATTTCTCATTTTCCTTCTCTGGGGGCCCCTGCCAAACTCAGCGCTCGGTGATGAGAGCCTAGAAAAGTACCCAGAGGGGATGGAATCCCACACCCCTCTCGTGTGACTTCTGCACGGGGCTTGCGTCTAAAACACCCTGGAAAGACCTCTTTGTATTTTCTGCCACAGTTTTCACCCTGGTCAGGAAAACGGATCGCGAAGAAAACACGTCAAAGGACACGATATGTGACACCCAGTTTTCCCTTCAACACGTAAAACCACCTTCACACGTGGAGGAGCAATTCTGGAAACTGGACGCTCTCATATGCTGCACGTACGTTGAAAGTGTGCCCGAGTCCTGGGAACACTTCACAGATGCCCCACTGTGTGGACCACACACGCCTGGAGCAGCTCTGCCCCCTGCCTCCCCACAGGGAACCTCAGTCTTGGCTTGCCCAGGGCTACGGACAGGACACTCGCCACCCGTGACAGCTCCCTGCAGGGGCTTGGCTCTGAATCTTCGCAAGTACCTCCCTAGGTCAGGCTGACATCTTCCCTTCCCTCAAAAACCAGCCCGTGGCTCCCTGACACCCCGAAAGAAAGTGATTTGGATTTGGTGGGAATTTCCCGGCTGTTTCCCTGAGACCTGGTTTCAGAAGAAGGGCTTCACGTGTTCCTCTGCAGAGTGATGGTGGTGCTGCAGTGCGTGGCGGGGGGGGGGGGGGGGCCTGGTGGGGTTTATTAGCAACAAGTGTGTGCTGAGGGAACGGGTAGTCTATTTCAGGTGTTGGGCCCCCTGGCGGTCTGGGGAGGGAACTCCTATTTGATGGGCACTCCGAGAGAAAGAGGAGACACGTGGCTCAGAAGTCAGGACCAAGATGGGCCACAGGTGCCCCGAGTGCACAGGGCATTTCGGGAGCCGGCCCGTGCTGCGTGCGTGGGCGTCGGCGTCAGGCACTCAGGTTCACAGCCACCGTGCCACTTCCTGACCTGGCAAGTCACTGATACTCTCTGAGATTTCATTTCCTCCTTTCGATACAAAAGATTAATGTCAAAGAGGGGGAATGAGCGAGATAGTGGCCTGGCTCCCAGCTCGGGCTTCCCCCACGGTGTCCCGTACGATCGCTCTCTCCACACTGACATCTGTGCACAGAGAATCCTTGAGCTCCCGACAAGCTCCTGGAGAAAGGCTCCCTGGTTTGCAAGCAAGCTCATGGTGAGGGCAGAGATGGATAGGAACCTTGCTTATCCAGGGCCAGAGGGCGTGGGGATGTCCTCCAACAAGCCCCGTGGAACGAGTCACCGCCACAGCGTTTGGACAGACTCGGTGAACCTGCATGGTCTGGAGTGATGGTGCCAGTTCCAGAGAGGTTAAGCAACTTACCCAAGGGCACACAGCCTATACTCAGAGGACTAAACCTACACTGCAGCTGTCTCACCTCCCGGCCACACGGTGCCGGTTATGACATCACTGGAGGCTGAGTCCGGCCTCTCCTTTTTCAGGGCTGCAGGGTCTTCGGAGACAGTCCAGCTGTGCTCCTGGCTGCAGAGGTGGGAGGCCGAAGCCCACAGAGGTCACAGAGCTGTGCGGAGGGTTCTGGCTGCCGGCTCAGGGCTCTCCCACTGCTGCCTCTGTGCCAGGTGTTCAGTGTTCTCACCCTTCGTGGGATGACATGGTGTCCGGTTGGGCGCGGGGCTGCAGTCAGCCTGCAGTCAGCCTGCAGGAGGGCCAGTCCCATCTGTGCCACGTACAGCCATGGGACATAACCTCTCTGTGGCTCCGTCTGCTCTGCTCTAAAGGGAAAATAATAGTGTCTGGCTCTCGGGATTAAAGAACTGAATACATGCCAAGAAGGTCAGAATATACTGGGCACTCAGTGAGCAATCGATCACATCACCCATTCATTTATTTATCTATTGATTTATTTGTTATCATCAGCCTAGGAGACACTGTTCTCCTTCCAGACACGCAAGCAAGGACGGTGTGTTTCGCTCTGTGCTCTGGGCCGTCCCCATCGACCCTGTGAGCGTGGGACCAGTACCCCCGAGAGGGTTATCCTGCCTTCACGCAAAGAGCCGTCGACACTACAGATAGAAAGCCGTGAGGAGCACAGTCGGTGTCCTCCTCACAGACACAGAAGGGTCCTGCCACTTCTGCTGTCACCTGCATCAGGATTTCCTTACCATTTTCTTTTCAGTGATTTTCTGAAATACGTTATACCAAAAGAAACCTCTCGAACGCTACTGAAGGAGAGAGTCAGAAGGTAGCCACAAAATCATAAATACATTCCTACTGTGTCACCTTGGTCGCCCCCAGGATTGAGCTGGACATGGTAGAGACGGGCCGAGGACACAGCTCTGGGCCAAAGGGGAGCTTGCTCACTGACTCCCTCTTTCAGCTGCGAAGCGACAAAAACACAGAAGCAGGGCACCACTCCCCAGCCCTGTGTGCCTGCCTCAGTAGCCTCCCTGTACTGTAGGGACTTTGGACTTTGGGAAGCGGGCTCCTGACTGCTGTCTCCCTTCCCGGTTGGTGTGACAACTCAAAGAGCAAAAGTGACTAACAAGGCTTGGCATGGACTCCATGGTGAGTAACTGTCAGGACTACTCAAAGGGAACTCTATCCACTTGTCTCGCTTTGTTATTTACCGCCGGGTCTGCCTATCACCTACAATGATGCCGCCCCTGGGGAAGCATCCCATGATGAGGGAACCTCCACCCTGGCGTGGGGGTGGACCGGCTACAGTGAGGAGCGCCCCTGGAAAGTTCAGGCAAAGAAGCCCCCGGACAAATGAGCCAGGATCCCTCCAGGAAAGGAAAACACAAGTGACGCCTCGCGGCTGAAGGCAATGTTCACCGCGCTGCGGTTACAGGAGGCGGTACCGGAAAAACGCTTCCAAAGGACCGTGGTGGGGACCGGGGCTGGCAACGCCCGGGGACACATGGGGTCGGCCAAACGGTGGTGAGGGTCACATCCGCCTGCGCTCTCTGACACCGCTCCCCGGCTCCAGCCAAGCCAGGGACACGAGCGGGAGGCGGGGGCTGTTCTCAGGCTGCAGGAAACGGCGACCCGGAGGCCGGCGGCGCGGGGCCTGGGGCCTGGGGCGGGGAAGACCGGAGGACGCGGGAGCCGGATTCCTGCACAAGCCGCCAACACGGTGGCTGCTCCCGTCGGGCACATTGGGAAGGGGCGGCCAGGGGGCTGGGACACCGCTTACCGCACGGCACCCGGTTCCTCCGCTCCAGCCGGCACCGACGTGGAATCGTGCGCTCGGCCCCGCCTGTTGCTCACAGCCCGGCCCAGGGCGCTGCGGGCGGCACGGGCGGCGCGGGCGGCGCGGGCGCGGAGCCGCGGGGCGGGTGCAAGGCGGGGGCGGGGCCTCTGCGCCCGGGCCGCCTCCTCGGCCTATAACTGAGCCCCCGGGCTCCTCGCTCCCACACGGCCCCCACCGGACCCGTGAAGCGGCTTCGCCCCTTGCTTTGGACCTCGGGCCTCACTCCTCCTCCAGATGGACCCCAAGTGCTCCTGCCCCACTGGTAAGGGAGCCCTGCCTTTGAGCCTTAGGATGCCCCCTTCCCGGGCACAGGACGAGAAGGGAGGGCTTTGAGTTTGAGCTCAGGAGGACTCCTGTCACGGGTCCAGGGCTTTCTTGGTAGCCAGGCTCCTGAGGGCACGTCAGTCTCCCTTTGCCTCTCCGTTGACACTGAGGGCACGGAGGCTCCAGGCTGTCCTTCTTGAGGTCACCCGGCAGGTCAGGGGATTGCTAGACCGGGACCCAGCGTTTGGAGGCGGTCTCGGACCTGCCACGATTTGATGGGAGGAGGGGACGCTGCCTCTTTAGGGTTCAGGCCATGGGCCCCGGCCCCCGGCCCCAGTCGGCCTGGGCTGCGTCTGGAGCCCGGGACCTTCCCTGTGGAGTCCCATCAGGAGGGGACTTACTCTCCTTGGACCAGAAGAGAGGAGCTGGGGCTTCTCTATCCGCCCGAGTGGACACGAGCTCCCAGGGCTGGGTCCTGACAGAGGAGGAGGGCTCAGGGAGGCATTGCTGACCGTCTGCTGTGGCTCCTGCATCCCCGTCCCTGCTCACTGCTGGCCTCCTTTCCCTTCCCGGCAGGCGGCTCCTGCGGCTGCGCTGGATCCTGCACCTGCACCTGCAAAGCCTGCAGATGCGCCTCCTGCAAGAAGAGTGAGTGTGCGGGGCCTTCTCTGGGAATGCGGGGTCTGGGCTGAGTGCGAGGAGGGGGCCCAGAGCTCAGCAGGCAGGCAGGAGCAGGACAGTGACCAGACTTCCCGGCACCCCCCTCACCAGGAAGGGATTCACAGTCAGAGCTGGAATCACCTTCGGCATGACCGAGACCCAGGCGCGCACTAGAGAACAGGGAGACTGAGGCCCAGACGGGTCACCGACAAACAACCTCAGACCTGTCACTAGAACTAGTCCTCCTGCCTCCTGAGTCCCGCTTCCGAATCCTCTCAGGGACTGAAGCACTTTAGGGACAGGAACCAGTGGCCGTGCGTGGCTTCTCGGACCTGGTGCAGCCCCTCCCTGTCGAAGCAGCCCAGAGCTTCCCTATCCCGAGCGGGAGCTGCTCTGTGCGGGCTTTGCCTCCACTTTGATCCCGAGGACTTGGCTCCCATCACTGGTGGTGCTGGGGGCTGGCTTTCTCCTGTCCCCAGAGGCCCTGCTCACTGTCTCTCCAAGGCGCTGTGCCCTGTCCTGGGCACAGATGGGCCGGGCAACCTGAACCTAGTGTCTGAGAGCAATTACCTCAGGACAGAGGACACCATCGTAAACTCAGGGTCTGGGCCCGAGGGCGGCTGGGGCCAGGCCTGCTGCTGGGAAGGGTGGTTCCGGACAACGCGTGGTCCGACCGCACGCTGCCCTTGCCTCCCCAGGCTGCTGCTCCTGCTGCCCCGTGGGCTGCGCCAAGTGTGCCCAGGGCTGCGCCAAGTGTGCCCAGGGCTGCGTCTGCAAAGGGGCCTCGGACAAGTGCAGCTGCTGTGCCTGATGTCGCGGAGAGCCTGCCCCGGGTGTCCACAGAGCAACCAGGACAAACCTGCATTTTACCGTTTTTCATACAACCGGACCTGACGCTACATTCCTTTTTCTATGAAATCTGTGACTTGTAATAAAAGCTGTTGACTTTATTCTGGCTCTGTCTTCCTTGGTGTGTCTTGGACAAAGAGACTCCGTGCCCATCAGGGCTGGCGTGGGGAACTGGACTGGACGTGCAGAGACCTCGGCTCTGGACCAAAGAGCACCCCCCCACACACCCCACACCCCCAAAACACACACACTGAGCGTCTCAGCCGCTTAGGTTAATTTGAGCTTCCGTTTCTCAGCTCCAAAGGATACCCTCGCCAGATGACATAGGGCATTGGACACACAGAGGACACACTCCCTCTATTCCCCTTAGGAGTACGGATTGCAGAGAAAGTTGCCCATTTCTCATTTTCCTTCTCTGGGGGCCCCTGCCAAACTCAGCGCTCGGTGATGAGAGCCTAGAAAAGTACCCAGAGGGGATGGAATCCCACACCCCTCTCGTGTGACTTCTGCACGGGGCTTGCGTCTAAAACACCCTGGAAAGACCTCTTTGTATTTTCTGCCACAGTTTTCACCCTGGTCAGGAAAACGGATCGCGAAGAAAACACGTCAAAGGACACGATATGTGACACCCAGTTTTCCCTTCAACACGTAAAACCACCTTCACACGTGGAGGAGCAATTCTGGAAACTGGACGCTCTCATATGCTGCACGTACGTTGAAAGTGTGCCCGAGTCCTGGGAACACTTCACAGATGCCCCACTGTGTGGACCACACACGCCTGGAGCAGCTCTGCCCCCTGCCTCCCCACAGGGAACCTCAGTCTTGGCTTGCCCAGGGCTACGGACAGGACACTCGCCACCCGTGACAGCTCCCTGCAGGGGCTTGGCTCTGAATCTTCGCAAGTACCTCCCTAGGTCAGGCTGACATCTTCCCTTCCCTCAAAAACCAGCCCGTGGCTCCCTGACACCCCGAAAGAAAGTGATTTGGATTTGGTGGGAATTTCCCGGCTGTTTCCCTGAGACCTGGTTTCAGAAGAAGGGCTTCACGTGTTCCTCTGCAGAGTGATGGTGGTGCTGCAGTGCGTGGCGGGGGGGGGGGGGGGGGGGCCTGGTGGGGTTTATTAGCAACAAGTGTGTGCTGAGGGAACGGGTAGTCTATTTCAGGTGTTGGGCCCCCTGGCGGTCTGGGGAGGGAACTCCTATTTGATGGGCACTCCGAGAGAAAGAGGAGACACGTGGCTCAGAAGTCAGGACAAGATGGGCCACAGGTGCCCCGAGTGCACAGGGCATTTCGGGAGCCGGCCCGTGCTGCGTGCGTGGGCGTCGGCGTCAGGCACTCAGGTTCACAGCCACCGTGCCACTTCCTGACCTGGCAAGTCACTGATACTCTCTGAGATTTCATTTCCTCCTTTCGATACAAAAGATTAATGTCAAAGAGGGGGAATGAGCGAGATAGTGGCCTGGCTCCCAGCTCGGGCTTCCCCCACGGTGTCCCGTACGATCGCTCTCTCCACACTGACATCTGTGCACAGAGAATCCTTGAGCTCCCGACAAGCTCCTGGAGAAAGGCTCCCTGGTTTGCAAGCAAGCTCATGGTGAGGGCAGAGATGGATAGGAACCTTGCTTATCCAGGGCCAGAGGGCGTGGGGATGTCCTCCAACAAGCCCCGTGGAACGAGTCACCGCCACAGCGTTTGGACAGACTCGGTGAACCTGCATGGTCTGGAGTGATGGTGCCAGTTCCAGAGAGGTTAAGCAACTTACCCAAGGGCACACAGCCTATACTCAGAGGACTAAACCTACACTGCAGCTGTCTCACCTCCCGGCCACACGGTGCCGGTTATGACATCACTGGAGGCTGAGTCCGGCCTCTCCTTTTTCAGGGCTGCAGGGTCTTCGGAGACAGTCCAGCTGTGCTCCTGGCTGCAGAGGTGGGAGGCCGAAGCCCACAGAGGTCACAGAGCTGTGCGGAGGGTTCTGGCTGCCGGCTCAGGGCTCTCCCACTGCTGCCTCTGTGCCAGGTGTTCAGTGTTCTCACCCTTCGTGGGATGACATGGTGTCCGGTTGGGCGCGGGGCTGCAGTCAGCCTGCAGTCAGCCTGCAGGAGGGCCAGTCCCATCTGTGCCACGTACAGCCATGGGACATAACCTCTCTGTGGCTCCGTCTGCTCTGCTCTAAAGGGAAAATAATAGTGTCTGGCTCTCGGGATTAAAGAACTGAATACATGCCAAGAAGGTCAGAATATACTGGGCACTCAGTGAGCAATCGATCACATCACCCATTCATTTATTTATCTATTGATTTATTTGTTATCATCAGCCTAGGAGACACTGTTCTCCTTCCAGACACGCAAGCAAGGACGGTGTGTTTCGCTCTGTGCTCTGGGCCGTCCCCATCGACCCTGTGAGCGTGGGACCAGTACCCCCGAGAGGGTTATCCTGCCTTCACGCAAAGAGCCGTCGACACTACAGATAGAAAGCCGTGAGGAGCACAGTCGGTGTCCTCCTCACAGACACAGAAGGGTCCTGCCACTTCTGCTGTCACCTGCATCAGGATTTCCTTACCATTTTCTTTTCAGTGATTTTCTGAAATACGTTATACCAAAAGAAACCTCTCGAACGCTACTGAAGGAGAGAGTCAGAAGGTAGCCACAAAATCATAAATACATTCCTACTGTGTCACCTTGGTCGCCCCCAGGATTGAGCTGGACATGGTAGAGACGGGCCGAGGACACAGCTCTGGGCCAAAGGGGAGCTTGCTCACTGACTCCCTCTTTCAGCTGCGAAGCGACAAAAACACAGAAGCAGGGCACCACTCCCCAGCCCTGTGTGCCTGCCTCAGTAGCCTCCCTGTACTGTAGGGACTTTGGACTTTGGGAAGCGGGCTCCTGACTGCTGTCTCCCTTCCCGGTTGGTGTGACAACTCAAAGAGCAAAAGTGACTAACAAGGCTTGGCATGGACTCCATGGTGAGTAACTGTCAGGACTACTCAAAGGGAACTCTATCCACTTGTCTCGCTTTGTTATTTACCGCCGGGTCTGCCTATCACCTACAATGATGCCGCCCCTGGGGAAGCATCCCATGATGAGGGAACCTCCACCCTGGCGTGGGGGTGGACCGGCTACAGTGAGGAGCGCCCCTGGAAAGTTCAGGCAAAGAAGCCCCCGGACAAATGAGCCAGGATCCCTCCAGGAAAGGAAAACACAAGTGACGCCTCGCGGCTGAAGGCAATGTTCACCGCGCTGCGGTTACAGGAGGCGGTACCGGAAAAACGCTTCCAAAGGACCGTGGTGGGGACCGGGGCTGGCAACGCCCGGGGACACATGGGGTCGGCCAAACGGTGGTGAGGGTCACATCCGCCTGCGCTCTCTGACACCGCTCCCCGGCTCCAGCCAAGCCAGGGACACGAGCGGGAGGCGGGGGCTGTTCTCAGGCTGCAGGAAACGGCGACCCGGAGGCCGGCGGCGCGGGGCCTGGGGCCTGGGGCGGGGAAGACCGGAGGACGCGGGAGCCGGATTCCTGCACAAGCCGCCAACACGGTGGCTGCTCCCGTCGGGCACATTGGGAAGGGGCGGCCAGGGGGCTGGGACACCGCTTACCGCACGGCACCCGGTTCCTCCGCTCCAGCCGGCACCGACGTGGAATCGTGCGCTCGGCCCCGCCTGTTGCTCACAGCCCGGCCCAGGGCGCTGCGGGCGGCACGGGCGGCGCGGGCGGCGCGGGCGCGGAGCCGCGGGGCGGGTGCAAGGCGGGGGCGGGGCCTCTGCGCCCGGGCCGCCTCCTCGGCCTATAACTGAGCCCCCGGGCTCCTCGCTCCCACACGGCCCCCACCGGACCCGTGAAGCGGCTTCGCCCCTTGCTTTGGACCTCGGGCCTCACTCCTCCTCCAGATGGACCCCAAGTGCTCCTGCCCCACTGGTAAGGGAGCCCTGCCTTTGAGCCTTAGGATGCCCCCTTCCCGGGCACAGGACGAGAAGGGAGGGCTTTGAGTTTGAGCTCAGGAGGACTCCTGTCACGGGTCCAGGGCTTTCTTGGTAGCCAGGCTCCTGAGGGCACGTCAGTCTCCCTTTGCCTCTCCGTTGACACTGAGGGCACGGAGGCTCCAGGCTGTCCTTCTTGAGGTCACCCGGCAGGTCAGGGGATTGCTAGACCGGGACCCAGCGTTTGGAGGCGGTCTCGGACCTGCCACGATTTGATGGGAGGAGGGGACGCTGCCTCTTTAGGGTTCAGGCCATGGGCCCCGGCCCCCGGCCCCAGTCGGCCTGGGCTGCGTCTGGAGCCCGGGACCTTCCCTGTGGAGTCCCATCAGGAGGGGACTTACTCTCCTTGGACCAGAAGAGAGGAGCTGGGGCTTCTCTATCCGCCCGAGTGGACACGAGCTCCCAGGGCTGGGTCCTGACAGAGGAGGAGGGCTCAGGGAGGCATTGCTGACCGTCTGCTGTGGCTCCTGCATCCCCGTCCCTGCTCACTGCTGGCCTCCTTTCCCTTCCCGGCAGGCGGCTCCTGCGGCTGCGCTGGATCCTGCACCTGCACCTGCAAAGCCTGCAGATGCGCCTCCTGCAAGAAGAGTGAGTGTGCGGGGCCTTCTCTGGGAATGCGGGGTCTGGGCTGAGTGCGAGGAGGGGGCCCAGAGCTCAGCAGGCAGGCAGGAGCAGGACAGTGACCAGACTTCCCGGCACCCCCCTCACCAGGAAGGGATTCACAGTCAGAGCTGGAATCACCTTCGGCATGACCGAGACCCAGGCGCGCACTAGAGAACAGGGAGACTGAGGCCCAGACGGGTCACCGACAAACAACCTCAGACCTGTCACTAGAACTAGTCCTCCTGCCTCCTGAGTCCCGCTTCCGAATCCTCTCAGGGACTGAAGCACTTTAGGGACAGGAACCAGTGGCCGTGCGTGGCTTCTCGGACCTGGTGCAGCCCCTCCCTGTCGAAGCAGCCCAGAGCTTCCCTATCCCGAGCGGGAGCTGCTCTGTGCGGGCTTTGCCTCCACTTTGATCCCGAGGACTTGGCTCCCATCACTGGTGGTGCTGGGGGCTGGCTTTCTCCTGTCCCCAGAGGCCCTGCTCACTGTCTCTCCAAGGCGCTGTGCCCTGTCCTGGGCACAGATGGGCCGGGCAACCTGAACCTAGTGTCTGAGAGCAATTACCTCAGGACAGAGGACACCATCGTAAACTCAGGATCTGGGCCCGAGGGCGGCTGGGGCCAGGCCTGCTGCTGGGAAGGGTGGTTCCGGACAACGCGTGGTCCGACCGCACGCTGCCCTTGCCTCCCCAGGCTGCTGCTCCTGCTGCCCCGTGGGCTGCGCCAAGTGTGCCCAGGGCTGCGCCAAGTGTGCCCAGGGCTGCGTCTGCAAAGGGGCCTCGGACAAGTGCAGCTGCTGTGCCTGATGTCGCGGAGAGCCTGCCCCGGGTGTCCACAGAGCAACCAGGACAAACCTGCATTTTACCGTTTTTCATACAACCGGACCTGACGCTACATTCCTTTTTCTATGAAATCTGTGACTTGTAATAAAAGCTGTTGACTTTATTCTGGCTCTGTCTTCCTTGGTGTGTCTTGGACAAAGAGACTCCGTGCCCATCAGGGCTGGCGTGGGGAACTGGACTGGACGTGCAGAGACCTCGGCTCTGGACCAAAGAGCACCCCCCCACACACCCCACACCCCCAAAACACACACACTGAGCGTCTCAGCCGCTTAGGTTAATTTGAGCTTCCGTTTCTCAGCTCCAAAGGATACCCTCGCCAGATGACATAGGGCATTGGACACACAGAGGACACACTCCCTCTATTCCCCTTAGGAGTACGGATTGCAGAGAAAGTTGCCCATTTCTCATTTTCCTTCTCTGGGGGCCCCTGCCAAACTCAGCGCTCGGTGATGAGAGCCTAGAAAAGTACCCAGAGGGGATGGAATCCCACACCCCTCTCGTGTGACTTCTGCACGGGGCTTGCGTCTAAAACACCCTGGAAAGACCTCTTTGTATTTTCTGCCACAGTTTTCACCCTGGTCAGGAAAACGGATCGCGAAGAAAACACGTCAAAGGACACGATATGTGACACCCAGTTTTCCCTTCAACACGTAAAACCACCTTCACACGTGGAGGAGCAATTCTGGAAACTGGACGCTCTCATATGCTGCACGTACGTTGAAAGTGTGCCCGAGTCCTGGGAACACTTCACAGATGCCCCACTGTGTGGACCACACACGCCTGGAGCAGCTCTGCCCCCTGCCTCCCCACAGGGAACCTCAGTCTTGGCTTGCCCAGGGCTACGGACAGGACACTCGCCACCCGTGACAGCTCCCTGCAGGGGCTTGGCTCTGAATCTTCGCAAGTACCTCCCTAGGTCAGGCTGACATCTTCCCTTCCCTCAAAAACCAGCCCGTGGCTCCCTGACACCCCGAAAGAAAGTGATTTGGATTTGGTGGGAATTTCCCGGCTGTTTCCCTGAGACCTGGTTTCAGAAGAAGGGCTTCACGTGTTCCTCTGCAGAGTGATGGTGGTGCTGCAGTGCGTGGCGGGGGGGGGGGGGGGGGGCCTGGTGGGGTTTATTAGCAACAAGTGTGTGCTGAGGGAACGGGTAGTCTATTTCAGGTGTTGGGCCCCCTGGCGGTCTGGGGAGGGAACTCCTATTTGATGGGCACTCCGAGAGAAAGAGGAGACACGTGGCTCAGAAGTCAGGACCAAGATGGGCCACAGGTGCCCCGAGTGCACAGGGCATTTCGGGAGCCGGCCCGTGCTGCGTGCGTGGGCGTCGGCGTCAGGCACTCAGGTTCACAGCCACCGTGCCACTTCCTGACCTGGCAAGTCACTGATACTCTCTGAGATTTCATTTCCTCCTTTCGATACAAAAGATTAATGTCAAAGAGGGGGAATGAGCGAGATAGTGGCCTGGCTCCCAGCTCGGGCTTCCCCCACGGTGTCCCGTACGATCGCTCTCTCCACACTGACATCTGTGCACAGAGAATCCTTGAGCTCCCGACAAGCTCCTGGAGAAAGGCTCCCTGGTTTGCAAGCAAGCTCATGGTGAGGGCAGAGATGGATAGGAACCTTGCTTATCCAGGGCCAGAGGGCGTGGGGATGTCCTCCAACAAGCCCCGTGGAACGAGTCACCGCCACAGCGTTTGGACAGACTCGGTGAACCTGCATGGTCTGGAGTGATGGTGCCAGTTCCAGAGAGGTTAAGCAACTTACCCAAGGGCACACAGCCTATACTCAGAGGACTAAACCTACACTGCAGCTGTCTCACCTCCCGGCCACACGGTGCCGGTTATGACATCACTGGAGGCTGAGTCCGGCCTCTCCTTTTTCAGGGCTGCAGGGTCTTCGGAGACAGTCCAGCTGTGCTCCTGGCTGCAGAGGTGGGAGGCCGAAGCCCACAGAGGTCACAGAGCTGTGCGGAGGGTTCTGGCTGCCGGCTCAGGGCTCTCCCACTGCTGCCTCTGTGCCAGGTGTTCAGTGTTCTCACCCTTCGTGGGATGACATGGTGTCCGGTTGGGCGCGGGGCTGCAGTCAGCCTGCAGTCAGCCTGCAGGAGGGCCAGTCCCATCTGTGCCACGTACAGCCATGGGACATAACCTCTCTGTGGCTCCGTCTGCTCTGCTCTAAAGGGAAAATAATAGTGTCTGGCTCTCGGGATTAAAGAACTGAATACATGCCAAGAAGGTCAGAATATACTGGGCACTCAGTGAGCAATCGATCACATCACCCATTCATTTATTTATCTATTGATTTATTTGTTATCATCAGCCTAGGAGACACTGTTCTCCTTCCAGACACGCAAGCAAGGACGGTGTGTTTCGCTCTGTGCTCTGGGCCGTCCCCATCGACCCTGTGAGCGTGGGACCAGTACCCCCGAGAGGGTTATCCTGCCTTCACGCAAAGAGCCGTCGACACTACAGATAGAAAGCCGTGAGGAGCACAGTCGGTGTCCTCCTCACAGACACAGAAGGGTCCTGCCACTTCTGCTGTCACCTGCATCAGGATTTCCTTACCATTTTCTTTTCAGTGATTTTCTGAAATACGTTATACCAAAAGAAACCTCTCGAACGCTACTGAAGGAGAGAGTCAGAAGGTAGCCACAAAATCATAAATACATTCCTACTGTGTCACCTTGGTCGCCCCCAGGATTGAGCTGGACATGGTAGAGACGGGCCGAGGACACAGCTCTGGGCCAAAGGGGAGCTTGCTCACTGACTCCCTCTTTCAGCTGCGAAGCGACAAAAACACAGAAGCAGGGCACCACTCCCCAGCCCTGTGTGCCTGCCTCAGTAGCCTCCCTGTACTGTAGGGACTTTGGACTTTGGGAAGCGGGCTCCTGACTGCTGTCTCCCTTCCCGGTTGGTGTGACAACTCAAAGAGCAAAAGTGACTAACAAGGCTTGGCATGGACTCCATGGTGAGTAACTGTCAGGACTACTCAAAGGGAACTCTATCCACTTGTCTCGCTTTGTTATTTACCGCCGGGTCTGCCTATCACCTACAATGATGCCGCCCCTGGGGAAGCATCCCATGATGAGGGAACCTCCACCCTGGCGTGGGGGTGGACCGGCTACAGTGAGGAGCGCCCCTGGAAAGTTCAGGCAAAGAAGCCCCCGGACAAATGAGCCAGGATCCCTCCAGGAAAGGAAAACACAAGTGACGCCTCGCGGCTGAAGGCAATGTTCACCGCGCTGCGGTTACAGGAGGCGGTACCGGAAAAACGCTTCCAAAGGGCCGTGGTGGGGACCGGGGCTGGCAACGCCCGGGGACACATGGGGTCGGCCAAACGGTGGTGAGGGTCACATCCGCCTGCGCTCTCTGACACCGCTCCCCGGCTCCAGCCAAGCCAGGGACACGAGCGGGAGGCGGGGGCTGTTCTCAGGCTGCAGGAAACGGCGACCCGGAGGCCGGCGGCGCGGGGCCTGGGGCCTGGGGCGGGGAAGACCGGAGGACGCGGGAGCCGGATTCCTGCACAAGCCGCCAACACGGTGGCTGCTCCCGTCGGGCACATTGGGAAGGGGCGGCCAGGGGGCTGGGACACCGCTTACCGCACGGCACCCGGTTCCTCCGCTCCAGCCGGCACCGACGTGGAATCGTGCGCTCGGCCCCGCCTGTTGCTCACAGCCCGGCCCAGGGCGCTGCGGGCGGCACGGGCGGCGCGGGCGGCGCGGGCGCGGAGCCGCGGGGCGGGTGCAAGGCGGGGGCGGGGCCTCTGCGCCCGGGCCGCCTCCTCGGCCTATAACTGAGCCCCCGGGCTCCTCGCTCCCACACGGCCCCCACCGGACCCGTGAAGCGGCTTCGCCCCTTGCTTTGGACCTCGGGCCTCACTCCTCCTCCAGATGGACCCCAAGTGCTCCTGCCCCACTGGTAAGGGAGCCCTGCCTTTGAGCCTTAGGATGCCCCCTTCCCGGGCACAGGACGAGAAGGGAGGGCTTTGAGTTTGAGCTCAGGAGGACTCCTGTCACGGGTCCAGGGCTTTCTTGGTAGCCAGGCTCCTGAGGGCACGTCAGTCTCCCTTTGCCTCTCCGTTGACACTGAGGGCACGGAGGCTCCAGGCTGTCCTTCTTGAGGTCACCCGGCAGGTCAGGGGATTGCTAGACCGGGACCCAGCGTTTGGAGGCGGTCTCGGACCTGCCACGATTTGATGGGAGGAGGGGACGCTGCCTCTTTAGGGTTCAGGCCATGGGCCCCGGCCCCCGGCCCCAGTCGGCCTGGGCTGCGTCTGGAGCCCGGGACCTTCCCTGTGGAGTCCCATCAGGAGGGGACTTACTCTCCTTGGACCAGAAGAGAGGAGCTGGGGCTTCTCTATCCGCCCGAGTGGACACGAGCTCCCAGGGCTGGGTCCTGACAGAGGAGGAGGGCTCAGGGAGGCATTGCTGACCGTCTGCTGTGGCTCCTGCATCCCCGTCCCTGCTCACTGCTGGCCTCCTTTCCCTTCCCGGCAGGCGGCTCCTGCGGCTGCGCTGGATCCTGCACCTGCACCTGCAAAGCCTGCAGATGCGCCTCCTGCAAGAAGAGTGAGTGTGCGGGGCCTTCTCTGGGAATGCGGGGTCTGGGCTGAGTGCGAGGAGGGGGCCCAGAGCTCAGCAGGCAGGCAGGAGCAGGACAGTGACCAGACTTCCCGGCACCCCCCTCACCAGGAAGGGATTCACAGTCAGAGCTGGAATCACCTTCGGCATGACCGAGACCCAGGCGCGCACTAGAGAACAGGGAGACTGAGGCCCAGACGGGTCACCGACAAACAACCTCAGACCTGTCACTAGAACTAGTCCTCCTGCCTCCTGAGTCCCGCTTCCGAATCCTCTCAGGGACTGAAGCACTTTAGGGACAGGAACCAGTGGCCGTGCGTGGCTTCTCGGACCTGGTGCAGCCCCTCCCTGTCGAAGCAGCCCAGAGCTTCCCTATCCCGAGCGGGAGCTGCTCTGTGCGGGCTTTGCCTCCACTTTGATCCCGAGGACTTGGCTCCCATCACTGGTGGTGCTGGGGGCTGGCTTTCTCCTGTCCCCAGAGGCCCTGCTCACTGTCTCTCCAAGGCGCTGTGCCCTGTCCTGGGCACAGATGGGCCGGGCAACCTGAACCTAGTGTCTGAGAGCAATTACCTCAGGACAGAGGACACCATCGTAAACTCAGGGTCTGGGCCCGAGGGCGGCTGGGGCCAGGCCTGCTGCTGGGAAGGGTGGTTCCGGACAACGCGTGGTCCGACCGCACGCTGCCCTTGCCTCCCCAGGCTGCTGCTCCTGCTGCCCCGTGGGCTGCGCCAAGTGTGCCCAGGGCTGCGCCAAGTGTGCCCAGGGCTGCGTCTGCAAAGGGGCCTCGGACAAGTGCAGCTGCTGTGCCTGATGTCGCGGAGAGCCTGCCCCGGGTGTCCACAGAGCAACCAGGACAAACCTGCATTTTACCGTTTTTCATACAACCGGACCTGACGCTACATTCCTTTTTCTATGAAATCTGTGACTTGTAATAAAAGCTGTTGACTTTATTCTGGCTCTGTCTTCCTTGGTGTGTCTTGGACAAAGAGACTCCGTGCCCATCAGGGCTGGCGTGGGGAACTGGACTGGACGTGCAGAGACCTCGGCTCTGGACCAAAGAGCACCCCCCCACACACCCCACACCCCCAAAACACACACACTGAGCGTCTCAGCCGCTTAGGTTAATTTGAGCTTCCGTTTCTCAGCTCCAAAGGATACCCTCGCCAGATGACATAGGGCATTGGACACACAGAGGACACACTCCCTCTATTCCCCTTAGGAGTACGGATTGCAGAGAAAGTTGCCCATTTCTCATTTTCCTTCTCTGGGGGCCCCTGCCAAACTCAGCGCTCGGTGATGAGAGCCTAGAAAAGTACCCAGAGGGGATGGAATCCCACACCCCTCTCGTGTGACTTCTGCACGGGGCTTGCGTCTAAAACACCCTGGAAAGACCTCTTTGTATTTTCTGCCACAGTTTTCACCCTGGTCAGGAAAACGGATCGCGAAGAAAACACGTCAAAGGACACGATATGTGACACCCAGTTTTCCCTTCAACACGTAAAACCACCTTCACACGTGGAGGAGCAATTCTGGAAACTGGACGCTCTCATATGCTGCACGTACGTTGAAAGTGTGCCCGAGTCCTGGGAACACTTCACAGATGCCCCACTGTGTGGACCACACACGCCTGGAGCAGCTCTGCCCCCTGCCTCCCCACAGGGAACCTCAGTCTTGGCTTGCCCAGGGCTACGGACAGGACACTCGCCACCCGTGACAGCTCCCTGCAGGGGCTTGGCTCTGAATCTTCGCAAGTACCTCCCTAGGTCAGGCTGACATCTTCCCTTCCCTCAAAAACCAGCCCGTGGCTCCCTGACACCCCGAAAGAAAGTGATTTGGATTTGGTGGGAATTTCCCGGCTGTTTCCCTGAGACCTGGTTTCAGAAGAAGGGCTTCACGTGTTCCTCTGCAGAGTGATGGTGGTGCTGCAGTGCGTGGCGGGGGGGGGGGGGGGGGGGGCCTGGTGGGGTTTATTAGCAACAAGTGTGTGCTGAGGGAACGGGTAGTCTATTTCAGGTGTTGGGCCCCCTGGCGGTCTGGGGAGGGAACTCCTATTTGATGGGCACTCCGAGAGAAAGAGGAGACACGTGGCTCAGAAGTCAGGACCAAGATGGGCCACAGGTGCCCCGAGTGCACAGGGCATTTCGGGAGCCGGCCCGTGCTGCGTGCGTGGGCGTCGGCGTCAGGCACTCAGGTTCACAGCCACCGTGCCACTTCCTGACCTGGCAAGTCACTGATACTCTCTGAGATTTCATTTCCTCCTTTCGATACAAAAGATTAATGTCAAAGAGGGGGAATGAGCGAGATAGTGGCCTGGCTCCCAGCTCGGGCTTCCCCCACGGTGTCCCGTACGATCGCTCTCTCCACACTGACATCTGTGCACAGAGAATCCTTGAGCTCCCGACAAGCTCCTGGAGAAAGGCTCCCTGGTTTGCAAGCAAGCTCATGGTGAGGGCAGAGATGGATAGGAACCTTGCTTATCCAGGGCCAGAGGGCGTGGGGATGTCCTCCAACAAGCCCCGTGGAACGAGTCACCGCCACAGCGTTTGGACAGACTCGGTGAACCTGCATGGTCTGGAGTGATGGTGCCAGTTCCAGAGAGGTTAAGCAACTTACCCAAGGGCACACAGCCTATACTCAGAGGACTAAACCTACACTGCAGCTGTCTCACCTCCCGGCCACACGGTGCCGGTTATGACATCACTGGAGGCTGAGTCCGGCCTCTCCTTTTTCAGGGCTGCAGGGTCTTCGGAGACAGTCCAGCTGTGCTCCTGGCTGCAGAGGTGGGAGGCCGAAGCCCACAGAGGTCACAGAGCTGTGCGGAGGGTTCTGGCTGCCGGCTCAGGGCTCTCCCACTGCTGCCTCTGTGCCAGGTGTTCAGTGTTCTCACCCTTCGTGGGATGACATGGTGTCCGGTTGGGCGCGGGGCTGCAGTCAGCCTGCAGTCAGCCTGCAGGAGGGCCAGTCCCATCTGTGCCACGTACAGCCATGGGACATAACCTCTCTGTGGCTCCGTCTGCTCTGCTCTAAAGGGAAAATAATAGTGTCTGGCTCTCGGGATTAAAGAACTGAATACATGCCAAGAAGGTCAGAATATACTGGGCACTCAGTGAGCAATCGATCACATCACCCATTCATTTATTTATCTATTGATTTATTTGTTATCATCAGCCTAGGAGACACTGTTCTCCTTCCAGACACGCAAGCAAGGACGGTGTGTTTCGCTCTGTGCTCTGGGCCGTCCCCATCGACCCTGTGAGCGTGGGACCAGTACCCCCGAGAGGGTTATCCTGCCTTCACGCAAAGAGCCGTCGACACTACAGATAGAAAGCCGTGAGGAGCACAGTCGGTGTCCTCCTCACAGACACAGAAGGGTCCTGCCACTTCTGCTGTCACCTGCATCAGGATTTCCTTACCATTTTCTTTTCAGTGATTTTCTGAAATACGTTATACCAAAAGAAACCTCTCGAACGCTACTGAAGGAGAGAGTCAGAAGGTAGCCACAAAATCATAAATACATTCCTACTGTGTCACCTTGGTCGCCCCCAGGATTGAGCTGGACATGGTAGAGACGGGCCGAGGACACAGCTCTGGGCCAAAGGGGAGCTTGCTCACTGACTCCCTCTTTCAGCTGCGAAGCGACAAAAACACAGAAGCAGGGCACCACTCCCCAGCCCTGTGTGCCTGCCTCAGTAGCCTCCCTGTACTGTAGGGACTTTGGACTTTGGGAAGCGGGCTCCTGACTGCTGTCTCCCTTCCCGGTTGGTGTGACAACTCAAAGAGCAAAAGTGACTAACAAGGCTTGGCATGGACTCCATGGTGAGTAACTGTCAGGACTACTCAAAGGGAACTCTATCCACTTGTCTCGCTTTGTTATTTACCGCCGGGTCTGCCTATCACCTACAATGATGCCGCCCCTGGGGAAGCATCCCATGATGAGGGAACCTCCACCCTGGCGTGGGGGTGGACCGGCTACAGTGAGGAGCGCCCCTGGAAAGTTCAGGCAAAGAAGCCCCCGGACAAATGAGCCAGGATCCCTCCAGGAAAGGAAAACACAAGTGACGCCTCGCGGCTGAAGGCAATGTTCACCGCGCTGCGGTTACAGGAGGCGGTACCGGAAAAACGCTTCCAAAGGGCCGTGGTGGGGACCGGGGCTGGCAACGCCCGGGGACACATGGGGTCGGCCAAACGGTGGTGAGGGTCACATCCGCCTGCGCTCTCTGACACCGCTCCCCGGCTCCAGCCAAGCCAGGGACACGAGCGGGAGGCGGGGGCTGTTCTCAGGCTGCAGGAAACGGCGACCCGGAGGCCGGCGGCGCGGGGCCTGGGGCCTGGGGCGGGGAAGACCGGAGGACGCGGGAGCCGGATTCCTGCACAAGCCGCCAACACGGTGGCTGCTCCCGTCGGGCACATTGGGAAGGGGCGGCCAGGGGGCTGGGACACCGCTTACCGCACGGCACCCGGTTCCTCCGCTCCAGCCGGCACCGACGTGGAATCGTGCGCTCGGCCCCGCCTGTTGCTCACAGCCCGGCCCAGGGCGCTGCGGGCGGCACGGGCGGCGCGGGCGGCGCGGGCGCGGAGCCGCGGGGCGGGTGCAAGGCGGGGGCGGGGCCTCTGCGCCCGGGCCGCCTCCTCGGCCTATAACTGAGCCCCCGGGCTCCTCGCTCCCACACGGCCCCCACCGGACCCGTGAAGCGGCTTCGCCCCTTGCTTTGGACCTCGGGCCTCACTCCTCCTCCAGATGGACCCCAAGTGCTCCTGCCCCACTGGTAAGGGAGCCCTGCCTTTGAGCCTTAGGATGCCCCCTTCCCGGGCACAGGACGAGAAGGGAGGGCTTTGAGTTTGAGCTCAGGAGGACTCCTGTCACGGGTCCAGGGCTTTCTTGGTAGCCAGGCTCCTGAGGGCACGTCAGTCTCCCTTTGCCTCTCCGTTGACACTGAGGGCACGGAGGCTCCAGGCTGTCCTTCTTGAGGTCACCCGGCAGGTCAGGGGATTGCTAGACCGGGACCCAGCGTTTGGAGGCGGTCTCGGACCTGCCACGATTTGATGGGAGGAGGGGACGCTGCCTCTTTAGGGTTCAGGCCATGGGCCCCGGCCCCCGGCCCCAGTCGGCCTGGGCTGCGTCTGGAGCCCGGGACCTTCCCTGTGGAGTCCCATCAGGAGGGGACTTACTCTCCTTGGACCAGAAGAGAGGAGCTGGGGCTTCTCTATCCGCCCGAGTGGACACGAGCTCCCAGGGCTGGGTCCTGACAGAGGAGGAGGGCTCAGGGAGGCATTGCTGACCGTCTGCTGTGGCTCCTGCATCCCCGTCCCTGCTCACTGCTGGCCTCCTTTCCCTTCCCGGCAGGCGGCTCCTGCGGCTGCGCTGGATCCTGCACCTGCACCTGCAAAGCCTGCAGATGCGCCTCCTGCAAGAAGAGTGAGTGTGCGGGGCCTTCTCTGGGAATGCGGGGTCTGGGCTGAGTGCGAGGAGGGGGCCCAGAGCTCAGCAGGCAGGCAGGAGCAGGACAGTGACCAGACTTCCCGGCACCCCCCTCACCAGGAAGGGATTCACAGTCAGAGCTGGAATCACCTTCGGCATGACCGAGACCCAGGCGCGCACTAGAGAACAGGGAGACTGAGGCCCAGACGGGTCACCGACAAACAACCTCAGACCTGTCACTAGAACTAGTCCTCCTGCCTCCTGAGTCCCGCTTCCGAATCCTCTCAGGGACTGAAGCACTTTAGGGACAGGAACCAGTGGCCGTGCGTGGCTTCTCGGACCTGGTGCAGCCCCTCCCTGTCGAAGCAGCCCAGAGCTTCCCTATCCCGAGCGGGAGCTGCTCTGTGCGGGCTTTGCCTCCACTTTGATCCCGAGGACTTGGCTCCCATCACTGGTGGTGCTGGGGGCTGGCTTTCTCCTGTCCCCAGAGGCCCTGCTCACTGTCTCTCCAAGGCGCTGTGCCCTGTCCTGGGCACAGATGGGCCGGGCAACCTGAACCTAGTGTCTGAGAGCAATTACCTCAGGACAGAGGACACCATCGTAAACTCAGGGTCTGGGCCCGAGGGCGGCTGGGGCCAGGCCTGCTGCTGGGAAGGGTGGTTCCGGACAACGCGTGGTCCGACCGCACGCTGCCCTTGCCTCCCCAGGCTGCTGCTCCTGCTGCCCCGTGGGCTGCGCCAAGTGTGCCCAGGGCTGCGCCAAGTGTGCCCAGGGCTGCGTCTGCAAAGGGGCCTCGGACAAGTGCAGCTGCTGTGCCTGATGTCGCGGAGAGCCTGCCCCGGGTGTCCACAGAGCAACCAGGACAAACCTGCATTTTACCGTTTTTCATACAACCGGACCTGACGCTACATTCCTTTTTCTATGAAATCTGTGACTTGTAATAAAAGCTGTTGACTTTATTCTGGCTCTGTCTTCCTTGGTGTGTCTTGGACAAAGAGACTCCGTGCCCATCAGGGCTGGCGTGGGGAACTGGACTGGACGTGCAGAGACCTCGGCTCTGGACCAAAGAGCACCCCCCCACACACCCCACACCCCCAAAACACACACACTGAGCGTCTCAGCCGCTTAGGTTAATTTGAGCTTCCGTTTCTCAGCTCCAAAGGATACCCTCGCCAGATGACATAGGGCATTGGACACACAGAGGACACACTCCCTCTATTCCCCTTAGGAGTACGGATTGCAGAGAAAGTTGCCCATTTCTCATTTTCCTTCTCTGGGGGCCCCTGCCAAACTCAGCGCTCGGTGATGAGAGCCTAGAAAAGTACCCAGAGGGGATGGAATCCCACACCCCTCTCGTGTGACTTCTGCACGGGGCTTGCGTCTAAAACACCCTGGAAAGACCTCTTTGTATTTTCTGCCACAGTTTTCACCCTGGTCAGGAAAACGGATCGCGAAGAAAACACGTCAAAGGACACGATATGTGACACCCAGTTTTCCCTTCAACACGTAAAACCACCTTCACACGTGGAGGAGCAATTCTGGAAACTGGACGCTCTCATATGCTGCACGTACGTTGAAAGTGTGCCCGAGTCCTGGGAACACTTCACAGATGCCCCACTGTGTGGACCACACACGCCTGGAGCAGCTCTGCCCCCTGCCTCCCCACAGGGAACCTCAGTCTTGGCTTGCCCAGGGCTACGGACAGAACACTCGCCACCCGTGACAGCTCCCTGCAGGGGCTTGGCTCTGAATCTTCGCAAGTACCTCCCTAGGTCAGGCTGACATCTTCCCTTCCCTCAAAAACCAGCCCGTGGCTCCCTGACACCCCGAAAGAAAGTGATTTGGATTTGGTGGGAATTTCCCGGCTGTTTCCCTGAGACCTGGTTTCAGAAGAAGGGCTTCACGTGTTCCTCTGCAGAGTGATGGTGGTGCTGCAGTGCGTGGCGGGGGGGGGGGGGGGGCCTGGTGGGGTTTATTAGCAACAAGTGTGTGCTGAGGGAACGGGTAGTCTATTTCAGGTGTTGGGCCCCCTGGCGGTCTGGGGAGGGAACTCCTATTTGATGGGCACTCCGAGAGAAAGAGGAGACACGTGGCTCAGAAGTCAGGACCAAGATGGGCCACAGGTGCCCCGAGTGCACAGGGCATTTCGGGAGCCGGCCCGTGCTGCGTGCGTGGGCGTCGGCGTCAGGCACTCAGGTTCACAGCCACCGTGCCACTTCCTGACCTGGCAAGTCACTGATACTCTCTGAGATTTCATTTCCTCCTTTCGATACAAAAGATTAATGTCAATGAGGGGGAATGAGCGAGATAGTGGCCTGGCTCCCAGCTCGGGCTTCCCCCACGGTGTCCCGTACGATCGCTCTCTCCACACTGACATCTGTGCACAGAGAATCCTTGAGCTCCCGACAAGCTCCTGGAGAAAGGCTCCCTGGTTTGCAAGCAAGCTCATGGTGAGGGCAGAGATGGATAGGAACCTTGCTTATCCAGTGCCAGAGGGCGTGGGGATGTCCTCCAACAAGCCCCGTGGAACGAGTCACCGCCACAGCGTTTGGACAGACTCGGTGAACCTGCATGGTCTGGAGTGATGGTGCCAGTTCCAGAGAGGTTAAGCAACTTACCCAAGGGCACACAGCCTATACTCAGAGGACTAAACCTACACTGCAGCTGTCTCACCTCCCGGCCACACGGTGCCGGTTATGACATCACTGGAGGCTGAGTCCGGCCTCTCCTTTTTCAGGGCTGCAGGGTCTTCGGAGACAGTCCAGCTGTGCTCCTGGCTGCAGAGGTGGGAGGCCGAAGCCCACAGAGGTCACAGAGCTGTGCGGAGGGTTCTGGCTGCCGGCTCAGGGCTCTCCCACTGCTGCCTCTGTGCCAGGTGTTCAGTGTTCTCACCCTTCGTGGGATGACATGGTGTCCGGTTGGGCGCGGGGCTGCAGTCAGCCTGCAGTCAGCCTGCAGGAGGGCCAGTCCCATCTGTGCCACGTACAGCCATGGGACATAACCTCTCTGTGGCTCCGTCTGCTCTGCTCTAAAGGGAAAATAATAGTGTCTGGCTCTCGGGATTAAAGAACTGAATACATGCCAAGAAGGTCAGAATATACTGGGCACTCAGTGAGCAATCGATCACATCACCCATTCATTTATTTATCTATTGATTTATTTGTTATCATCAGCCTAGGAGACACTGTTCTCCTTCCAGACACGCAAGCAAGGACGGTGTGTTTCGCTCTGTGCTCTGGGCCGTCCCCATCGACCCTGTGAGCGTGGGACCAGTACCCCCGAGAGGGTTATCCTGCCTTCACGCAAAGAGCCGTCGACACTACAGATAGAAAGCCGTGAGGAGCACAGTCGGTGTCCTCCTCACAGACACAGAAGGGTCCTGCCACTTCTGCTGTCACCTGCATCAGGATTTCCTTACCATTTTCTTTTCAGTGATTTTCTGAAATACGTTATACCAAAAGAAACCTCTCGAACGCTACTGAAGGAGAGAGTCAGAAGGTAGCCACAAAATCATAAATACATTCCTACTGTGTCACCTTGGTCGCCCCCAGGATTGAGCTGGACATGGTAGAGACGGGCCGAGGACACAGCTCTGGGCCAAAGGGGAGCTTGCTCACTGACTCCCTCTTTCAGCTGCGAAGCGACAAAAACACAGAAGCAGGGCACCACTCCCCAGCCCTGTGTGCCTGCCTCAGTAGCCTCCCTGTACTGTAGGGACTTTGGACTTTGGGAAGCGGGCTCCTGACTGCTGTCTCCCTTCCCGGTTGGTGTGACAACTCAAAGAGCAAAAGTGACTAACAAGGCTTGGCATGGACTCCATGGTGAGTAACTGTCAGGACTACTCAAAGGGAACTCTATCCACTTGTCTCGCTTTGTTATTTACCGCCGGGTCTGCCTATCACCTACAATGATGCCGCCCCTGGGGAAGCATCCCATGATGAGGGAACCTCCACCCTGGCGTGGGGGTGGACCGGCTACAGTGAGGAGCGCCCCTGGAAAGTTCAGGCAAAGAAGCCCCCGGACAAATGAGCCAGGATCCCTCCAGGAAAGGAAAACACAAGTGACGCCTCGCGGCTGAAGGCAATGTTCACCGCGCTGCGGTTACAGGAGGCGGTACCGGAAAAACGCTTCCAAAGGACCGTGGTGGGGACCGGGGCTGGCAACGCCCGGGGACACATGGGGTCGGCCAAACGGTGGTGAGGGTCACATCCGCCTGCGCTCTCTGACACCGCTCCCCGGCTCCAGCCAAGCCAGGGACACGAGCGGGAGGCGGGGGCTGTTCTCAGGCTGCAGGAAACGGCGACCCGGAGGCCGGCGGCGCGGGGCCTGGGGCCTGGGGCGGGGAAGACCGGAGGACGCGGGAGCCGGATTCCTGCACAAGCCGCCAACACGGTGGCTGCTCCCGTCGGGCACATTGGGAAGGGGCGGCCAGGGGGCTGGGACACCGCTTACCGCACGGCACCCGGTTCCTCCGCTCCAGCCGGCACCGACGTGGAATCGTGCGCTCGGCCCCGCCTGTTGCTCACAGCCCGGCCCAGGGCGCTGCGGGCGGCACGGGCGGCGCGGGCGCGGAGCCGCGGGGCGGGTGCAAGGCGGGGGCGGGGCCTCTGCGCCCGGGCCGCCTCCTCGGCCTATAACTGAGCCCCCGGGCTCCTCGCTCCCACACGGCCCCCACCGGACCCGTGAAGCGGCTTCGCCCCTTGCTTTGGACCTCGGGCCTCACTCCTCCTCCAGATGGACCCCAAGTGCTCCTGCCCCACTGGTAAGGGAGCCCTGCCTTTGAGCCTTAGGATGCCCCCTTCCCGGGCACAGGACGAGAAGGGAGGGCTTTGAGTTTGAGCTCAGGAGGACTCCTGTCACGGGTCCAGGGCTTTCTTGGTAGCCAGGCTCCTGAGGGCACGTCAGTCTCCCTTTGCCTCTCCGTTGACACTGAGGGCACGGAGGCTCCAGGCTGTCCTTCTTGAGGTCACCCGGCAGGTCAGGGGATTGCTAGACCGGGACCCAGCGTTTGGAGGCGGTCTCGGACCTGCCGCGATTTGATGGGAGGAGGGGACGCTGCCTCTTTAGGGTTCAGGCCATGGGCCCCGGCCCCCGGCCCCAGTCGGCCTGGGCTGCGTCTGGAGCCCGGGACCTTCCCTGTGGAGTCCCATCAGGAGGGGACTTACTCTCCTTGGACCAGAAGAGAGGAGCTGGGGCTTCTCTATCCGCCCGAGTGGACACGAGCTCCCAGGGCTGGGTCCTGACAGAGGAGGAGGGCTCAGGGAGGCATTGCTGACCGTCTGCTGTGGCTCCTGCATCCCCGTCCCTGCTCACTGCTGGCCTCCTTTCCCTTCCCGGCAGGCGGCTCCTGCGGCTGCGCTGGATCCTGCACCTGCACCTGCAAAGCCTGCAGATGCGCCTCCTGCAAGAAGAGTGAGTGTGCGGGGCCTTCTCTGGGAATGCGGGGTCTGGGCTGAGTGCGAGGAGGGGGCCCAGAGCTCAGCAGGCAGGCAGGAGCAGGACAGTGACCAGACTTCCCGGCACCCCCCTCACCAGGAAGGGATTCACAGTCAGAGCTGGAATCACCTTCGGCATGACCGAGACCCAGGCGCGCACTAGAGAACAGGGAGACTGAGGCCCAGACGGGTCACCGACAAACAACCTCAGACCTGTCACTAGAACTAGTCCTCCTGCCTCCTGAGTCCCGCTTCCGAATCCTCTCAGGGACTGAAGCACTTTAGGGACAGGAACCAGTGGCCGTGCGTGGCTTCTCGGACCTGGTGCAGCCCCTCCCTGTCGAAGCAGCCCAGAGCTTCCCTATCCCGAGCGGGAGCTGCTCTGTGCGGGCTTTGCCTCCACTTTGATCCCGAGGACTTGGCTCCCATCACTGGTGGTGCTGGGGGCTGGCTTTCTCCTGTCCCCAGAGGCCCTGCTCACTGTCTCTCCAAGGCGCTGTGCCCTGTCCTGGGCACAGATGGGCCGGGCAACCTGAACCTAGTGTCTGAGAGCAATTACCTCAGGACAGAGGACACCATCGTAAACTCAGGGTCTGGGCCCGAGGGCGGCTGGGGCCAGGCCTGCTGCTGGGAAGGGTGGTTCCGGACAACGCGTGGTCCGACCGCACGCTGCCCTTGCCTCCCCAGGCTGCTGCTCCTGCTGCCCCGTGGGCTGCGCCAAGTGTGCCCAGGGCTGCGCCAAGTGTGCCCAGGGCTGCGTCTGCAAAGGGGCCTCGGACAAGTGCAGCTGCTGTGCCTGATGTCGCGGAGAGCCTGCCCCGGGTGTCCACAGAGCAACCAGGACAAACCTGCATTTTACCGTTTTTCATACAACCGGACCTGACGCTACATTCCTTTTTCTATGAAATCTGTGACTTGTAATAAAAGCTGTTGACTTTATTCTGGCTCTGTCTTCCTTGGTGTGTCTTGGACAAAGAGACTCCGTGCCCATCAGGGCTGGCGTGGGGAACTGGACTGGACGTGCAGAGACCTCGGCTCTGGACCAAAGAGCACCCCCCCACACACCCCACACCCCCAAAACACACACACTGAGCGTCTCAGCCGCTTAGGTTAATTTGAGCTTCCGTTTCTCAGCTCCAAAGGATACCCTCGCCAGATGACATAGGGCATTGGACACACAGAGGACACACTCCCTCTATTCCCCTTAGGAGTACGGATTGCAGAGAAAGTTGCCCATTTCTCATTTTCCTTCTCTGGGGGCCCCTGCCAAACTCAGCGCTCGGTGATGAGAGCCTAGAAAAGTACCCAGAGGGGATGGAATCCCACACCCCTCTCGTGTGACTTCTGCACGGGGCTTGCGTCTAAAACACCCTGGAAAGACCTCTTTGTATTTTCTGCCACAGTTTTCACCCTGGTCAGGAAAACGGATCGCGAAGAAAACACGTCAAAGGACACGATATGTGACACCCAGTTTTCCCTTCAACACGTAAAACCACCTTCACACGTGGAGGAGCAATTCTGGAAACTGGACGCTCTCATATGCTGCACGTACGTTGAAAGTGTGCCCGAGTCCTGGGAACACTTCACAGATGCCCCACTGTGTGGACCACACACGCCTGGAGCAGCTCTGCCCCCTGCCTCCCCACAGGGAACCTCAGTCTTGGCTTGCCCAGGGCTACGGACAGGACACTCGCCACCCGTGACAGCTCCCTGCAGGGGCTTGGCTCTGAATCTTCGCAAGTACCTCCCTAGGTCAGGCTGACATCTTCCCTTCCCTCAAAAACCAGCCCGTGGCTCCCTGACACCCCGAAAGAAAGTGATTTGGATTTGGTGGGAATTTCCCGGCTGTTTCCCTGAGACCTGGTTTCAGAAGAAGGGCTTCACGTGTTCCTCTGCAGAGTGATGGTGGTGCTGCAGTGCGTGGCGGGGGGGGGGGGGGGGCCTGGTGGGGTTTATTAGCAACAAGTGTGTGCTGAGGGAACGGGTAGTCTATTTCAGGTGTTGGGCCCCCTGGCGGTCTGGGGAGGGAACTCCTATTTGATGGGCACTCCGAGAGAAAGAGGAGACACGTGGCTCAGAAGTCAGGACCAAGATGGGCCACAGGTGCCCCGAGTGCACAGGGCATTTCGGGAGCCGGCCCGTGCTGCGTGCGTGGGCGTCGGCGTCAGGCACTCAGGTTCACAGCCACCGTGCCACTTCCTGACCTGGCAAGTCACTGATACTCTCTGAGATTTCATTTCCTCCTTTCGATACAAAAGATTAATGTCAAAGAGGGGGAATGAGCGAGATAGTGGCCTGGCTCCCAGCTCGGGCTTCCCCCACGGTGTCCCGTACGATCGCTCTCTCCACACTGACATCTGTGCACAGAGAATCCTTGAGCTCCCGACAAGCTCCTGGAGAAAGGCTCCCTGGTTTGCAAGCAAGCTCATGGTGAGGGCAGAGATGGATAGGAACCTTGCTTATCCAGTGCCAGAGGGCGTGGGGATGTCCTCCAACAAGCCCCGTGGAACGAGTCACCGCCACAGCGTTTGGACAGACTCGGTGAACCTGCATGGTCTGGAGTGATGGTGCCAGTTCCAGAGAGGTTAAGCAACTTACCCAAGGGCACACAGCCTATACTCAGAGGACTAAACCTACACTGCAGCTGTCTCACCTCCCGGCCACACGGTGCCGGTTATGACATCACTGGAGGCTGAGTCCGGCCTCTCCTTTTTCAGGGCTGCAGGGTCTTCGGAGACAGTCCAGCTGTGCTCCTGGCTGCAGAGGTGGGAGGCCGAAGCCCACAGAGGTCACAGAGCTGTGCGGAGGGTTCTGGCTGCCGGCTCAGGGCTCTCCCACTGCTGCCTCTGTGCCAGGTGTTCAGTGTTCTCACCCTTCGTGGGATGACATGGTGTCCGGTTGGGCGCGGGGCTGCAGTCAGCCTGCAGGAGGGCCAGTCCCATCTGTGCCACGTACAGCCATGGGACATAACCTCTCTGTGGCTCCGTCTGCTCTGCTCTAAAGGGAAAATAATAGTGTCTGGCTCTCGGGATTAAAGAACTGAATACATGCCAAGAAGGTCAGAATATACTGGGCACTCAGTGAGCAATCGATCACATCACCCATTCATTTATTTATCTATTGATTTATTTGTTATCATCAGCCTAGGAGACACTGTTCTCCTTCCAGACACGCAAGCAAGGACGGTGTGTTTCGCTCTGTGCTCTGGGCCGTCCCCATCGACCCTGTGAGCGTGGGACCAGTACCCCCGAGAGGGTTATCCTGCCTTCACGCAAAGAGCCGTCGACACTACAGATAGAAAGCCGTGAGGAGCACAGTCGGTGTCCTCCTCACAGACACAGAAGGGTCCTGCCACTTCTGCTGTCACCTGCATCAGGATTTCCTTACCATTTTCTTTTCAGTGATTTTCTGAAATACGTTATACCAAAAGAAACCTCTCGAACGCTACTGAAGGAGAGAGTCAGAAGGTAGCCACAAAATCATAAATACATTCCTACTGTGTCACCTTGGTCGCCCCCAGGATTGAGCTGGACATGGTAGAGACGGGCCGAGGACACAGCTCTGGGCCAAAGGGGAGCTTGCTCACTGACTCCCTCTTTCAGCTGCGAAGCGACAAAAACACAGAAGCAGGGCACCACTCCCCAGCCCTGTGTGCCTGCCTCAGTAGCCTCCCTGTACTGTAGGGACTTTGGACTTTGGGAAGCGGGCTCCTGACTGCTGTCTCCCTTCCCGGTTGGTGTGACAACTCAAAGAGCAAAAGTGACTAACAAGGCTTGGCATGGACTCCATGGTGAGTAACTGTCAGGACTACTCAAAGGGAACTCTATCCACTTGTCTCGCTTTGTTATTTACCGCCGGGTCTGCCTATCACCTACAATGATGCCGCCCCTGGGGAAGCATCCCATGATGAGGGAACCTCCACCCTGGCGTGGGGGTGGACCGGCTACAGTGAGGAGCGCCCCTGGAAAGTTCAGGCAAAGAAGCCCCCGGACAAATGAGCCAGGATCCCTCCAGGAAAGGAAAACACAAGTGACGCCTCGCGGCTGAAGGCAATGTTCACCGCGCTGCGGTTACAGGAGGCGGTACCGGAAAAACGCTTCCAAAGGACCGTGGTGGGGACCGGGGCTGGCAACGCCCGGGGACACATGGGGTCGGCCAAACGGTGGTGAGGGTCACATCCGCCTGCGCTCTCTGACACCGCTCCCCGGCTCCAGCCAAGCCAGGGACACGAGCGGGAGGCGGGGGCTGTTCTCAGGCTGCAGGAAACGGCGACCCGGAGGCCGGCGGCGCGGGGCCTGGGGCCTGGGGCGGGGAAGACCGGAGGACGCGGGAGCCGGATTCCTGCACAAGCCGCCAACACGGTGGCTGCTCCCGTCGGGCACATTGGGAAGGGGCGGCCAGGGGGCTGGGACACCGCTTACCGCACGGCACCCGGTTCCTCCGCTCCAGCCGGCACCGACGTGGAATCGTGCGCTCGGCCCCGCCTGTTGCTCACAGCCCGGCCCAGGGCGCTGCGGGCGGCACGGGCGGCGCGGGCGCGGAGCCGCGGGGCGGGTGCAAGGCGGGGGCGGGGCCTCTGCGCCCGGGCCGCCTCCTCGGCCTATAACTGAGCCCCCGGGCTCCTCGCTCCCACACGGCCCCCACCGGACCCGTGAAGCGGCTTCGCCCCTTGCTTTGGACCTCGGGCCTCACTCCTCCTCCAGATGGACCCCAAGTGCTCCTGCCCCACTGGTAAGGGAGCCCTGCCTTTGAGCCTTAGGATGCCCCCTTCCCGGGCACAGGACGAGAAGGGAGGGCTTTGAGTTTGAGCTCAGGAGGACTCCTGTCACGGGTCCAGGGCTTTCTTGGTAGCCAGGCTCCTGAGGGCACGTCAGTCTCCCTTTGCCTCTCCGTTGACACTGAGGGCACGGAGGCTCCAGGCTGTCCTTCTTGAGGTCACCCGGCAGGTCAGGGGATTGCTAGACCGGGACCCAGCGTTTGGAGGCGGTCTCGGACCTGCCACGATTTGATGGGAGGAGGGGACGCTGCCTCTTTAGGGTTCAGGCCATGGGCCCCGGCCCCCGGCCCCAGTCGGCCTGGGCTGCGTCTGGAGCCCGGGACCTTCCCTGTGGAGTCCCATCAGGAGGGGACTTACTCTCCTTGGACCAGAAGAGAGGAGCTGGGGCTTCTCTATCCGCCCGAGTGGACACGAGCTCCCAGGGCTGGGTCCTGACAGAGGAGGAGGGCTCAGGGAGGCATTGCTGACCGTCTGCTGTGGCTCCTGCATCCCCGTCCCTGCTCACTGCTGGCCTCCTTTCCCTTCCCGGCAGGCGGCTCCTGCGGCTGCGCTGGATCCTGCACCTGCACCTGCAAAGCCTGCAGATGCGCCTCCTGCAAGAAGAGTGAGTGTGCGGGGCCTTCTCTGGGAATGCGGGGTCTGGGCTGAGTGCGAGGAGGGGGCCCAGAGCTCAGCAGGCAGGCAGGAGCAGGACAGTGACCAGACTTCCCGGCACCCCCCTCACCAGGAAGGGATTCACAGTCAGAGCTGGAATCACCTTCGGCATGACCGAGACCCAGGCGCGCACTAGAGAACAGGGAGACTGAGGCCCAGACGGGTCACCGACAAACAACCTCAGACCTGTCACTAGAACTAGTCCTCCTGCCTCCTGAGTCCCGCTTCCGAATCCTCTCAGGGACTGAAGCACTTTAGGGACAGGAACCAGTGGCCGTGCGTGGCTTCTCGGACCTGGTGCAGCCCCTCCCTGTCGAAGCAGCCCAGAGCTTCCCTATCCCGAGCGGGAGCTGCTCTGTGCGGGCTTTGCCTCCACTTTGATCCCGAGGACTTGGCTCCCATCACTGGTGGTGCTGGGGGCTGGCTTTCTCCTGTCCCCAGAGGCCCTGCTCACTGTCTCTCCAAGGCGCTGTGCCCTGTCCTGGGCACAGATGGGCCGGGCAACCTGAACCTAGTGTCTGAGAGCAATTACCTCAGGACAGAGGACACCATCGTAAACTCAGGGTCTGGGCCCGAGGGCGGCTGGGGCCAGGCCTGCTGCTGGGAAGGGTGGTTCCGGACAACGCGTGGTCCGACCGCACGCTGCCCTTGCCTCCCCAGGCTGCTGCTCCTGCTGCCCCGTGGGCTGCGCCAAGTGTGCCCAGGGCTGCGCCAAGTGTGCCCAGGGCTGCGTCTGCAAAGGGGCCTCGGACAAGTGCAGCTGCTGTGCCTGATGTCGCGGAGAGCCTGCCCCGGGTGTCCACAGAGCAACCAGGACAAACCTGCATTTTACCGTTTTTCATACAACCGGACCTGACGCTACATTCCTTTTTCTATGAAATCTGTGACTTGTAATAAAAGCTGTTGACTTTATTCTGGCTCTGTCTTCCTTGGTGTGTCTTGGACAAAGAGACTCCGTGCCCATCAGGGCTGGCGTGGGGAACTGGACTGGACGTGCAGAGACCTCGGCTCTGGACCAAAGAGCACCCCCCCACACACCCCACACCCCCAAAACACACACACTGAGCGTCTCAGCCGCTTAGGTTAATTTGAGCTTCCGTTTCTCAGCTCCAAAGGATACCCTCGCCAGATGACATAGGGCATTGGACACACAGAGGACACACTCCCTCTATTCCCCTTAGGAGTACGGATTGCAGAGAAAGTTGCCCATTTCTCATTTTCCTTCTCTGGGGGCCCCTGCCAAACTCAGCGCTCGGTGATGAGAGCCTAGAAAAGTACCCAGAGGGGATGGAATCCCACACCCCTCTCGTGTGACTTCTGCACGGGGCTTGCGTCTAAAACACCCTGGAAAGACCTCTTTGTATTTTCTGCCACAGTTTTCACCCTGGTCAGGAAAACGGATCGCGAAGAAAACACGTCAAAGGACACGATATGTGACACCCAGTTTTCCCTTCAACACGTAAAACCACCTTCACACGTGGAGGAGCAATTCTGGAAACTGGACGCTCTCATATGCTGCACGTACGTTGAAAGTGTGCCCGAGTCCTGGGAACACTTCACAGATGCCCCACTGTGTGGACCACACACGCCTGGAGCAGCTCTGCCCCCTGCCTCCCCACAGGGAACCTCAGTCTTGGCTTGCCCAGGGCTACGGACAGGACACTCGCCACCCGTGACAGCTCCCTGCAGGGGCTTGGCTCTGAATCTTCGCAAGTACCTCCCTAGGTCAGGCTGACATCTTCCCTTCCCTCAAAAACCAGCCCGTGGCTCCCTGACACCCCGAAAGAAAGTGATTTGGATTTGGTGGGAATTTCCCGGCTGTTTCCCTGAGACCTGGTTTCAGAAGAAGGGCTTCACGTGTTCCTCTGCAGAGTGATGGTGGTGCTGCAGTGCGTGGCGGGGGGGGGGGGGGCCTGGTGGGGTTTATTAGCAACAAGTGTGTGCTGAGGGAACGGGTAGTCTATTTCAGGTGTTGGGCCCCCTGGCGGTCTGGGGAGGGAACTCCTATTTGATGGGCACTCCGAGAGAAAGAGGAGACACGTGGCTCAGAAGTCAGGACCAAGATGGGCCACAGGTGCCCCGAGTGCACAGGGCATTTCGGGAGCCGGCCCGTGCTGCGTGCGTGGGCGTCGGCGTCAGGCACTCAGGTTCACAGCCACCGTGCCACTTCCTGACCTGGCAAGTCACTGATACTCTCTGAGATTTCATTTCCTCCTTTCGATACAAAAGATTAATGTCAAAGAGGGGGAATGAGCGAGATAGTGGCCTGGCTCCCAGCTCGGGCTTCCCCCACGGTGTCCCGTACGATCGCTCTCTCCACACTGACATCTGTGCACAGAGAATCCTTGAGCTCCCGACAAGCTCCTGGAGAAAGGCTCCCTGGTTTGCAAGCAAGCTCATGGTGAGGGCAGAGATGGATAGGAACCTTGCTTATCCAGTGCCAGAGGGCGTGGGGATGTCCTCCAACAAGCCCCGTGGAACGAGTCACCGCCACAGCGTTTGGACAGACTCGGTGAACCTGCATGGTCTGGAGTGATGGTGCCAGTTCCAGAGAGGTTAAGCAACTTACCCAAGGGCACACAGCCTATACTCAGAGGACTAAACCTACACTGCAGCTGTCTCACCTCCCGGCCACACGGTGCCGGTTATGACATCACTGGAGGCTGAGTCCGGCCTCTCCTTTTTCAGGGCTGCAGGGTCTTCGGAGACAGTCCAGCTGTGCTCCTGGCTGCAGAGGTGGGAGGCCGAAGCCCACAGAGGTCACAGAGCTGTGCGGAGGGTTCTGGCTGCCGGCTCAGGGCTCTCCCACTGCTGCCTCTGTGCCAGGTGTTCAGTGTTCTCACCCTTCGTGGGATGACATGGTGTCCGGTTGGGCGCGGGGCTGCAGTCAGCCTGCAGGAGGGCCAGTCCCATCTGTGCCACGTACAGCCATGGGACATAACCTCTCTGTGGCTCCGTCTGCTCTGCTCTAAAGGGAAAATAATAGTGTCTGGCTCTCGGGATTAAAGAACTGAATACATGCCAAGAAGGTCAGAATATACTGGGCACTCAGTGAGCAATCGATCACATCACCCATTCATTTATTTATCTATTGATTTATTTGTTATCATCAGCCTAGGAGACACTGTTCTCCTTCCAGACACGCAAGCAAGGACGGTGTGTTTCGCTCTGTGCTCTGGGCCGTCCCCATCGACCCTGTGAGCGTGGGACCAGTACCCCCGAGAGGGTTATCCTGCCTTCACGCAAAGAGCCGTCGACACTACAGATAGAAAGCCGTGAGGAGCACAGTCGGTGTCCTCCTCACAGACACAGAAGGGTCCTGCCACTTCTGCTGTCACCTGCATCAGGATTTCCTTACCATTTTCTTTTCAGTGATTTTCTGAAATACGTTATACCAAAAGAAACCTCTCGAACGCTACTGAAGGAGAGAGTCAGAAGGTAGCCACAAAATCATAAATACATTCCTACTGTGTCACCTTGGTCGCCCCCAGGATTGAGCTGGACATGGTAGAGACGGGCCGAGGACACAGCTCTGGGCCAAAGGGGAGCTTGCTCACTGACTCCCTCTTTCAGCTGCGAAGCGACAAAAACACAGAAGCAGGGCACCACTCCCCAGCCCTGTGTGCCTGCCTCAGTAGCCTCCCTGTACTGTAGGGACTTTGGACTTTGGGAAGCGGGCTCCTGACTGCTGTCTCCCTTCCCGGTTGGTGTGACAACTCAAAGAGCAAAAGTGACTAACAAGGCTTGGCATGGACTCCATGGTGAGTAACTGTCAGGACTACTCAAAGGGAACTCTATCCACTTGTCTCGCTTTGTTATTTACCGCCGGGTCTGCCTATCACCTACAATGATGCCGCCCCTGGGGAAGCATCCCATGATGAGGGAACCTCCACCCTGGCGTGGGGGTGGACCGGCTACAGTGAGGAGCGCCCCTGGAAAGTTCAGGCAAAGAAGCCCCCGGACAAATGAGCCAGGATCCCTCCAGGAAAGGAAAACACAAGTGACGCCTCGCGGCTGAAGGCAATGTTCACCGCGCTGCGGTTACAGGAGGCGGTACCGGAAAAACGCTTCCAAAGGACCGTGGTGGGGACCGGGGCTGGCAACGCCCGGGGACACATGGGGTCGGCCAAACGGTGGTGAGGGTCACATCCGCCTGCGCTCTCTGACACCGCTCCCCGGCTCCAGCCAAGCCAGGGACACGAGCGGGAGGCGGGGGCTGTTCTCAGGCTGCAGGAAACGGCGACCCGGAGGCCGGCGGCGCGGAGCCTGGGGCCTGGGGCGGGGAAGACCGGAGGACGCGGGAGCCGGATTCCTGCACAAGCCGCCAACACGGTGGCTGCTCCCGTCGGGCACATTGGGAAGGGGCGGCCAGGGGGCTGGGACACCGCTTACCGCACGGCACCCGGTTCCTCCGCTCCAGCCGGCACCGACGTGGAATCGTGCGCTCGGCCCCGCCTGTTGCTCACAGCCCGGCCCAGGGCGCTGCGGGCGGCACGGGCGGCGCGGGCGGCGCGGGCGCGGAGCCGCGGGGCGGGTGCAAGGCGGGGGCGGGGCCTCTGCGCCCGGGCCGCCTCCTCGGCCTATAACTGAGCCCCCGGGCTCCTCGCTCCCACACGGCCCCCACCGGACCCGTGAAGCGGCTTCGCCCCTTGCTTTGGACCTCGGGCCTCACTCCTCCTCCAGATGGACCCCAAGTGCTCCTGCCCCACTGGTAAGGGAGCCCTGCCTTTGAGCCTTAGGATGCCCCCTTCCCGGGCACAGGACGAGAAGGGAGGGCTTTGAGTTTGAGCTCAGGAGGACTCCTGTCACGGGTCCAGGGCTTTCTTGGTAGCCAGGCTCCTGAGGGCACGTCAGTCTCCCTTTGCCTCTCCGTTGACACTGAGGGCACGGAGGCTCCAGGCTGTCCTTCTTGAGGTCACCCGGCAGGTCAGGGGATTGCTAGACCGGGACCCAGCGTTTGGAGGCGGTCTCGGACCTGCCGCGATTTGATGGGAGGAGGGGACGCTGCCTCTTTAGGGTTCAGGCCATGGGCCCCGGCCCCCGGCCCCAGTCGGCCTGGGCTGCGTCTGGAGCCCGGGACCTTCCCTGTGGAGTCCCATCAGGAGGGGACTTACTCTCCTTGGACCAGAAGAGAGGAGCTGGGGCTTCTCTATCCGCCCGAGTGGACACGAGCTCCCAGGGCTGGGTCCTGACAGAGGAGGAGGGCTCAGGGAGGCATTGCTGACCGTCTGCTGTGGCTCCTGCATCCCCGTCCCTGCTCACTGCTGGCCTCCTTTCCCTTCCCGGCAGGCGGCTCCTGCGGCTGCGCTGGATCCTGCACCTGCACCTGCAAAGCCTGCAGATGCGCCTCCTGCAAGAAGAGTGAGTGTGCGGGGCCTTCTCTGGGAATGCGGGGTCTGGGCTGAGTGCGAGGAGGGGGCCCAGAGCTCAGCAGGCAGGCAGGAGCAGGACAGTGACCAGACTTCCCGGCACCCCCCTCACCAGGAAGGGATTCACAGTCAGAGCTGGAATCACCTTCGGCATGACCGAGACCCAGGCGCGCACTAGAGAACAGGGAGACTGAGGCCCAGACGGGTCACCGACAAACAACCTCAGACCTGTCACTAGAACTAGTCCTCCTGCCTCCTGAGTCCCGCTTCCGAATCCTCTCAGGGACTGAAGCACTTTAGGGACAGGAACCAGTGGCCGTGCGTGGCTTCTCGGACCTGGTGCAGCCCCTCCCTGTCGAAGCAGCCCAGAGCTTCCCTATCCCGAGCGGGAGCTGCTCTGTGCGGGCTTTGCCTCCACTTTGATCCCGAGGACTTGGCTCACATCACTGGTGGTGCTGGGGGCTGGCTTTCTCCTGTCCCCAGAGGCCCTGCTCACTGTCTCTCCAAGGCGCTGTGCCCTGTCCTGGGCACAGATGGGCCGGGCAACCTGAACCTAGTGTCTGAGAGCAATTACCTCAGGACAGAGGACACCATCGTAAACTCAGGGTCTGGGCCCGAGGGCGGCTGGGGCCAGGCCTGCTGCTGGGAAGGGTGGTTCCGGACAACGCGTGGTCCGACCGCACGCTGCCCTTGCCTCCCCAGGCTGCTGCTCCTGCTGCCCCGTGGGCTGCGCCAAGTGTGCCCAGGGCTGCGCCAAGTGTGCCCAGGGCTGCGTCTGCAAAGGGGCCTCGGACAAGTGCAGCTGCTGTGCCTGATGTCGCGGAGAGCCTGCCCCGGGTGTCCACAGAGCAACCAGGACAAACCTGCATTTTACCGTTTTTCATACAACCGGACCTGACGCTACATTCCTTTTTCTATGAAATCTGTGACTTGTAATAAAAGCTGTTGACTTTATTCTGGCTCTGTCTTCCTTGGTGTGTCTTGGACAAAGAGACTCCGTGCCCATCAGGGCTGGCGTGGGGAACTGGACTGGACGTGCAGAGACCTCGGCTCTGGACCAAAGAGCACCCCCCACACACACCCCACACCCCCAAAACACACACACTGAGCGTCTCAGCCGCTTAGGTTAATTTGAGCTTCCGTTTCTCAGCTCCAAAGGATACCCTCGCCAGATGACATAGGGCATTGGACACACAGAGGACACACTCCCTCTATTCCCCTTAGGAGTACGGATTGCAGAGAAAGTTGCCCATTTCTCATTTTCCTTCTCTGGGGGCCCCTGCCAAACTCAGCGCTCGGTGATGAGAGCCTAGAAAAGTACCCAGAGGGGATGGAATCCCACACCCCTCTCGTGTGACTTCTGCACGGGGCTTGCGTCTAAAACACCCTGGAAAGACCTCTTTGTATTTTCTGCCACAGTTTTCACCCTGGTCAGGAAAACGGATCGCGAAGAAAACACGTCAAAGGACACGATATGTGACACCCAGTTTTCCCTTCAACACGTAAAACCACCTTCACACGTGGAGGAGCAATTCTGGAAACTGGACGCTCTCATATGCTGCACGTACGTTGAAAGTGTGCCCGAGTCCTGGGAACACTTCACAGATGCCCCACTGTGTGGACCACACACGCCTGGAGCAGCTCTGCCCCCTGCCTCCCCACAGGGAACCTCAGTCTTGGCTTGCCCAGGGCTACGGACAGGACACTCGCCACCCGTGACAGCTCCCTGCAGGGGCTTGGCTCTGAATCTTCGCAAGTACCTCCCTAGGTCAGGCTGACATCTTCCCTTCCCTCAAAAACCAGCCCGTGGCTCCCTGACACCCCGAAAGAAAGTGATTTGGATTTGGTGGGAATTTCCCGGCTGTTTCCCTGAGACCTGGTTTCAGAAGAAGGGCTTCACGTGTTCCTCTGCAGAGTGATGGTGGTGCTGCAGTGCGTGGCGGGGGGGGGGGGGGCCTGGTGGGGTTTATTAGCAACAAGTGTGTGCTGAGGGAACGGGTAGTCTATTTCAGGTGTTGGGCCCCCTGGCGGTCTGGGGAGGGAACTCCTATTTGATGGGCACTCCGAGAGAAAGAGGAGACACGTGGCTCAGAAGTCAGGACCAAGATGGGCCACAGGTGCCCCGAGTGCACAGGGCATTTCGGGAGCCGGCCCGTGCTGCGTGCGTGGGCGTCGGCGTCAGGCACTCAGGTTCACAGCCACCGTGCCACTTCCTGACCTGGCAAGTCACTGATACTCTCTGAGATTTCATTTCCTCCTTTCGATACAAAAGATTAATGTCAAAGAGGGGGAATGAGCGAGATAGTGGCCTGGCTCCCAGCTCGGGCTTCCCCCACGGTGTCCCGTACGATCGCTCTCTCCACACTGACATCTGTGCACAGAGAATCCTTGAGCTCCCGACAAGCTCCTGGAGAAAGGCTCCCTGGTTTGCAAGCAAGCTCATGGTGAGGGCAGAGATGGATAGGAACCTTGCTTATCCAGTGCCAGAGGGCGTGGGGATGTCCTCCAACAAGCCCCGTGGAACGAGTCACCGCCACAGCGTTTGGACAGACTCGGTGAACCTGCATGGTCTGGAGTGATGGTGCCAGTTCCAGAGAGGTTAAGCAACTTACCCAAGGGCACACAGCCTATACTCAGAGGACTAAACCTACACTGCAGCTGTCTCACCTCCCGGCCACACGGTGCCGGTTATGACATCACTGGAGGCTGAGTCCGGCCTCTCCTTTTTCAGGGCTGCAGGGTCTTCGGAGACAGTCCAGCTGTGCTCCTGGCTGCAGAGGTGGGAGGCCGAAGCCCACAGAGGTCACAGAGCTGTGCGGAGGGTTCTGGCTGCCGGCTCAGGGCTCTCCCACTGCTGCCTCTGTGCCAGGTGTTCAGTGTTCTCACCCTTCGTGGGATGACATGGTGTCCGGTTGGGCGCGGGGCTGCAGTCAGCCTGCAGGAGGGCCAGTCCCATCTGTGCCACGTACAGCCATGGGACATAACCTCTCTGTGGCTCCGTCTGCTCTGCTCTAAAGGGAAAATAATAGTGTCTGGCTCTCGGGATTAAAGAACTGAATACATGCCAAGAAGGTCAGAATATACTGGGCACTCAGTGAGCAATCGATCACATCACCCATTCATTTATTTATCTATTGATTTATTTGTTATCATCAGCCTAGGAGACACTGTTCTCCTTCCAGACACGCAAGCAAGGACGGTGTGTTTCGCTCTGTGCTCTGGGCCGTCCCCATCGACCCTGTGAGCGTGGGACCAGTACCCCCGAGAGGGTTATCCTGCCTTCACGCAAAGAGCCGTCGACACTACAGATAGAAAGCCGTGAGGAGCACAGTCGGTGTCCTCCTCACAGACACAGAAGGGTCCTGCCACTTCTGCTGTCACCTGCATCAGGATTTCCTTACCATTTTCTTTTCAGTGATTTTCTGAAATACGTTATACCAAAAGAAACCTCTCGAACGCTACTGAAGGAGAGAGTCAGAAGGTAGCCACAAAATCATAAATACATTCCTACTGTGTCACCTTGGTCGCCCCCAGGATTGAGCTGGACATGGTAGAGACGGGCCGAGGACACAGCTCTGGGCCAAAGGGGAGCTTGCTCACTGACTCCCTCTTTCAGCTGCGAAGCGACAAAAACACAGAAGCAGGGCACCACTCCCCAGCCCTGTGTGCCTGCCTCAGTAGCCTCCCTGTACTGTAGGGACTTTGGACTTTGGGAAGCGGGCTCCTGACTGCTGTCTCCCTTCCCGGTTGGTGTGACAACTCAAAGAGCAAAAGTGACTAACAAGGCTTGGCATGGACTCCATGGTGAGTAACTGTCAGGACTACTCAAAGGGAACTCTATCCACTTGTCTCGCTTTGTTATTTACCGCCGGGTCTGCCTATCACCTACAATGATGCCGCCCCTGGGGAAGCATCCCATGATGAGGGAACCTCCACCCTGGCGTGGGGGTGGACCGGCTACAGTGAGGAGCGCCCCTGGAAAGTTCAGGCAAAGAAGCCCCCGGACAAATGAGCCAGGATCCCTCCAGGAAAGGAAAACACAAGTGACGCCTCGCGGCTGAAGGCAATGTTCACCGCGCTGCGGTTACAGGAGGCGGTACCGGAAAAACGCTTCCAAAGGACCGTGGTGGGGACCGGGGCTGGCAACGCCCGGGGACACATGGGGTCGGCCAAACGGTGGTGAGGGTCACATCCGCCTGCGCTCTCTGACACCGCTCCCCGGCTCCAGCCAAGCCAGGGACACGAGCGGGAGGCGGGGGCTGTTCTCAGGCTGCAGGAAACGGCGACCCGGAGGCCGGCGGCGCGGAGCCTGGGGCCTGGGGCGGGGAAGACCGGAGGACGCGGGAGCCGGATTCCTGCACAAGCCGCCAACACGGTGGCTGCTCCCGTCGGGCACATTGGGAAGGGGCGGCCAGGGGGCTGGGACACCGCTTACCGCACGGCACCCGGTTCCTCCGCTCCAGCCGGCACCGACGTGGAATCGTGCGCTCGGCCCCGCCTGTTGCTCACAGCCCGGCCCAGGGCGCTGCGGGCGGCACGGGCGGCGCGGGCGGCGCGGGCGCGGAGCCGCGGGGCGGGTGCAAGGCGGGGGCGGGGCCTCTGCGCCCGGGCCGCCTCCTCGGCCTATAACTGAGCCCCCGGGCTCCTCGCTCCCACACGGCCCCCACCGGACCCGTGAAGCGGCTTCGCCCCTTGCTTTGGACCTCGGGCCTCACTCCTCCTCCAGATGGACCCCAAGTGCTCCTGCCCCACTGGTAAGGGAGCCCTGCCTTTGAGCCTTAGGATGCCCCCTTCCCGGGCACAGGACGAGAAGGGAGGGCTTTGAGTTTGAGCTCAGGAGGACTCCTGTCACGGGTCCAGGGCTTTCTTGGTAGCCAGGCTCCTGAGGGCACGTCAGTCTCCCTTTGCCTCTCCGTTGACACTGAGGGCACGGAGGCTCCAGGCTGTCCTTCTTGAGGTCACCCGGCAGGTCAGGGGATTGCTAGACCGGGACCCAGCGTTTGGAGGCGGTCTCGGACCTGCCGCGATTTGATGGGAGGAGGGGACGCTGCCTCTTTAGGGTTCAGGCCATGGGCCCCGGCCCCCGGCCCCAGTCGGCCTGGGCTGCGTCTGGAGCCCGGGACCTTCCCTGTGGAGTCCCATCAGGAGGGGACTTACTCTCCTTGGACCAGAAGAGAGGAGCTGGGGCTTCTCTATCCGCCCGAGTGGACACGAGCTCCCAGGGCTGGGTCCTGACAGAGGAGGAGGGCTCAGGGAGGCATTGCTGACCGTCTGCTGTGGCTCCTGCATCCCCGTCCCTGCTCACTGCTGGCCTCCTTTCCCTTCCCGGCAGGCGGCTCCTGCGGCTGCGCTGGATCCTGCACCTGCACCTGCAAAGCCTGCAGATGCGCCTCCTGCAAGAAGAGTGAGTGTGCGGGGCCTTCTCTGGGAATGCGGGGTCTGGGCTGAGTGCGAGGAGGGGGCCCAGAGCTCAGCAGGCAGGCAGGAGCAGGACAGTGACCAGACTTCCCGGCACCCCCCTCACCAGGAAGGGATTCACAGTCAGAGCTGGAATCACCTTCGGCATGACCGAGACCCAGGCGCGCACTAGAGAACAGGGAGACTGAGGCCCAGACGGGTCACCGACAAACAACCTCAGACCTGTCACTAGAACTAGTCCTCCTGCCTCCTGAGTCCCGCTTCCGAATCCTCTCAGGGACTGAAGCACTTTAGGGACAGGAACCAGTGGCCGTGCGTGGCTTCTCGGACCTGGTGCAGCCCCTCCCTGTCGAAGCAGCCCAGAGCTTCCCTATCCCGAGCGGGAGCTGCTCTGTGCGGGCTTTGCCTCCACTTTGATCCCGAGGACTTGGCTCACATCACTGGTGGTGCTGGGGGCTGGCTTTCTCCTGTCCCCAGAGGCCCTGCTCACTGTCTCTCCAAGGCGCTGTGCCCTGTCCTGGGCACAGATGGGCCGGGCAACCTGAACCTAGTGTCTGAGAGCAATTACCTCAGGACAGAGGACACCATCGTAAACTCAGGGTCTGGGCCCGAGGGCGGCTGGGGCCAGGCCTGCTGCTGGGAAGGGTGGTTCCGGACAACGCGTGGTCCGACCGCACGCTGCCCTTGCCTCCCCAGGCTGCTGCTCCTGCTGCCCCGTGGGCTGCGCCAAGTGTGCCCAGGGCTGCGCCAAGTGTGCCCAGGGCTGCGTCTGCAAAGGGGCCTCGGACAAGTGCAGCTGCTGTGCCTGATGTCGCGGAGAGCCTGCCCCGGGTGTCCACAGAGCAACCAGGACAAACCTGCATTTTACCGTTTTTCATACAACCGGACCTGACGCTACATTCCTTTTTCTATGAAATCTGTGACTTGTAATAAAAGCTGTTGACTTTATTCTGGCTCTGTCTTCCTTGGTGTGTCTTGGACAAAGAGACTCCGTGCCCATCAGGGCTGGCGTGGGGAACTGGACTGGACGTGCAGAGACCTCGGCTCTGGACCAAAGAGCACCCCCCACACACACCCCACACCCCCAAAACACACACACTGAGCGTCTCAGCCGCTTAGGTTAATTTGAGCTTCCGTTTCTCAGCTCCAAAGGATACCCTCGCCAGATGACATAGGGCATTGGACACACAGAGGACACACTCCCTCTATTCCCCTTAGGAGTACGGATTGCAGAGAAAGTTGCCCATTTCTCATTTTCCTTCTCTGGGGGCCCCTGCCAAACTCAGCGCTCGGTGATGAGAGCCTAGAAAAGTACCCAGAGGGGATGGAATCCCACACCCCTCTCGTGTGACTTCTGCACGGGGCTTGCGTCTAAAACACCCTGGAAAGACCTCTTTGTATTTTCTGCCACAGTTTTCACCCTGGTCAGGAAAACGGATCGCGAAGAAAACACGTCAAAGGACACGATATGTGACACCCAGTTTTCCCTTCAACACGTAAAACCACCTTCACACGTGGAGGAGCAATTCTGGAAACTGGACGCTCTCATATGCTGCACGTACGTTGAAAGTGTGCCCGAGTCCTGGGAACACTTCACAGATGCCCCACTGTGTGGACCACACACGCCTGGAGCAGCTCTGCCCCCTGCCTCCCCACAGGGAACCTCAGTCTTGGCTTGCCCAGGGCTACGGACAGGACACTCGCCACCCGTGACAGCTCCCTGCAGGGGCTTGGCTCTGAATCTTCGCAAGTACCTCCCTAGGTCAGGCTGACATCTTCCCTTCCCTCAAAAACCAGCCCGTGGCTCCCTGACACCCCGAAAGAAAGTGATTTGGATTTGGTGGGAATTTCCCGGCTGTTTCCCTGAGACCTGGTTTCAGAAGAAGGGCTTCACGTGTTCCTCTGCAGAGTGATGGTGGTGCTGCAGTGCGTGGCGGGGGGGGGGGGGCCTGGTGGGGTTTATTAGCAACAAGTGTGTGCTGAGGGAACGGGTAGTCTATTTCAGGTGTTGGGCCCCCTGGCGGTCTGGGGAGGGAACTCCTATTTGATGGGCACTCCGAGAGAAAGAGGAGACACGTGGCTCAGAAGTCAGGACCAAGATGGGCCACAGGTGCCCCGAGTGCACAGGGCATTTCGGGAGCCGGCCCGTGCTGCGTGCGTGGGCGTCGGCGTCAGGCACTCAGGTTCACAGCCACCGTGCCACTTCCTGACCTGGCAAGTCACTGATACTCTCTGAGATTTCATTTCCTCCTTTCGATACAAAAGATTAATGTCAAAGAGGGGGAATGAGCGAGATAGTGGCCTGGCTCCCAGCTCGGGCTTCCCCCACGGTGTCCCGTACGATCGCTCTCTCCACACTGACATCTGTGCACAGAGAATCCTTGAGCTCCCGACAAGCTCCTGGAGAAAGGCTCCCTGGTTTGCAAGCAAGCTCATGGTGAGGGCAGAGATGGATAGGAACCTTGCTTATCCAGTGCCAGAGGGCGTGGGGATGTCCTCCAACAAGCCCCGTGGAACGAGTCACCGCCACAGCGTTTGGACAGACTCGGTGAACCTGCATGGTCTGGAGTGATGGTGCCAGTTCCAGAGAGGTTAAGCAACTTACCCAAGGGCACACAGCCTATACTCAGAGGACTAAACCTACACTGCAGCTGTCTCACCTCCCGGCCACACGGTGCCGGTTATGACATCACTGGAGGCTGAGTCCGGCCTCTCCTTTTTCAGGGCTGCAGGGTCTTCGGAGACAGTCCAGCTGTGCTCCTGGCTGCAGAGGTGGGAGGCCGAAGCCCACAGAGGTCACAGAGCTGTGCGGAGGGTTCTGGCTGCCGGCTCAGGGCTCTCCCACTGCTGCCTCTGTGCCAGGTGTTCAGTGTTCTCACCCTTCGTGGGATGACATGGTGTCCGGTTGGGCGCGGGGCTGCAGTCAGCCTGCAGGAGGGCCAGTCCCATCTGTGCCACGTACAGCCATGGGACATAACCTCTCTGTGGCTCCGTCTGCTCTGCTCTAAAGGGAAAATAATAGTGTCTGGCTCTCGGGATTAAAGAACTGAATACATGCCAAGAAGGTCAGAATATACTGGGCACTCAGTGAGCAATCGATCACATCACCCATTCATTTATTTATCTATTGATTTATTTGTTATCATCAGCCTAGGAGACACTGTTCTCCTTCCAGACACGCAAGCAAGGACGGTGTGTTTCGCTCTGTGCTCTGGGCCGTCCCCATCGACCCTGTGAGCGTGGGACCAGTACCCCCGAGAGGGTTATCCTGCCTTCACGCAAAGAGCCGTCGACACTACAGATAGAAAGCCGTGAGGAGCACAGTCGGTGTCCTCCTCACAGACACAGAAGGGTCCTGCCACTTCTGCTGTCACCTGCATCAGGATTTCCTTACCATTTTCTTTTCAGTGATTTTCTGAAATACGTTATACCAAAAGAAACCTCTCGAACGCTACTGAAGGAGAGAGTCAGAAGGTAGCCACAAAATCATAAATACATTCCTACTGTGTCACCTTGGTCGCCCCCAGGATTGAGCTGGACATGGTAGAGACGGGCCGAGGACACAGCTCTGGGCCAAAGGGGAGCTTGCTCACTGACTCCCTCTTTCAGCTGCGAAGCGACAAAAACACAGAAGCAGGGCACCACTCCCCAGCCCTGTGTGCCTGCCTCAGTAGCCTCCCTGTACTGTAGGGACTTTGGACTTTGGGAAGCGGGCTCCTGACTGCTGTCTCCCTTCCCGGTTGGTGTGACAACTCAAAGAGCAAAAGTGACTAACAAGGCTTGGCATGGACTCCATGGTGAGTAACTGTCAGGACTACTCAAAGGGAACTCTATCCACTTGTCTCGCTTTGTTATTTACCGCCGGGTCTGCCTATCACCTACAATGATGCCGCCCCTGGGGAAGCATCCCATGATGAGGGAACCTCCACCCTGGCGTGGGGGTGGACCGGCTACAGTGAGGAGCGCCCCTGGAAAGTTCAGGCAAAGAAGCCCCCGGACAAATGAGCCAGGATCCCTCCAGGAAAGGAAAACACAAGTGACGCCTCGCGGCTGAAGGCAATGTTCACCGCGCTGCGGTTACAGGAGGCGGTACCGGAAAAACGCTTCCAAAGGACCGTGGTGGGGACCGGGGCTGGCAACGCCCGGGGACACATGGGGTCGGCCAAACGGTGGTGAGGGTCACATCCGCCTGCGCTCTCTGACACCGCTCCCCGGCTCCAGCCAAGCCAGGGACACGAGCGGGAGGCGGGGGCTGTTCTCAGGCTGCAGGAAACGGCGACCCGGAGGCCGGCGGCGCGGGGCCTGGGGCCTGGGGCGGGGAAGACCGGAGGACGCGGGAGCCGGATTCCTGCACAAGCCGCCAACACGGTGGCTGCTCCCGTCGGGCACATTGGGAAGGGGCGGCCAGGGGGCTGGGACACCGCTTACCGCACGGCACCCGGTTCCTCCGCTCCAGCCGGCACCGACGTGGAATCGTGCGCTCGGCCCCGCCTGTTGCTCACAGCCCGGCCCAGGGCGCTGCGGGCGGCACGGGCGGCGCGGGCGCGGAGCCGCGGGGCGGGTGCAAGGCGGGGGCGGGGCCTCTGCGCCCGGGCCGCCTCCTCGGCCTATAACTGAGCCCCCGGGCTCCTCGCTCCCACACGGCCCCCACCGGACCCGTGAAGCGGCTTCGCCCCTTGCTTTGGACCTCGGGCCTCACTCCTCCTCCAGATGGACCCCAAGTGCTCCTGCCCCACTGGTAAGGGAGCCCTGCCTTTGAGCCTTAGGATGCCCCCTTCCCGGGCACAGGACGAGAAGGGAGGGCTTTGAGTTTGAGCTCAGGAGGACTCCTGTCACGGGTCCAGGGCTTTCTTGGTAGCCAGGCTCCTGAGGGCACGTCAGTCTCCCTTTGCCTCTCCGTTGACACTGAGGGCACGGAGGCTCCAGGCTGTCCTTCTTGAGGTCACCCGGCAGGTCAGGGGATTGCTAGACCGGGACCCAGCGTTTGGAGGCGGTCTCGGACCTGCCACGATTTGATGGGAGGAGGGGACGCTGCCTCTTTAGGGTTCAGGCCATGGGCCCCGGCCCCCGGCCCCAGTCGGCCTGGGCTGCGTCTGGAGCCCGGGACCTTCCCTGTGGAGTCCCATCAGGAGGGGACTTACTCTCCTTGGACCAGAAGAGAGGAGCTGGGGCTTCTCTATCCGCCCGAGTGGACACGAGCTCCCAGGGCTGGGTCCTGACAGAGGAGGAGGGCTCAGGGAGGCATTGCTGACCGTCTGCTGTGGCTCCTGCATCCCCGTCCCTGCTCACTGCTGGCCTCCTTTCCCTTCCCGGCAGGCGGCTCCTGCGGCTGCGCTGGATCCTGCACCTGCACCTGCAAAGCCTGCAGATGCGCCTCCTGCAAGAAGAGTGAGTGTGCGGGGCCTTCTCTGGGAATGCGGGGTCTGGGCTGAGTGCGAGGAGGGGGCCCAGAGCTCAGCAGGCAGGCAGGAGCAGGACAGTGACCAGACTTCCCGGCACCCCCCTCACCAGGAAGGGATTCACAGTCAGAGCTGGAATCACCTTCGGCATGACCGAGACCCAGGCGCGCACTAGAGAACAGGGAGACTGAGGCCCAGACGGGTCACCGACAAACAACCTCAGACCTGTCACTAGAACTAGTCCTCCTGCCTCCTGAGTCCCGCTTCCGAATCCTCTCAGGGACTGAAGCACTTTAGGGACAGGAACCAGTGGCCGTGCGTGGCTTCTCGGACCTGGTGCAGCCCCTCCCTGTCGAAGCAGCCCAGAGCTTCCCTATCCCGAGCGGGAGCTGCTCTGTGCGGGCTTTGCCTCCACTTTGATCCCGAGGACTTGGCTCCCATCACTGGTGGTGCTGGGGGCTGGCTTTCTCCTGTCCCCAGAGGCCCTGCTCACTGTCTCTCCAAGGCGCTGTGCCCTGTCCTGGGCACAGATGGGCCGGGCAACCTGAACCTAGTGTCTGAGAGCAATTACCTCAGGACAGAGGACACCATCGTAAACTCAGGGTCTGGGCCCGAGGGCGGCTGGGGCCAGGCCTGCTGCTGGGAAGGGTGGTTCCGGACAACGCGTGGTCCGACCGCACGCTGCCCTTGCCTCCCCAGGCTGCTGCTCCTGCTGCCCCGTGGGCTGCGCCAAGTGTGCCCAGGGCTGCGCCAAGTGTGCCCAGGGCTGCGTCTGCAAAGGGGCCTCGGACAAGTGCAGCTGCTGTGCCTGATGTCGCGGAGAGCCTGCCCCGGGTGTCCACAGAGCAACCAGGACAAACCTGCATTTTACCGTTTTTCATACAACCGGACCTGACGCTACATTCCTTTTTCTATGAAATCTGTGACTTGTAATAAAAGCTGTTGACTTTATTCTGGCTCTGTCTTCCTTGGTGTGTCTTGGACAAAGAGACTCCGTGCCCATCAGGGCTGGCGTGGGGAACTGGACTGGACGTGCAGAGACCTCGGCTCTGGACCAAAGAGCACCCCCCCACACACCCCACACCCCCAAAACACACACACTGAGCGTCTTAGCCGCTTAGGTTAATTTGAGCTTCCGTTTCTCAGCTCCAAAGGATACCCTCGCCAGATGACATAGGGCATTGGACACACAGAGGACACACTCCCTCTATTCCCCTTAGGAGTACGGATTGCAGAGAAAGTTGCCCATTTCTCATTTTCCTTCTCTGGGGGCCCCTGCCAAACTCAGCGCTCGGTGATGAGAGCCTAGAAAAGTACCCAGAGGGGATGGAATCCCACACCCCTCTCGTGTGACTTCTGCACGGGGCTTGCGTCTAAAACACCCTGGAAAGACCTCTTTGTATTTTCTGCCACAGTTTTCACCCTGGTCAGGAAAACGGATCGCGAAGAAAACACGTCAAAGGACACGATATGTGACACCCAGTTTTCCCTTCAACACGTAAAACCACCTTCACACGTGGAGGAGCAATTCTGGAAACTGGACGCTCTCATATGCTGCACGTACGTTGAAAGTGTGCCCGAGTCCTGGGAACACTTCACAGATGCCCCACTGTGTGGACCACACACGCCTGGAGCAGCTCTGCCCCCTGCCTCCCCACAGGGAACCTCAGTCTTGGCTTGCCCAGGGCTACGGACAGGACACTCGCCACCCGTGACAGCTCCCTGCAGGGGCTTGGCTCTGAATCTTCGCAAGTACCTCCCTAGGTCAGGCTGACATCTTCCCTTCCCTCAAAAACCAGCCCGTGGCTCCCTGACACCCCGAAAGAAAGTGATTTGGATTTGGTGGGAATTTCCCGGCTGTTTCCCTGAGACCTGGTTTCAGAAGAAGGGCTTCACGTGTTCCTCTGCAGAGTGATGGTGGTGCTGCAGTGCGTGGCGGGGGGGGGGGGGGGGGCCTGGTGGGGTTTATTAGCAACAAGTGTGTGCTGAGGGAACGGGTAGTCTATTTCAGGTGTTGGGCCCCCTGGCGGTCTGGGGAGGGAACTCCTATTTGATGGGCACTCCGAGAGAAAGAGGAGACACGTGGCTCAGAAGTCAGGACCAAGATGGGCCACAGGTGCCCCGAGTGCACAGGGCATTTCGGGAGCCGGCCCGTGCTGCGTGCGTGGGCGTCGGCGTCAGGCACTCAGGTTCACAGCCACCGTGCCACTTCCTGACCTGGCAAGTCACTGATACTCTCTGAGATTTCATTTCCTCCTTTCGATACAAAAGATTAATGTCAAAGAGGGGGAATGAGCGAGATAGTGGCCTGGCTCCCAGCTCGGGCTTCCCCCACGGTGTCCCGTACGATCGCTCTCTCCACACTGACATCTGTGCACAGAGAATCCTTGAGCTCCCGACAAGCTCCTGGAGAAAGGCTCCCTGGTTTGCAAGCAAGCTCATGGTGAGGGCAGAGATGGATAGGAACCTTGCTTATCCAGTGCCAGAGGGCGTGGGGATGTCCTCCAACAAGCCCCGTGGAACGAGTCACCGCCACAGCGTTTGGACAGACTCGGTGAACCTGCATGGTCTGGAGTGATGGTGCCAGTTCCAGAGAGGTTAAGCAACTTACCCAAGGGCACACAGCCTATACTCAGAGGACTAAACCTACACTGCAGCTGTCTCACCTCCCGGCCACACGGTGCCGGTTATGACATCACTGGAGGCTGAGTCCGGCCTCTCCTTTTTCAGGGCTGCAGGGTCTTCGGAGACAGTCCAGCTGTGCTCCTGGCTGCAGAGGTGGGAGGCCGAAGCCCACAGAGGTCACAGAGCTGTGCGGAGGGTTCTGGCTGCCGGCTCAGGGCTCTCCCACTGCTGCCTCTGTGCCAGGTGTTCAGTGTTCTCACCCTTCGTGGGATGACATGGTGTCCGGTTGGGCGCGGGGCTGCAGTCAGCCTGCAGGAGGGCCAGTCCCATCTGTGCCACGTACAGCCATGGGACATAACCTCTCTGTGGCTCCGTCTGCTCTGCTCTAAAGGGAAAATAATAGTGTCTGGCTCTCGGGATTAAAGAACTGAATACATGCCAAGAAGGTCAGAATATACTGGGCACTCAGTGAGCAATCGATCACATCACCCATTCATTTATTTATCTATTGATTTATTTGTTATCATCAGCCTAGGAGACACTGTTCTCCTTCCAGACACGCAAGCAAGGACGGTGTGTTTCGCTCTGTGCTCTGGGCCGTCCCCATCGACCCTGTGAGCGTGGGACCAGTACCCCCGAGAGGGTTATCCTGCCTTCACGCAAAGAGCCGTCGACACTACAGATAGAAAGCCGTGAGGAGCACAGTCGGTGTCCTCCTCACAGACACAGAAGGGTCCTGCCACTTCTGCTGTCACCTGCATCAGGATTTCCTTACCATTTTCTTTTCAGTGATTTTCTGAAATACGTTATACCAAAAGAAACCTCTCGAACGCTACTGAAGGAGAGAGTCAGAAGGTAGCCACAAAATCATAAATACATTCCTACTGTGTCACCTTGGTCGCCCCCAGGATTGAGCTGGACATGGTAGAGACGGGCCGAGGACACAGCTCTGGGCCAAAGGGGAGCTTGCTCACTGACTCCCTCTTTCAGCTGCGAAGCGACAAAAACACAGAAGCAGGGCACCACTCCCCAGCCCTGTGTGCCTGCCTCAGTAGCCTCCCTGTACTGTAGGGACTTTGGACTTTGGGAAGCGGGCTCCTGACTGCTGTCTCCCTTCCCGGTTGGTGTGACAACTCAAAGAGCAAAAGTGACTAACAAGGCTTGGCATGGACTCCATGGTGAGTAACTGTCAGGACTACTCAAAGGGAACTCTATCCACTTGTCTCGCTTTGTTATTTACCGCCGGGTCTGCCTATCACCTACAATGATGCCGCCCCTGGGGAAGCATCCCATGATGAGGGAACCTCCACCCTGGCGTGGGGGTGGACCGGCTACAGTGAGGAGCGCCCCTGGAAAGTTCAGGCAAAGAAGCCCCCGGACAAATGAGCCAGGATCCCTCCAGGAAAGGAAAACACAAGTGACGCCTCGCGGCTGAAGGCAATGTTCACCGCGCTGCGGTTACAGGAGGCGGTACCGGAAAAACGCTTCCAAAGGACCGTGGTGGGGACCGGGGCTGGCAACGCCCGGGGACACATGGGGTCGGCCAAACGGTGGTGAGGGTCACATCCGCCTGCGCTCTCTGACACCGCTCCCCGGCTCCAGCCAAGCCAGGGACACGAGCGGGAGGCGGGGGCTGTTCTCAGGCTGCAGGAAACGGCGACCCGGAGGCCGGCGGCGCGGGGCCTGGGGCCTGGGGCGGGGAAGACCGGAGGACGCGGGAGCCGGATTCCTGCACAAGCCGCCAACACGGTGGCTGCTCCCGTCGGGCACATTGGGAAGGGGCGGCCAGGGGGCTGGGACACCGCTTACCGCACGGCACCCGGTTCCTCCGCTCCAGCCGGCACCGACGTGGAATCGTGCGCTCGGCCCCGCCTGTTGCTCACAGCCCGGCCCAGGGCGCTGCGGGCGGCACGGGCGGCGCGGGCGCGGAGCCGCGGGGCGGGTGCAAGGCGGGGGCGGGGCCTCTGCGCCCGGGCCGCCTCCTCGGCCTATAACTGAGCCCCCGGGCTCCTCGCTCCCACACGGCCCCCACCGGACCCGTGAAGCGGCTTCGCCCCTTGCTTTGGACCTCGGGCCTCACTCCTCCTCCAGATGGACCCCAAGTGCTCCTGCCCCACTGGTAAGGGAGCCCTGCCTTTGAGCCTTAGGATGCCCCCTTCCCGGGCACAGGACGAGAAGGGAGGGCTTTGAGTTTGAGCTCAGGAGGACTCCTGTCACGGGTCCAGGGCTTTCTTGGTAGCCAGGCTCCTGAGGGCACGTCAGTCTCCCTTTGCCTCTCCGTTGACACTGAGGGCACGGAGGCTCCAGGCTGTCCTTCTTGAGGTCACCCGGCAGGTCAGGGGATTGCTAGACCGGGACCCAGCGTTTGGAGGCGGTCTCGGACCTGCCACGATTTGATGGGAGGAGGGGACGCTGCCTCTTTAGGGTTCAGGCCATGGGCCCCGGCCCCCGGCCCCAGTCGGCCTGGGCTGCGTCTGGAGCCCGGGACCTTCCCTGTGGAGTCCCATCAGGAGGGGACTTACTCTCCTTGGACCAGAAGAGAGGAGCTGGGGCTTCTCTATCCGCCCGAGTGGACACGAGCTCCCAGGGCTGGGTCCTGACAGAGGAGGAGGGCTCAGGGAGGCATTGCTGACCGTCTGCTGTGGCTCCTGCATCCCCGTCCCTGCTCACTGCTGGCCTCCTTTCCCTTCCCGGCAGGCGGCTCCTGCGGCTGCGCTGGATCCTGCACCTGCACCTGCAAAGCCTGCAGATGCGCCTCCTGCAAGAAGAGTGAGTGTGCGGGGCCTTCTCTGGGAATGCGGGGTCTGGGCTGAGTGCGAGGAGGGGGCCCAGAGCTCAGCAGGCAGGCAGGAGCAGGACAGTGACCAGACTTCCCGGCACCCCCCTCACCAGGAAGGGATTCACAGTCAGAGCTGGAATCACCTTCGGCATGACCGAGACCCAGGCGCGCACTAGAGAACAGGGAGACTGAGGCCCAGACGGGTCACCGACAAACAACCTCAGACCTGTCACTAGAACTAGTCCTCCTGCCTCCTGAGTCCCGCTTCCGAATCCTCTCAGGGACTGAAGCACTTTAGGGACAGGAACCAGTGGCCGTGCGTGGCTTCTCGGACCTGGTGCAGCCCCTCCCTGTCGAAGCAGCCCAGAGCTTCCCTATCCCGAGCGGGAGCTGCTCTGTGCGGGCTTTGCCTCCACTTTGATCCCGAGGACTTGGCTCCCATCACTGGTGGTGCTGGGGGCTGGCTTTCTCCTGTCCCCAGAGGCCCTGCTCACTGTCTCTCCAAGGCGCTGTGCCCTGTCCTGGGCACAGATGGGCCGGGCAACCTGAACCTAGTGTCTGAGAGCAATTACCTCAGGACAGAGGACACCATCGTAAACTCAGGATCTGGGCCCGAGGGCGGCTGGGGCCAGGCCTGCTGCTGGGAAGGGTGGTTCCGGACAACGCGTGGTCCGACCGCACGCTGCCCTTGCCTCCCCAGGCTGCTGCTCCTGCTGCCCCGTGGGCTGCGCCAAGTGTGCCCAGGGCTGCGCCAAGTGTGCCCAGGGCTGCGTCTGCAAAGGGGCCTCGGACAAGTGCAGCTGCTGTGCCTGATGTCGCGGAGAGCCTGCCCCGGGTGTCCACAGAGCAACCAGGACAAACCTGCATTTTACCGTTTTTCATACAACCGGACCTGACGCTACATTCCTTTTTCTATGAAATCTGTGACTTGTAATAAAAGCTGTTGACTTTATTCTGGCTCTGTCTTCCTTGGTGTGTCTTGGACAAAGAGACTCCGTGCCCATCAGGGCTGGCGTGGGGAACTGGACTGGACGTGCAGAGACCTCGGCTCTGGACCAAAGAGCACCCCCCCACACACCCCACACCCCCAAAACACACACACTGAGCGTCTTAGCCGCTTAGGTTAATTTGAGCTTCCGTTTCTCAGCTCCAAAGGATACCCTCGCCAGATGACATAGGGCATTGGACACACAGAGGACACACTCCCTCTATTCCCCTTAGGAGTACGGATTGCAGAGAAAGTTGCCCATTTCTCATTTTCCTTCTCTGGGGGCCCCTGCCAAACTCAGCGCTCGGTGATGAGAGCCTAGAAAAGTACCCAGAGGGGATGGAATCCCACACCCCTCTCGTGTGACTTCTGCACGGGGCTTGCGTCTAAAACACCCTGGAAAGACCTCTTTGTATTTTCTGCCACAGTTTTCACCCTGGTCAGGAAAACGGATCGCGAAGAAAACACGTCAAAGGACACGATATGTGACACCCAGTTTTCCCTTCAACACGTAAAACCACCTTCACACGTGGAGGAGCAATTCTGGAAACTGGACGCTCTCATATGCTGCACGTACGTTGAAAGTGTGCCCGAGTCCTGGGAACACTTCACAGATGCCCCACTGTGTGGACCACACACGCCTGGAGCAGCTCTGCCCCCTGCCTCCCCACAGGGAACCTCAGTCTTGGCTTGCCCAGGGCTACGGACAGGACACTCGCCACCCGTGACAGCTCCCTGCAGGGGCTTGGCTCTGAATCTTCGCAAGTACCTCCCTAGGTCAGGCTGACATCTTCCCTTCCCTCAAAAACCAGCCCGTGGCTCCCTGACACCCCGAAAGAAAGTGATTTGGATTTGGTGGGAATTTCCCGGCTGTTTCCCTGAGACCTGGTTTCAGAAGAAGGACTTCACGTGTTCCTCTGCAGAGTGATGGTGGTGCTGCAGTGCGTGGCGGGGGGGGGGGGGGGGGCCTGGTGGGGTTTATTAGCAACAAGTGTGTGCTGAGGGAACGGGTAGTCTATTTCAGGTGTTGGGCCCCCTGGCGGTCTGGGGAGGGAACTCCTATTTGATGGGCACTCCGAGAGAAAGAGGAGACACGTGGCTCAGAAGTCAGGACCAAGATGGGCCACAGGTGCCCCGAGTGCACAGGGCATTTCGGGAGCCGGCCCGTGCTGCGTGCGTGGGCGTCGGCGTCAGGCACTCAGGTTCACAGCCACCGTGCCACTTCCTGACCTGGCAAGTCACTGATACTCTCTGAGATTTCATTTCCTCCTTTCGATACAAAAGATTAATGTCAAAGAGGGGGAATGAGCGAGATAGTGGCCTGGCTCCCAGCTCGGGCTTCCCCCACGGTGTCCCGTACGATCGCTCTCTCCACACTGACATCTGTGCACAGAGAATCCTTGAGCTCCCGACAAGCTCCTGGAGAAAGGCTCCCTGGTTTGCAAGCAAGCTCATGGTGAGGGCAGAGATGGATAGGAACCTTGCTTATCCAGTGCCAGAGGGCGTGGGGATGTCCTCCAACAAGCCCCGTGGAACGAGTCACCGCCACAGCGTTTGGACAGACTCGGTGAACCTGCATGGTCTGGAGTGATGGTGCCAGTTCCAGAGAGGTTAAGCAACTTACCCAAGGGCACACAGCCTATACTCAGAGGACTAAACCTACACTGCAGCTGTCTCACCTCCCGGCCACACGGTGCCGGTTATGACATCACTGGAGGCTGAGTCCGGCCTCTCCTTTTTCAGGGCTGCAGGGTCTTCGGAGACAGTCCAGCTGTGCTCCTGGCTGCAGAGGTGGGAGGCCGAAGCCCACAGAGGTCACAGAGCTGTGCGGAGGGTTCTGGCTGCCGGCTCAGGGCTCTCCCACTGCTGCCTCTGTGCCAGGTGTTCAGTGTTCTCACCCTTCGTGGGATGACATGGTGTCCGGTTGGGCGCGGGGCTGCAGTCAGCCTGCAGGAGGGCCAGTCCCATCTGTGCCACGTACAGCCATGGGACATAACCTCTCTGTGGCTCCGTCTGCTCTGCTCTAAAGGGAAAATAATAGTGTCTGGCTCTCGGGATTAAAGAACTGAATACATGCCAAGAAGGTCAGAATATACTGGGCACTCAGTGAGCAATCGATCACATCACCCATTCATTTATTTATCTATTGATTTATTTGTTATCATCAGCCTAGGAGACACTGTTCTCCTTCCAGACACGCAAGCAAGGACGGTGTGTTTCGCTCTGTGCTCTGGGCCGTCCCCATCGACCCTGTGAGCGTGGGACCAGTACCCCCGAGAGGGTTATCCTGCCTTCACGCAAAGAGCCGTCGACACTACAGATAGAAAGCCGTGAGGAGCACAGTCGGTGTCCTCCTCACAGACACAGAAGGGTCCTGCCACTTCTGCTGTCACCTGCATCAGGATTTCCTTACCATTTTCTTTTCAGTGATTTTCTGAAATACGTTATACCAAAAGAAACCTCTCGAACGCTACTGAAGGAGAGAGTCAGAAGGTAGCCACAAAATCATAAATACATTCCTACTGTGTCACCTTGGTCGCCCCCAGGATTGAGCTGGACATGGTAGAGACGGGCCGAGGACACAGCTCTGGGCCAAAGGGGAGCTTGCTCACTGACTCCCTCTTTCAGCTGCGAAGCGACAAAAACACAGAAGCAGGGCACCACTCCCCAGCCCTGTGTGCCTGCCTCAGTAGCCTCCCTGTACTGTAGGGACTTTGGACTTTGGGAAGCGGGCTCCTGACTGCTGTCTCCCTTCCCGGTTGGTGTGACAACTCAAAGAGCAAAAGTGACTAACAAGGCTTGGCATGGACTCCATGGTGAGTAACTGTCAGGACTACTCAAAGGGAACTCTATCCACTTGTCTCGCTTTGTTATTTACCGCCGGGTCTGCCTATCACCTACAATGATGCCGCCCCTGGGGAAGCATCCCATGATGAGGGAACCTCCACCCTGGCGTGGGGGTGGACCGGCTACAGTGAGGAGCGCCCCTGGAAAGTTCAGGCAAAGAAGCCCCCGGACAAATGAGCCAGGATCCCTCCAGGAAAGGAAAACACAAGTGACGCCTCGCGGCTGAAGGCAATGTTCACCGCGCTGCGGTTACAGGAGGCGGTACCGGAAAAACGCTTCCAAAGGACCGTGGTGGGGACCGGGGCTGGCAACGCCCGGGGACACATGGGGTCGGCCAAACGGTGGTGAGGGTCACATCCGCCTGCGCTCTCTGACACCGCTCCCCGGCTCCAGCCAAGCCAGGGACACGAGCGGGAGGCGGGGGCTGTTCTCAGGCTGCAGGAAACGGCGACCCGGAGGCCGGCGGCGCGGGGCCTGGGGCCTGGGGCGGGGAAGACCGGAGGACGCGGGAGCCGGATTCCTGCACAAGCCGCCAACACGGTGGCTGCTCCCGTCGGGCACATTGGGAAGGGGCGGCCAGGGGGCTGGGACACCGCTTACCGCACGGCACCCGGTTCCTCCGCTCCAGCCGGCACCGACGTGGAATCGTGCGCTCGGCCCCGCCTGTTGCTCACAGCCCGGCCCAGGGCGCTGCGGGCGGCACGGGCGGCGCGGGCGGCGCGGGCGCGGAGCCGCGGGGCGGGTGCAAGGCGGGGGCGGGGCCTCTGCGCCCGGGCCGCCTCCTCGGCCTATAACTGAGCCCCCGGGCTCCTCGCTCCCACACGGCCCCCACCGGACCCGTGAAGCGGCTTCGCCCCTTGCTTTGGACCTCGGGCCTCACTCCTCCTCCAGATGGACCCCAAGTGCTCCTGCCCCACTGGTAAGGGAGCCCTGCCTTTGAGCCTTAGGATGCCCCCTTCCCGGGCACAGGACGAGAAGGGAGGGCTTTGAGTTTGAGCTCAGGAGGACTCCTGTCACGGGTCCAGGGCTTTCTTGGTAGCCAGGCTCCTGAGGGCACGTCAGTCTCCCTTTGCCTCTCCGTTGACACTGAGGGCACGGAGGCTCCAGGCTGTCCTTCTTGAGGTCACCCGGCAGGTCAGGGGATTGCTAGACCGGGACCCAGCGTTTGGAGGCGGTCTCGGACCTGCCGCGATTTGATGGGAGGAGGGGACGCTGCCTCTTTAGGGTTCAGGCCATGGGCCCCGGCCCCCGGCCCCAGTCGGCCTGGGCTGCGTCTGGAGCCCGGGACCTTCCCTGTGGAGTCCCATCAGGAGGGGACTTACTCTCCTTGGACCAGAAGAGAGGAGCTGGGGCTTCTCTATCCGCCCGAGTGGACACGAGCTCCCAGGGCTGGGTCCTGACAGAGGAGGAGGGCTCAGGGAGGCATTGCTGACCGTCTGCTGTGGCTCCTGCATCCCCGTCCCTGCTCACTGCTGGCCTCCTTTCCCTTCCCGGCAGGCGGCTCCTGCGGCTGCGCTGGATCCTGCACCTGCACCTGCAAAGCCTGCAGATGCGCCTCCTGCAAGAAGAGTGAGTGTGCGGGGCCTTCTCTGGGAATGCGGGGTCTGGGCTGAGTGCGAGGAGGGGGCCCAGAGCTCAGCAGGCAGGCAGGAGCAGGACAGTGACCAGACTTCCCGGCACCCCCCTCACCAGGAAGGGATTCACAGTCAGAGCTGGAATCACCTTCGGCATGACCGAGACCCAGGCGCGCACTAGAGAACAGGGAGACTGAGGCCCAGACGGGTCACCGACAAACAACCTCAGACCTGTCACTAGAACTAGTCCTCCTGCCTCCTGAGTCCCGCTTCCGAATCCTCTCAGGGACTGAAGCACTTTAGGGACAGGAACCAGTGGCCGTGCGTGGCTTCTCGGACCTGGTGCAGCCCCTCCCTGTCGAAGCAGCCCAGAGCTTCCCTATCCCGAGCGGGAGCTGCTCTGTGCGGGCTTTGCCTCCACTTTGATCCCGAGGACTTGGCTCACATCACTGGTGGTGCTGGGGGCTGGCTTTCTCCTGTCCCCAGAGGCCCTGCTCACTGTCTCTCCAAGGCGCTGTGCCCTGTCCTGGGCACAGATGGGCCGGGCAACCTGAACCTAGTGTCTGAGAGCAATTACCTCAGGACAGAGGACACCATCGTAAACTCAGGGTCTGGGCCCGAGGGCGGCTGGGGCCAGGCCTGCTGCTGGGAAGGGTGGTTCCGGACAACGCGTGGTCCGACCGCACGCTGCCCTTGCCTCCCCAGGCTGCTGCTCCTGCTGCCCCGTGGGCTGCGCCAAGTGTGCCCAGGGCTGCGCCAAGTGTGCCCAGGGCTGCGTCTGCAAAGGGGCCTCGGACAAGTGCAGCTGCTGTGCCTGATGTCGCGGAGAGCCTGCCCCGGGTGTCCACAGAGCAACCAGGACAAACCTGCATTTTACCGTTTTTCATACAACCGGACCTGACGCTACATTCCTTTTTCTATGAAATCTGTGACTTGTAATAAAAGCTGTTGACTTTATTCTGGCTCTGTCTTCCTTGGTGTGTCTTGGACAAAGAGACTCCGTGCCCATCAGGGCTGGCGTGGGGAACTGGACTGGACGTGCAGAGACCTCGGCTCTGGACCAAAGAGCACCCCCCACACACACCCCACACCCCCAAAACACACACACTGAGCGTCTCAGCCGCTTAGGTTAATTTGAGCTTCCGTTTCTCAGCTCCAAAGGATACCCTCGCCAGATGACATAGGGCATTGGACACACAGAGGACACACTCCCTCTATTCCCCTTAGGAGTACGGATTGCAGAGAAAGTTGCCCATTTCTCATTTTCCTTCTCTGGGGGCCCCTGCCAAACTCAGCGCTCGGTGATGAGAGCCTAGAAAAGTACCCAGAGGGGATGGAATCCCACACCCCTCTCGTGTGACTTCTGCACGGGGCTTGCGTCTAAAACACCCTGGAAAGACCTCTTTGTATTTTCTGCCACAGTTTTCACCCTGGTCAGGAAAACGGATCGCGAAGAAAACACGTCAAAGGACACGATATGTGACACCCAGTTTTCCCTTCAACACGTAAAACCACCTTCACACGTGGAGGAGCAATTCTGGAAACTGGACGCTCTCATATGCTGCACGTACGTTGAAAGTGTGCCCGAGTCCTGGGAACACTTCACAGATGCCCCACTGTGTGGACCACACACGCCTGGAGCAGCTCTGCCCCCTGCCTCCCCACAGGGAACCTCAGTCTTGGCTTGCCCAGGGCTACGGACAGGACACTCGCCACCCGTGACAGCTCCCTGCAGGGGCTTGGCTCTGAATCTTCGCAAGTACCTCCCTAGGTCAGGCTGACATCTTCCCTTCCCTCAAAAACCAGCCCGTGGCTCCCTGACACCCCGAAAGAAAGTGATTTGGATTTGGTGGGAATTTCCCGGCTGTTTCCCTGAGACCTGGTTTCAGAAGAAGGGCTTCACGTGTTCCTCTGCAGAGTGATGGTGGTGCTGCAGTGCGTGGCGGGGGGGGGGGGGCCTGGTGGGGTTTATTAGCAACAAGTGTGTGCTGAGGGAACGGGTAGTCTATTTCAGGTGTTGGGCCCCCTGGCGGTCTGGGGAGGGAACTCCTATTTGATGGGCACTCCGAGAGAAAGAGGAGACACGTGGCTCAGAAGTCAGGACCAAGATGGGCCACAGGTGCCCCGAGTGCACAGGGCATTTCGGGAGCCGGCCCGTGCTGCGTGCGTGGGCGTCGGCGTCAGGCACTCAGGTTCACAGCCACCGTGCCACTTCCTGACCTGGCAAGTCACTGATACTCTCTGAGATTTCATTTCCTCCTTTCGATACAAAAGATTAATGTCAAAGAGGGGGAATGAGCGAGATAGTGGCCTGGCTCCCAGCTCGGGCTTCCCCCACGGTGTCCCGTACGATCGCTCTCTCCACACTGACATCTGTGCACAGAGAATCCTTGAGCTCCCGACAAGCTCCTGGAGAAAGGCTCCCTGGTTTGCAAGCAAGCTCATGGTGAGGGCAGAGATGGATAGGAACCTTGCTTATCCAGTGCCAGAGGGCGTGGGGATGTCCTCCAACAAGCCCCGTGGAACGAGTCACCGCCACAGCGTTTGGACAGACTCGGTGAACCTGCATGGTCTGGAGTGATGGTGCCAGTTCCAGAGAGGTTAAGCAACTTACCCAAGGGCACACAGCCTATACTCAGAGGACTAAACCTACACTGCAGCTGTCTCACCTCCCGGCCACACGGTGCCGGTTATGACATCACTGGAGGCTGAGTCCGGCCTCTCCTTTTTCAGGGCTGCAGGGTCTTCGGAGACAGTCCAGCTGTGCTCCTGGCTGCAGAGGTGGGAGGCCGAAGCCCACAGAGGTCACAGAGCTGTGCGGAGGGTTCTGGCTGCCGGCTCAGGGCTCTCCCACTGCTGCCTCTGTGCCAGGTGTTCAGTGTTCTCACCCTTCGTGGGATGACATGGTGTCCGGTTGGGCGCGGGGCTGCAGTCAGCCTGCAGGAGGGCCAGTCCCATCTGTGCCACGTACAGCCATGGGACATAACCTCTCTGTGGCTCCGTCTGCTCTGCTCTAAAGGGAAAATAATAGTGTCTGGCTCTCGGGATTAAAGAACTGAATACATGCCAAGAAGGTCAGAATATACTGGGCACTCAGTGAGCAATCGATCACATCACCCATTCATTTATTTATCTATTGATTTATTTGTTATCATCAGCCTAGGAGACACTGTTCTCCTTCCAGACACGCAAGCAAGGACGGTGTGTTTCGCTCTGTGCTCTGGGCCGTCCCCATCGACCCTGTGAGCGTGGGACCAGTACCCCCGAGAGGGTTATCCTGCCTTCACGCAAAGAGCCGTCGACACTACAGATAGAAAGCCGTGAGGAGCACAGTCGGTGTCCTCCTCACAGACACAGAAGGGTCCTGCCACTTCTGCTGTCACCTGCATCAGGATTTCCTTACCATTTTCTTTTCAGTGATTTTCTGAAATACGTTATACCAAAAGAAACCTCTCGAACGCTACTGAAGGAGAGAGTCAGAAGGTAGCCACAAAATCATAAATACATTCCTACTGTGTCACCTTGGTCGCCCCCAGGATTGAGCTGGACATGGTAGAGACGGGCCGAGGACACAGCTCTGGGCCAAAGGGGAGCTTGCTCACTGACTCCCTCTTTCAGCTGCGAAGCGACAAAAACACAGAAGCAGGGCACCACTCCCCAGCCCTGTGTGCCTGCCTCAGTAGCCTCCCTGTACTGTAGGGACTTTGGACTTTGGGAAGCGGGCTCCTGACTGCTGTCTCCCTTCCCGGTTGGTGTGACAACTCAAAGAGCAAAAGTGACTAACAAGGCTTGGCATGGACTCCATGGTGAGTAACTGTCAGGACTACTCAAAGGGAACTCTATCCACTTGTCTCGCTTTGTTATTTACCGCCGGGTCTGCCTATCACCTACAATGATGCCGCCCCTGGGGAAGCATCCCATGATGAGGGAACCTCCACCCTGGCGTGGGGGTGGACCGGCTACAGTGAGGAGCGCCCCTGGAAAGTTCAGGCAAAGAAGCCCCCGGACAAATGAGCCAGGATCCCTCCAGGAAAGGAAAACACAAGTGACGCCTCGCGGCTGAAGGCAATGTTCACCGCGCTGCGGTTACAGGAGGCGGTACCGGAAAAACGCTTCCAAAGGACCGTGGTGGGGACCGGGGCTGGCAACGCCCGGGGACACATGGGGTCGGCCAAACGGTGGTGAGGGTCACATCCGCCTGCGCTCTCTGACACCGCTCCCCGGCTCCAGCCAAGCCAGGGACACGAGCGGGAGGCGGGGGCTGTTCTCAGGCTGCAGGAAACGGCGACCCGGAGGCCGGCGGCGCGGGGCCTGGGGCCTGGGGCGGGGAAGACCGGAGGACGCGGGAGCCGGATTCCTGCACAAGCCGCCAACACGGTGGCTGCTCCCGTCGGGCACATTGGGAAGGGGCGGCCAGGGGGCTGGGACACCGCTTACCGCACGGCACCCGGTTCCTCCGCTCCAGCCGGCACCGACGTGGAATCGTGCGCTCGGCCCCGCCTGTTGCTCACAGCCCGGCCCAGGGCGCTGCGGGCGGCACGGGCGGCGCGGGCGCGGAGCCGCGGGGCGGGTGCAAGGCGGGGGCGGGGCCTCTGCGCCCGGGCCGCCTCCTCGGCCTATAACTGAGCCCCCGGGCTCCTCGCTCCCACACGGCCCCCACCGGACCCGTGAAGCGGCTTCGCCCCTTGCTTTGGACCTCGGGCCTCACTCCTCCTCCAGATGGACCCCAAGTGCTCCTGCCCCACTGGTAAGGGAGCCCTGCCTTTGAGCCTTAGGATGCCCCCTTCCCGGGCACAGGACGAGAAGGGAGGGCTTTGAGTTTGAGCTCAGGAGGACTCCTGTCACGGGTCCAGGGCTTTCTTGGTAGCCAGGCTCCTGAGGGCACGTCAGTCTCCCTTTGCCTCTCCGTTGACACTGAGGGCACGGAGGCTCCAGGCTGTCCTTCTTGAGGTCACCCGGCAGGTCAGGGGATTGCTAGACCGGGACCCAGCGTTTGGAGGCGGTCTCGGACCTGCCACGATTTGATGGGAGGAGGGGACGCTGCCTCTTTAGGGTTCAGGCCATGGGCCCCGGCCCCCGGCCCCAGTCGGCCTGGGCTGCGTCTGGAGCCCGGGACCTTCCCTGTGGAGTCCCATCAGGAGGGGACTTACTCTCCTTGGACCAGAAGAGAGGAGCTGGGGCTTCTCTATCCGCCCGAGTGGACACGAGCTCCCAGGGCTGGGTCCTGACAGAGGAGGAGGGCTCAGGGAGGCATTGCTGACCGTCTGCTGTGGCTCCTGCATCCCCGTCCCTGCTCACTGCTGGCCTCCTTTCCCTTCCCGGCAGGCGGCTCCTGCGGCTGCGCTGGATCCTGCACCTGCACCTGCAAAGCCTGCAGATGCGCCTCCTGCAAGAAGAGTGAGTGTGCGGGGCCTTCTCTGGGAATGCGGGGTCTGGGCTGAGTGCGAGGAGGGGGCCCAGAGCTCAGCAGGCAGGCAGGAGCAGGACAGTGACCAGACTTCCCGGCACCCCCCTCACCAGGAAGGGATTCACAGTCAGAGCTGGAATCACCTTCGGCATGACCGAGACCCAGGCGCGCACTAGAGAACAGGGAGACTGAGGCCCAGACGGGTCACCGACAAACAACCTCAGACCTGTCACTAGAACTAGTCCTCCTGCCTCCTGAGTCCCGCTTCCGAATCCTCTCAGGGACTGAAGCACTTTAGGGACAGGAACCAGTGGCCGTGCGTGGCTTCTCGGACCTGGTGCAGCCCCTCCCTGTCGAAGCAGCCCAGAGCTTCCCTATCCCGAGCGGGAGCTGCTCTGTGCGGGCTTTGCCTCCACTTTGATCCCGAGGACTTGGCTCCCATCACTGGTGGTGCTGGGGGCTGGCTTTCTCCTGTCCCCAGAGGCCCTGCTCACTGTCTCTCCAAGGCGCTGTGCCCTGTCCTGGGCACAGATGGGCCGGGCAACCTGAATCTAGTGTCTGAGAGCAATTACCTCAGGACAGAGGACACCATCGTAAACTCAGGGTCTGGGCCCGAGGGCGGCTGGGGCCAGGCCTGCTGCTGGGAAGGGTGGTTCCGGACAACGCGTGGTCCGACCGCACGCTGCCCTTGCCTCCCCAGGCTGCTGCTCCTGCTGCCCCGTGGGCTGCGCCAAGTGTGCCCAGGGCTGCGCCAAGTGTGCCCAGGGCTGCGTCTGCAAAGGGGCCTCGGACAAGTGCAGCTGCTGTGCCTGATGTCGCGGAGAGCCTGCCCCGGGTGTCCACAGAGCAACCAGGACAAACCTGCATTTTACCGTTTTTCATACAACCGGACCTGACGCTACATTCCTTTTTCTATGAAATCTGTGACTTGTAATAAAAGCTGTTGACTTTATTCTGGCTCTGTCTTCCTTGGTGTGTCTTGGACAAAGAGACTCCGTGCCCATCAGGGCTGGCGTGGGGAACTGGACTGGACGTGCAGAGACCTCGGCTCTGGACCAAAGAGCACCCCCCACACACACCCCACACCCCCAAAACACACACACTGAGCGTCTCAGCCGCTTAGGTTAATTTGAGCTTCCGTTTCTCAGCTCCAAAGGATACCCTCGCCAGATGACATAGGGCATTGGACACACAGAGGACACACTCCCTCTATTCCCCTTAGGAGTACGGATTGCAGAGAAAGTTGCCCATTTCTCATTTTCCTTCTCTGGGGGCCCCTGCCAAACTCAGCGCTCGGTGATGAGAGCCTAGAAAAGTACCCAGAGGGGATGGAATCCCACACCCCTCTCGTGTGACTTCTGCACGGGGCTTGCGTCTAAAACACCCTGGAAAGACCTCTTTGTATTTTCTGCCACAGTTTTCACCCTGGTCAGGAAAACGGATCGCGAAGAAAACACGTCAAAGGACACGATATGTGACACCCAGTTTTCCCTTCAACACGTAAAACCACCTTCACACGTGGAGGAGCAATTCTGGAAACTGGACGCTCTCATATGCTGCACGTACGTTGAAAGTGTGCCCGAGTCCTGGGAACACTTCACAGATGCCCCACTGTGTGGACCACACACGCCTGGAGCAGCTCTGCCCCCTGCCTCCCCACAGGGAACCTCAGTCTTGGCTTGCCCAGGGCTACGGACAGGACACTCGCCACCCGTGACAGCTCCCTGCAGGGGCTTGGCTCTGAATCTTCGCAAGTACCTCCCTAGGTCAGGCTGACATCTTCCCTTCCCTCAAAAACCAGCCCGTGGCTCCCTGACACCCCGAAAGAAAGTGATTTGGATTTGGTGGGAATTTCCCGGCTGTTTCCCTGAGACCTGGTTTCAGAAGAAGGGCTTCACGTGTTCCTCTGCAGAGTGATGGTGGTGCTGCAGTGCGTGGCGGGGGGGGGGGGGGCCTGGTGGGGTTTATTAGCAACAAGTGTGTGCTGAGGGAACGGGTAGTCTATTTCAGGTGTTGGGCCCCCTGGCGGTCTGGGGAGGGAACTCCTATTTGATGGGCACTCCGAGAGAAAGAGGAGACACGTGGCTCAGAAGTCAGGACCAAGATGGGCCACAGGTGCCCCGAGTGCACAGGGCATTTCGGGAGCCGGCCCGTGCTGCGTGCGTGGGCGTCGGCGTCAGGCACTCAGGTTCACAGCCACCGTGCCACTTCCTGACCTGGCAAGTCACTGATACTCTCTGAGATTTCATTTCCTCCTTTCGATACAAAAGATTAATGTCAATGAGGGGGAATGAGCGAGATAGTGGCCTGGCTCCCAGCTCGGGCTTCCCCCACGGTGTCCCGTACGATCGCTCTCTCCACACTGACATCTGTGCACAGAGAATCCTTGAGCTCCCGACAAGCTCCTGGAGAAAGGCTCCCTGGTTTGCAAGCAAGCTCATGGTGAGGGCAGAGATGGATAGGAACCTTGCTTATCCAGTGCCAGAGGGCGTGGGGATGTCCTCCAACAAGCCCCGTGGAACGAGTCACCGCCACAGCGTTTGGACAGACTCGGTGAACCTGCATGGTCTGGAGTGATGGTGCCAGTTCCAGAGAGGTTAAGCAACTTACCCAAGGGCACACAGCCTATACTCAGAGGACTAAACCTACACTGCAGCTGTCTCACCTCCCGGCCACACGGTGCCGGTTATGACATCACTGGAGGCTGAGTCCGGCCTCTCCTTTTTCAGGGCTGCAGGGTCTTCGGAGACAGTCCAGCTGTGCTCCTGGCTGCAGAGGTGGGAGGCCGAAGCCCACAGAGGTCACAGAGCTGTGCGGAGGGTTCTGGCTGCCGGCTCAGGGCTCTCCCACTGCTGCCTCTGTGCCAGGTGTTCAGTGTTCTCACCCTTCGTGGGATGACATGGTGTCCGGTTGGGCGCGGGGCTGCAGTCAGCCTGCAGTCAGCCTGCAGGAGGGCCAGTCCCATCTGTGCCACGTACAGCCATGGGACATAACCTCTCTGTGGCTCCGTCTGCTCTGCTCTAAAGGGAAAATAATAGTGTCTGGCTCTCGGGATTAAAGAACTGAATACATGCCAAGAAGGTCAGAATATACTGGGCACTCAGTGAGCAATCGATCACATCACCCATTCATTTATTTATCTATTGATTTATTTGTTATCATCAGCCTAGGAGACACTGTTCTCCTTCCAGACACGCAAGCAAGGACGGTGTGTTTCGCTCTGTGCTCTGGGCCGTCCCCATCGACCCTGTGAGCGTGGGACCAGTACCCCCGAGAGGGTTATCCTGCCTTCACGCAAAGAGCCGTCGACACTACAGATAGAAAGCCGTGAGGAGCACAGTCGGTGTCCTCCTCACAGACACAGAAGGGTCCTGCCACTTCTGCTGTCACCTGCATCAGGATTTCCTTACCATTTTCTTTTCAGTGATTTTCTGAAATACGTTATACCAAAAGAAACCTCTCGAACGCTACTGAAGGAGAGAGTCAGAAGGTAGCCACAAAATCATAAATACATTCCTACTGTGTCACCTTGGTCGCCCCCAGGATTGAGCTGGACATGGTAGAGACGGGCCGAGGACACAGCTCTGGGCCAAAGGGGAGCTTGCTCACTGACTCCCTCTTTCAGCTGCGAAGCGACAAAAACACAGAAGCAGGGCACCACTCCCCAGCCCTGTGTGCCTGCCTCAGTAGCCTCCCTGTACTGTAGGGACTTTGGACTTTGGGAAGCGGGCTCCTGACTGCTGTCTCCCTTCCCGGTTGGTGTGACAACTCAAAGAGCAAAAGTGACTAACAAGGCTTGGCATGGACTCCATGGTGAGTAACTGTCAGGACTACTCAAAGGGAACTCTATCCACTTGTCTCGCTTTGTTATTTACCGCCGGGTCTGCCTATCACCTACAATGATGCCGCCCCTGGGGAAGCATCCCATGATGAGGGAACCTCCACCCTGGCGTGGGGGTGGACCGGCTACAGTGAGGAGCGCCCCTGGAAAGTTCAGGCAAAGAAGCCCCCGGACAAATGAGCCAGGATCCCTCCAGGAAAGGAAAACACAAGTGACGCCTCGCGGCTGAAGGCAATGTTCACCGCGCTGCGGTTACAGGAGGCGGTACCGGAAAAACGCTTCCAAAGGACCGTGGTGGGGACCGGGGCTGGCAACGCCCGGGGACACATGGGGTCGGCCAAACGGTGGTGAGGGTCACATCCGCCTGCGCTCTCTGACACCGCTCCCCGGCTCCAGCCAAGCCAGGGACACGAGCGGGAGGCGGGGGCTGTTCTCAGGCTGCAGGAAACGGCGACCCGGAGGCCGGCGGCGCGGGGCCTGGGGCCTGGGGCGGGGAAGACCGGAGGACGCGGGAGCCGGATTCCTGCACAAGCCGCCAACACGGTGGCTGCTCCCGTCGGGCACATTGGGAAGGGGCGGCCAGGGGGCTGGGACACCGCTTACCGCACGGCACCCGGTTCCTCCGCTCCAGCCGGCACCGACGTGGAATCGTGCGCTCGGCCCCGCCTGTTGCTCACAGCCCGGCCCAGGGCGCTGCGGGCGGCACGGGCGGCGCGGGCGGCGCGGGCGCGGAGCCGCGGGGCGGGTGCAAGGCGGGGGCGGGGCCTCTGCGCCCGGGCCGCCTCCTCGGCCTATAACTGAGCCCCCGGGCTCCTCGCTCCCACACGGCCCCCACCGGACCCGTGAAGCGGCTTCGCCCCTTGCTTTGGACCTCGGGCCTCACTCCTCCTCCAGATGGACCCCAAGTGCTCCTGCCCCACTGGTAAGGGAGCCCTGCCTTTGAGCCTTAGGATGCCCCCTTCCCGGGCACAGGACGAGAAGGGAGGGCTTTGAGTTTGAGCTCAGGAGGACTCCTGTCACGGGTCCAGGGCTTTCTTGGTAGCCAGGCTCCTGAGGGCACGTCAGTCTCCCTTTGCCTCTCCGTTGACACTGAGGGCACGGAGGCTCCAGGCTGTCCTTCTTGAGGTCACCCGGCAGGTCAGGGGATTGCTAGACCGGGACCCAGCGTTTGGAGGCGGTCTCGGACCTGCCGCGATTTGATGGGAGGAGGGGACGCTGCCTCTTTAGGGTTCAGGCCATGGGCCCCGGCCCCCGGCCCCAGTCGGCCTGGGCTGCGTCTGGAGCCCGGGACCTTCCCTGTGGAGTCCCATCAGGAGGGGACTTACTCTCCTTGGACCAGAAGAGAGGAGCTGGGGCTTCTCTATCCGCCCGAGTGGACACGAGCTCCCAGGGCTGGGTCCTGACAGAGGAGGAGGGCTCAGGGAGGCATTGCTGACCGTCTGCTGTGGCTCCTGCATCCCCGTCCCTGCTCACTGCTGGCCTCCTTTCCCTTCCCGGCAGGCGGCTCCTGCGGCTGCGCTGGATCCTGCACCTGCACCTGCAAAGCCTGCAGATGCGCCTCCTGCAAGAAGAGTGAGTGTGCGGGGCCTTCTCTGGGAATGCGGGGTCTGGGCTGAGTGCGAGGAGGGGGCCCAGAGCTCAGCAGGCAGGCAGGAGCAGGACAGTGACCAGACTTCCCGGCACCCCCCTCACCAGGAAGGGATTCACAGTCAGAGCTGGAATCACCTTCGGCATGACCGAGACCCAGGCGCGCACTAGAGAACAGGGAGACTGAGGCCCAGACGGGTCACCGACAAACAACCTCAGACCTGTCACTAGAACTAGTCCTCCTGCCTCCTGAGTCCCGCTTCCGAATCCTCTCAGGGACTGAAGCACTTTAGGGACAGGAACCAGTGGCCGTGCGTGGCTTCTCGGACCTGGTGCAGCCCCTCCCTGTCGAAGCAGCCCAGAGCTTCCCTATCCCGAGCGGGAGCTGCTCTGTGCGGGCTTTGCCTCCACTTTGATCCCGAGGACTTGGCTCCCATCACTGGTGGTGCTGGGGGCTGGCTTTCTCCTGTCCCCAGAGGCCCTGCTCACTGTCTCTCCAAGGCGCTGTGCCCTGTCCTGGGCACAGATGGGCCGGGCAACCTGAATCTAGTGTCTGAGAGCAATTACCTCAGGACAGAGGACACCATCGTAAACTCAGGGTCTGGGCCCGAGGGCGGCTGGGGCCAGGCCTGCTGCTGGGAAGGGTGGTTCCGGACAACGCGTGGTCCGACCGCACGCTGCCCTTGCCTCCCCAGGCTGCTGCTCCTGCTGCCCCGTGGGCTGCGCCAAGTGTGCCCAGGGCTGCGCCAAGTGTGCCCAGGGCTGCGTCTGCAAAGGGGCCTCGGACAAGTGCAGCTGCTGTGCCTGATGTCGCGGAGAGCCTGCCCCGGGTGTCCACAGAGCAACCAGGACAAACCTGCATTTTACCGTTTTTCATACAACCGGACCTGACGCTACATTCCTTTTTCTATGAAATCTGTGACTTGTAATAAAAGCTGTTGACTTTATTCTGGCTCTGTCTTCCTTGGTGTGTCTTGGACAAAGAGACTCCGTGCCCATCAGGGCTGGCGTGGGGAACTGGACTGGACGTGCAGAGACCTCGGCTCTGGACCAAAGAGCACCCCCCACACACACCCCACACCCCCAAAACACACACACTGAGCGTCTCAGCCGCTTAGGTTAATTTGAGCTTCCGTTTCTCAGCTCCAAAGGATACCCTCGCCAGATGACATAGGGCATTGGACACACAGAGGACACACTCCCTCTATTCCCCTTAGGAGTACGGATTGCAGAGAAAGTTGCCCATTTCTCATTTTCCTTCTCTGGGGGCCCCTGCCAAACTCAGCGCTCGGTGATGAGAGCCTAGAAAAGTACCCAGAGGGGATGGAATCCCACACCCCTCTCGTGTGACTTCTGCACGGGGCTTGCGTCTAAAACACCCTGGAAAGACCTCTTTGTATTTTCTGCCACAGTTTTCACCCTGGTCAGGAAAACGGATCGCGAAGAAAACACGTCAAAGGACACGATATGTGACACCCAGTTTTCCCTTCAACACGTAAAACCACCTTCACACGTGGAGGAGCAATTCTGGAAACTGGACGCTCTCATATGCTGCACGTACGTTGAAAGTGTGCCCGAGTCCTGGGAACACTTCACAGATGCCCCACTGTGTGGACCACACACGCCTGGAGCAGCTCTGCCCCCTGCCTCCCCACAGGGAACCTCAGTCTTGGCTTGCCCAGGGCTACGGACAGGACACTCGCCACCCGTGACAGCTCCCTGCAGGGGCTTGGCTCTGAATCTTCGCAAGTACCTCCCTAGGTCAGGCTGACATCTTCCCTTCCCTCAAAAACCAGCCCGTGGCTCCCTGACACCCCGAAAGAAAGTGATTTGGATTTGGTGGGAATTTCCCGGCTGTTTCCCTGAGACCTGGTTTCAGAAGAAGGACTTCACGTGTTCCTCTGCAGAGTGATGGTGGTGCTGCAGTGCGTGGCGGGGGGGGGGGGGGGGGGCCTGGTGGGGTTTATTAGCAACAAGTGTGTGCTGAGGGAACGGGTAGTCTATTTCAGGTGTTGGGCCCCCTGGCGGTCTGGGGAGGGAACTCCTATTTGATGGGCACTCCGAGAGAAAGAGGAGACACGTGGCTCAGAAGTCAGGACCAAGATGGGCCACAGGTGCCCCGAGTGCACAGGGCATTTCGGGAGCCGGCCCGTGCTGCGTGCGTGGGCGTCGGCGTCAGGCACTCAGGTTCACAGCCACCGTGCCACTTCCTGACCTGGCAAGTCACTGATACTCTCTGAGATTTCATTTCCTCCTTTCGATACAAAAGATTAATGTCAAAGAGGGGGAATGAGCGAGATAGTGGCCTGGCTCCCAGCTCGGGCTTCCCCCACGGTGTCCCGTACGATCGCTCTCTCCACACTGACATCTGTGCACAGAGAATCCTTGAGCTCCCGACAAGCTCCTGGAGAAAGGCTCCCTGGTTTGCAAGCAAGCTCATGGTGAGGGCAGAGATGGATAGGAACCTTGCTTATCCAGTGCCAGAGGGCGTGGGGATGTCCTCCAACAAGCCCCGTGGAACGAGTCACCGCCACAGCGTTTGGACAGACTCGGTGAACCTGCATGGTCTGGAGTGATGGTGCCAGTTCCAGAGAGGTTAAGCAACTTACCCAAGGGCACACAGCCTATACTCAGAGGACTAAACCTACACTGCAGCTGTCTCACCTCCCGGCCACACGGTGCCGGTTATGACATCACTGGAGGCTGAGTCCGGCCTCTCCTTTTTCAGGGCTGCAGGGTCTTCGGAGACAGTCCAGCTGTGCTCCTGGCTGCAGAGGTGGGAGGCCGAAGCCCACAGAGGTCACAGAGCTGTGCGGAGGGTTCTGGCTGCCGGCTCAGGGCTCTCCCACTGCTGCCTCTGTGCCAGGTGTTCAGTGTTCTCACCCTTCGTGGGATGACATGGTGTCCGGTTGGGCGCGGGGCTGCAGTCAGCCTGCAGGAGGGCCAGTCCCATCTGTGCCACGTACAGCCATGGGACATAACCTCTCTGTGGCTCCGTCTGCTCTGCTCTAAAGGGAAAATAATAGTGTCTGGCTCTCGGGATTAAAGAACTGAATACATGCCAAGAAGGTCAGAATATACTGGGCACTCAGTGAGCAATCGATCACATCACCCATTCATTTATTTATCTATTGATTTATTTGTTATCATCAGCCTAGGAGACACTGTTCTCCTTCCAGACACGCAAGCAAGGACGGTGTGTTTCGCTCTGTGCTCTGGGCCGTCCCCATCGACCCTGTGAGCGTGGGACCAGTACCCCCGAGAGGGTTATCCTGCCTTCACGCAAAGAGCCGTCGACACTACAGATAGAAAGCCGTGAGGAGCACAGTCGGTGTCCTCCTCACAGACACAGAAGGGTCCTGCCACTTCTGCTGTCACCTGCATCAGGATTTCCTTACCATTTTCTTTTCAGTGATTTTCTGAAATACGTTATACCAAAAGAAACCTCTCGAACGCTACTGAAGGAGAGAGTCAGAAGGTAGCCACAAAATCATAAATACATTCCTACTGTGTCACCTTGGTCGCCCCCAGGATTGAGCTGGACATGGTAGAGACGGGCCGAGGACACAGCTCTGGGCCAAAGGGGAGCTTGCTCACTGACTCCCTCTTTCAGCTGCGAAGCGACAAAAACACAGAAGCAGGGCACCACTCCCCAGCCCTGTGTGCCTGCCTCAGTAGCCTCCCTGTACTGTAGGGACTTTGGACTTTGGGAAGCGGGCTCCTGACTGCTGTCTCCCTTCCCGGTTGGTGTGACAACTCAAAGAGCAAAAGTGACTAACAAGGCTTGGCATGGACTCCATGGTGAGTAACTGTCAGGACTACTCAAAGGGAACTCTATCCACTTGTCTCGCTTTGTTATTTACCGCCGGGTCTGCCTATCACCTACAATGATGCCGCCCCTGGGGAAGCATCCCATGATGAGGGAACCTCCACCCTGGCGTGGGGGTGGACCGGCTACAGTGAGGAGCGCCCCTGGAAAGTTCAGGCAAAGAAGCCCCCGGACAAATGAGCCAGGATCCCTCCAGGAAAGGAAAACACAAGTGACGCCTCGCGGCTGAAGGCAATGTTCACCGCGCTGCGGTTACAGGAGGCGGTACCGGAAAAACGCTTCCAAAGGACCGTGGTGGGGACCGGGGCTGGCAACGCCCGGGGACACATGGGGTCGGCCAAACGGTGGTGAGGGTCACATCCGCCTGCGCTCTCTGACACCGCTCCCCGGCTCCAGCCAAGCCAGGGACACGAGCGGGAGGCGGGGGCTGTTCTCAGGCTGCAGGAAACGGCGACCCGGAGGCCGGCGGCGCGGGGCCTGGGGCCTGGGGCGGGGAAGACCGGAGGACGCGGGAGCCGGATTCCTGCACAAGCCGCCAACACGGTGGCTGCTCCCGTCGGGCACATTGGGAAGGGGCGGCCAGGGGGCTGGGACACCGCTTACCGCACGGCACCCGGTTCCTCCGCTCCAGCCGGCACCGACGTGGAATCGTGCGCTCGGCCCCGCCTGTTGCTCACAGCCCGGCCCAGGGCGCTGCGGGCGGCACGGGCGGCGCGGGCGGCGCGGGCGCGGAGCCGCGGGGCGGGTGCAAGGCGGGGGCGGGGCCTCTGCGCCCGGGCCGCCTCCTCGGCCTATAACTGAGCCCCCGGGCTCCTCGCTCCCACACGGCCCCCACCGGACCCGTGAAGCGGCTTCGCCCCTTGCTTTGGACCTCGGGCCTCACTCCTCCTCCAGATGGACCCCAAGTGCTCCTGCCCCACTGGTAAGGGAGCCCTGCCTTTGAGCCTTAGGATGCCCCCTTCCCGGGCACAGGACGAGAAGGGAGGGCTTTGAGTTTGAGCTCAGGAGGACTCCTGTCACGGGTCCAGGGCTTTCTTGGTAGCCAGGCTCCTGAGGGCACGTCAGTCTCCCTTTGCCTCTCCGTTGACACTGAGGGCACGGAGGCTCCAGGCTGTCCTTCTTGAGGTCACCCGGCAGGTCAGGGGATTGCTAGACCGGGACCCAGCGTTTGGAGGCGGTCTCGGACCTGCCGCGATTTGATGGGAGGAGGGGACGCTGCCTCTTTAGGGTTCAGGCCATGGGCCCCGGCCCCCGGCCCCAGTCGGCCTGGGCTGCGTCTGGAGCCCGGGACCTTCCCTGTGGAGTCCCATCAGGAGGGGACTTACTCTCCTTGGACCAGAAGAGAGGAGCTGGGGCTTCTCTATCCGCCCGAGTGGACACGAGCTCCCAGGGCTGGGTCCTGACAGAGGAGGAGGGCTCAGGGAGGCATTGCTGACCGTCTGCTGTGGCTCCTGCATCCCCGTCCCTGCTCACTGCTGGCCTCCTTTCCCTTCCCGGCAGGCGGCTCCTGCGGCTGCGCTGGATCCTGCACCTGCACCTGCAAAGCCTGCAGATGCGCCTCCTGCAAGAAGAGTGAGTGTGCGGGGCCTTCTCTGGGAATGCGGGGTCTGGGCTGAGTGCGAGGAGGGGGCCCAGAGCTCAGCAGGCAGGCAGGAGCAGGACAGTGACCAGACTTCCCGGCACCCCCCTCACCAGGAAGGGATTCACAGTCAGAGCTGGAATCACCTTCGGCATGACCGAGACCCAGGCGCGCACTAGAGAACAGGGAGACTGAGGCCCAGACGGGTCACCGACAAACAACCTCAGACCTGTCACTAGAACTAGTCCTCCTGCCTCCTGAGTCCCGCTTCCGAATCCTCTCAGGGACTGAAGCACTTTAGGGACAGGAACCAGTGGCCGTGCGTGGCTTCTCGGACCTGGTGCAGCCCCTCCCTGTCGAAGCAGCCCAGAGCTTCCCTATCCCGAGCGGGAGCTGCTCTGTGCGGGCTTTGCCTCCACTTTGATCCCGAGGACTTGGCTCACATCACTGGTGGTGCTGGGGGCTGGCTTTCTCCTGTCCCCAGAGGCCCTGCTCACTGTCTCTCCAAGGCGCTGTGCCCTGTCCTGGGCACAGATGGGCCGGGCAACCTGAACCTAGTGTCTGAGAGCAATTACCTCAGGACAGAGGACACCATCGTAAACTCAGGGTCTGGGCCCGAGGGCGGCTGGGGCCAGGCCTGCTGCTGGGAAGGGTGGTTCCGGACAACGCGTGGTCCGACCGCACGCTGCCCTTGCCTCCCCAGGCTGCTGCTCCTGCTGCCCCGTGGGCTGCGCCAAGTGTGCCCAGGGCTGCGCCAAGTGTGCCCAGGGCTGCGTCTGCAAAGGGGCCTCGGACAAGTGCAGCTGCTGTGCCTGATGTCGCGGAGAGCCTGCCCCGGGTGTCCACAGAGCAACCAGGACAAACCTGCATTTTACCGTTTTTCATACAACCGGACCTGACGCTACATTCCTTTTTCTATGAAATCTGTGACTTGTAATAAAAGCTGTTGACTTTATTCTGGCTCTGTCTTCCTTGGTGTGTCTTGGACAAAGAGACTCCGTGCCCATCAGGGCTGGCGTGGGGAACTGGACTGGACGTGCAGAGACCTCGGCTCTGGACCAAAGAGCACCCCCCACACACACCCCACACCCCCAAAACACACACACTGAGCGTCTCAGCCGCTTAGGTTAATTTGAGCTTCCGTTTCTCAGCTCCAAAGGATACCCTCGCCAGATGACATAGGGCATTGGACACACAGAGGACACACTCCCTCTATTCCCCTTAGGAGTACGGATTGCAGAGAAAGTTGCCCATTTCTCATTTTCCTTCTCTGGGGGCCCCTGCCAAACTCAGCGCTCGGTGATGAGAGCCTAGAAAAGTACCCAGAGGGGATGGAATCCCACACCCCTCTCGTGTGACTTCTGCACGGGGCTTGCGTCTAAAACACCCTGGAAAGACCTCTTTGTATTTTCTGCCACAGTTTTCACCCTGGTCAGGAAAACGGATCGCGAAGAAAACACGTCAAAGGACACGATATGTGACACCCAGTTTTCCCTTCAACACGTAAAACCACCTTCACACGTGGAGGAGCAATTCTGGAAACTGGACGCTCTCATATGCTGCACGTACGTTGAAAGTGTGCCCGAGTCCTGGGAACACTTCACAGATGCCCCACTGTGTGGACCACACACGCCTGGAGCAGCTCTGCCCCCTGCCTCCCCACAGGGAACCTCAGTCTTGGCTTGCCCAGGGCTACGGACAGGACACTCGCCACCCGTGACAGCTCCCTGCAGGGGCTTGGCTCTGAATCTTCGCAAGTACCTCCCTAGGTCAGGCTGACATCTTCCCTTCCCTCAAAAACCAGCCCGTGGCTCCCTGACACCCCGAAAGAAAGTGATTTGGATTTGGTGGGAATTTCCCGGCTGTTTCCCTGAGACCTGGTTTCAGAAGAAGGGCTTCACGTGTTCCTCTGCAGAGTGATGGTGGTGCTGCAGTGCGTGGCGGGGGGGGGGGGGCCTGGTGGGGTTTATTAGCAACAAGTGTGTGCTGAGGGAACGGGTAGTCTATTTCAGGTGTTGGGCCCCCTGGCGGTCTGGGGAGGGAACTCCTATTTGATGGGCACTCCGAGAGAAAGAGGAGACACGTGGCTCAGAAGTCAGGACCAAGATGGGCCACAGGTGCCCCGAGTGCACAGGGCATTTCGGGAGCCGGCCCGTGCTGCGTGCGTGGGCGTCGGCGTCAGGCACTCAGGTTCACAGCCACCGTGCCACTTCCTGACCTGGCAAGTCACTGATACTCTCTGAGATTTCATTTCCTCCTTTCGATACAAAAGATTAATGTCAAAGAGGGGGAATGAGCGAGATAGTGGCCTGGCTCCCAGCTCGGGCTTCCCCCACGGTGTCCCGTACGATCGCTCTCTCCACACTGACATCTGTGCACAGAGAATCCTTGAGCTCCCGACAAGCTCCTGGAGAAAGGCTCCCTGGTTTGCAAGCAAGCTCATGGTGAGGGCAGAGATGGATAGGAACCTTGCTTATCCAGTGCCAGAGGGCGTGGGGATGTCCTCCAACAAGCCCCGTGGAACGAGTCACCGCCACAGCGTTTGGACAGACTCGGTGAACCTGCATGGTCTGGAGTGATGGTGCCAGTTCCAGAGAGGTTAAGCAACTTACCCAAGGGCACACAGCCTATACTCAGAGGACTAAACCTACACTGCAGCTGTCTCACCTCCCGGCCACACGGTGCCGGTTATGACATCACTGGAGGCTGAGTCCGGCCTCTCCTTTTTCAGGGCTGCAGGGTCTTCGGAGACAGTCCAGCTGTGCTCCTGGCTGCAGAGGTGGGAGGCCGAAGCCCACAGAGGTCACAGAGCTGTGCGGAGGGTTCTGGCTGCCGGCTCAGGGCTCTCCCACTGCTGCCTCTGTGCCAGGTGTTCAGTGTTCTCACCCTTCGTGGGATGACATGGTGTCCGGTTGGGCGCGGGGCTGCAGTCAGCCTGCAGGAGGGCCAGTCCCATCTGTGCCACGTACAGCCATGGGACATAACCTCTCTGTGGCTCCGTCTGCTCTGCTCTAAAGGGAAAATAATAGTGTCTGGCTCTCGGGATTAAAGAACTGAATACATGCCAAGAAGGTCAGAATATACTGGGCACTCAGTGAGCAATCGATCACATCACCCATTCATTTATTTATCTATTGATTTATTTGTTATCATCAGCCTAGGAGACACTGTTCTCCTTCCAGACACGCAAGCAAGGACGGTGTGTTTCGCTCTGTGCTCTGGGCCGTCCCCATCGACCCTGTGAGCGTGGGACCAGTACCCCCGAGAGGGTTATCCTGCCTTCACGCAAAGAGCCGTCGACACTACAGATAGAAAGCCGTGAGGAGCACAGTCGGTGTCCTCCTCACAGACACAGAAGGGTCCTGCCACTTCTGCTGTCACCTGCATCAGGATTTCCTTACCATTTTCTTTTCAGTGATTTTCTGAAATACGTTATACCAAAAGAAACCTCTCGAACGCTACTGAAGGAGAGAGTCAGAAGGTAGCCACAAAATCATAAATACATTCCTACTGTGTCACCTTGGTCGCCCCCAGGATTGAGCTGGACATGGTAGAGACGGGCCGAGGACACAGCTCTGGGCCAAAGGGGAGCTTGCTCACTGACTCCCTCTTTCAGCTGCGAAGCGACAAAAACACAGAAGCAGGGCACCACTCCCCAGCCCTGTGTGCCTGCCTCAGTAGCCTCCCTGTACTGTAGGGACTTTGGACTTTGGGAAGCGGGCTCCTGACTGCTGTCTCCCTTCCCGGTTGGTGTGACAACTCAAAGAGCAAAAGTGACTAACAAGGCTTGGCATGGACTCCATGGTGAGTAACTGTCAGGACTACTCAAAGGGAACTCTATCCACTTGTCTCGCTTTGTTATTTACCGCCGGGTCTGCCTATCACCTACAATGATGCCGCCCCTGGGGAAGCATCCCATGATGAGGGAACCTCCACCCTGGCGTGGGGGTGGACCGGCTACAGTGAGGAGCGCCCCTGGAAAGTTCAGGCAAAGAAGCCCCCGGACAAATGAGCCAGGATCCCTCCAGGAAAGGAAAACACAAGTGACGCCTCGCGGCTGAAGGCAATGTTCACCGCGCTGCGGTTACAGGAGGCGGTACCGGAAAAACGCTTCCAAAGGACCGTGGTGGGGACCGGGGCTGGCAACGCCCGGGGACACATGGGGTCGGCCAAACGGTGGTGAGGGTCACATCCGCCTGCGCTCTCTGACACCGCTCCCCGGCTCCAGCCAAGCCAGGGACACGAGCGGGAGGCGGGGGCTGTTCTCAGGCTGCAGGAAACGGCGACCCGGAGGCCGGCGGCGCGGGGCCTGGGGCCTGGGGCGGGGAAGACCGGAGGACGCGGGAGCCGGATTCCTGCACAAGCCGCCAACACGGTGGCTGCTCCCGTCGGGCACATTGGGAAGGGGCGGCCAGGGGGCTGGGACACCGCTTACCGCACGGCACCCGGTTCCTCCGCTCCAGCCGGCACCGACGTGGAATCGTGCGCTCGGCCCCGCCTGTTGCTCACAGCCCGGCCCAGGGCGCTGCGGGCGGCACGGGCGGCGCGGGCGCGGAGCCGCGGGGCGGGTGCAAGGCGGGGGCGGGGCCTCTGCGCCCGGGCCGCCTCCTCGGCCTATAACTGAGCCCCCGGGCTCCTCGCTCCCACACGGCCCCCACCGGACCCGTGAAGCGGCTTCGCCCCTTGCTTTGGACCTCGGGCCTCACTCCTCCTCCAGATGGACCCCAAGTGCTCCTGCCCCACTGGTAAGGGAGCCCTGCCTTTGAGCCTTAGGATGCCCCCTTCCCGGGCACAGGACGAGAAGGGAGGGCTTTGAGTTTGAGCTCAGGAGGACTCCTGTCACGGGTCCAGGGCTTTCTTGGTAGCCAGGCTCCTGAGGGCACGTCAGTCTCCCTTTGCCTCTCCGTTGACACTGAGGGCACGGAGGCTCCAGGCTGTCCTTCTTGAGGTCACCCGGCAGGTCAGGGGATTGCTAGACCGGGACCCAGCGTTTGGAGGCGGTCTCGGACCTGCCACGATTTGATGGGAGGAGGGGACGCTGCCTCTTTAGGGTTCAGGCCATGGGCCCCGGCCCCCGGCCCCAGTCGGCCTGGGCTGCGTCTGGAGCCCGGGACCTTCCCTGTGGAGTCCCATCAGGAGGGGACTTACTCTCCTTGGACCAGAAGAGAGGAGCTGGGGCTTCTCTATCCGCCCGAGTGGACACGAGCTCCCAGGGCTGGGTCCTGACAGAGGAGGAGGGCTCAGGGAGGCATTGCTGACCGTCTGCTGTGGCTCCTGCATCCCCGTCCCTGCTCACTGCTGGCCTCCTTTCCCTTCCCGGCAGGCGGCTCCTGCGGCTGCGCTGGATCCTGCACCTGCACCTGCAAAGCCTGCAGATGCGCCTCCTGCAAGAAGAGTGAGTGTGCGGGGCCTTCTCTGGGAATGCGGGGTCTGGGCTGAGTGCGAGGAGGGGGCCCAGAGCTCAGCAGGCAGGCAGGAGCAGGACAGTGACCAGACTTCCCGGCACCCCCCTCACCAGGAAGGGATTCACAGTCAGAGCTGGAATCACCTTCGGCATGACCGAGACCCAGGCGCGCACTAGAGAACAGGGAGACTGAGGCCCAGACGGGTCACCGACAAACAACCTCAGACCTGTCACTAGAACTAGTCCTCCTGCCTCCTGAGTCCCGCTTCCGAATCCTCTCAGGGACTGAAGCACTTTAGGGACAGGAACCAGTGGCCGTGCGTGGCTTCTCGGACCTGGTGCAGCCCCTCCCTGTCGAAGCAGCCCAGAGCTTCCCTATCCCGAGCGGGAGCTGCTCTGTGCGGGCTTTGCCTCCACTTTGATCCCGAGGACTTGGCTCCCATCACTGGTGGTGCTGGGGGCTGGCTTTCTCCTGTCCCCAGAGGCCCTGCTCACTGTCTCTCCAAGGCGCTGTGCCCTGTCCTGGGCACAGATGGGCCGGGCAACCTGAATCTAGTGTCTGAGAGCAATTACCTCAGGACAGAGGACACCATCGTAAACTCAGGGTCTGGGCCCGAGGGCGGCTGGGGCCAGGCCTGCTGCTGGGAAGGGTGGTTCCGGACAACGCGTGGTCCGACCGCACGCTGCCCTTGCCTCCCCAGGCTGCTGCTCCTGCTGCCCCGTGGGCTGCGCCAAGTGTGCCCAGGGCTGCGCCAAGTGTGCCCAGGGCTGCGTCTGCAAAGGGGCCTCGGACAAGTGCAGCTGCTGTGCCTGATGTCGCGGAGAGCCTGCCCCGGGTGTCCACAGAGCAACCAGGACAAACCTGCATTTTACCGTTTTTCATACAACCGGACCTGACGCTACATTCCTTTTTCTATGAAATCTGTGACTTGTAATAAAAGCTGTTGACTTTATTCTGGCTCTGTCTTCCTTGGTGTGTCTTGGACAAAGAGACTCCGTGCCCATCAGGGCTGGCGTGGGGAACTGGACTGGACGTGCAGAGACCTCGGCTCTGGACCAAAGAGCACCCCCCACACACACCCCACACCCCCAAAACACACACACTGAGCGTCTCAGCCGCTTAGGTTAATTTGAGCTTCCGTTTCTCAGCTCCAAAGGATACCCTCGCCAGATGACATAGGGCATTGGACACACAGAGGACACACTCCCTCTATTCCCCTTAGGAGTACGGATTGCAGAGAAAGTTGCCCATTTCTCATTTTCCTTCTCTGGGGGCCCCTGCCAAACTCAGCGCTCGGTGATGAGAGCCTAGAAAAGTACCCAGAGGGGATGGAATCCCACACCCCTCTCGTGTGACTTCTGCACGGGGCTTGCGTCTAAAACACCCTGGAAAGACCTCTTTGTATTTTCTGCCACAGTTTTCACCCTGGTCAGGAAAACGGATCGCGAAGAAAACACGTCAAAGGACACGATATGTGACACCCAGTTTTCCCTTCAACACGTAAAACCACCTTCACACGTGGAGGAGCAATTCTGGAAACTGGACGCTCTCATATGCTGCACGTACGTTGAAAGTGTGCCCGAGTCCTGGGAACACTTCACAGATGCCCCACTGTGTGGACCACACACGCCTGGAGCAGCTCTGCCCCCTGCCTCCCCACAGGGAACCTCAGTCTTGGCTTGCCCAGGGCTACGGACAGGACACTCGCCACCCGTGACAGCTCCCTGCAGGGGCTTGGCTCTGAATCTTCGCAAGTACCTCCCTAGGTCAGGCTGACATCTTCCCTTCCCTCAAAAACCAGCCCGTGGCTCCCTGACACCCCGAAAGAAAGTGATTTGGATTTGGTGGGAATTTCCCGGCTGTTTCCCTGAGACCTGGTTTCAGAAGAAGGGCTTCACGTGTTCCTCTGCAGAGTGATGGTGGTGCTGCAGTGCGTGGCGGGGGGGGGGGGGGCCTGGTGGGGTTTATTAGCAACAAGTGTGTGCTGAGGGAACGGGTAGTCTATTTCAGGTGTTGGGCCCCCTGGCGGTCTGGGGAGGGAACTCCTATTTGATGGGCACTCCGAGAGAAAGAGGAGACACGTGGCTCAGAAGTCAGGACCAAGATGGGCCACAGGTGCCCCGAGTGCACAGGGCATTTCGGGAGCCGGCCCGTGCTGCGTGCGTGGGCGTCGGCGTCAGGCACTCAGGTTCACAGCCACCGTGCCACTTCCTGACCTGGCAAGTCACTGATACTCTCTGAGATTTCATTTCCTCCTTTCGATACAAAAGATTAATGTCAATGAGGGGGAATGAGCGAGATAGTGGCCTGGCTCCCAGCTCGGGCTTCCCCCACGGTGTCCCGTACGATCGCTCTCTCCACACTGACATCTGTGCACAGAGAATCCTTGAGCTCCCGACAAGCTCCTGGAGAAAGGCTCCCTGGTTTGCAAGCAAGCTCATGGTGAGGGCAGAGATGGATAGGAACCTTGCTTATCCAGTGCCAGAGGGCGTGGGGATGTCCTCCAACAAGCCCCGTGGAACGAGTCACCGCCACAGCGTTTGGACAGACTCGGTGAACCTGCATGGTCTGGAGTGATGGTGCCAGTTCCAGAGAGGTTAAGCAACTTACCCAAGGGCACACAGCCTATACTCAGAGGACTAAACCTACACTGCAGCTGTCTCACCTCCCGGCCACACGGTGCCGGTTATGACATCACTGGAGGCTGAGTCCGGCCTCTCCTTTTTCAGGGCTGCAGGGTCTTCGGAGACAGTCCAGCTGTGCTCCTGGCTGCAGAGGTGGGAGGCCGAAGCCCACAGAGGTCACAGAGCTGTGCGGAGGGTTCTGGCTGCCGGCTCAGGGCTCTCCCACTGCTGCCTCTGTGCCAGGTGTTCAGTGTTCTCACCCTTCGTGGGATGACATGGTGTCCGGTTGGGCGCGGGGCTGCAGTCAGCCTGCAGTCAGCCTGCAGGAGGGCCAGTCCCATCTGTGCCACGTACAGCCATGGGACATAACCTCTCTGTGGCTCCGTCTGCTCTGCTCTAAAGGGAAAATAATAGTGTCTGGCTCTCGGGATTAAAGAACTGAATACATGCCAAGAAGGTCAGAATATACTGGGCACTCAGTGAGCAATCGATCACATCACCCATTCATTTATTTATCTATTGATTTATTTGTTATCATCAGCCTAGGAGACACTGTTCTCCTTCCAGACACGCAAGCAAGGACGGTGTGTTTCGCTCTGTGCTCTGGGCCGTCCCCATCGACCCTGTGAGCGTGGGACCAGTACCCCCGAGAGGGTTATCCTGCCTTCACGCAAAGAGCCGTCGACACTACAGATAGAAAGCCGTGAGGAGCACAGTCGGTGTCCTCCTCACAGACACAGAAGGGTCCTGCCACTTCTGCTGTCACCTGCATCAGGATTTCCTTACCATTTTCTTTTCAGTGATTTTCTGAAATACGTTATACCAAAAGAAACCTCTCGAACGCTACTGAAGGAGAGAGTCAGAAGGTAGCCACAAAATCATAAATACATTCCTACTGTGTCACCTTGGTCGCCCCCAGGATTGAGCTGGACATGGTAGAGACGGGCCGAGGACACAGCTCTGGGCCAAAGGGGAGCTTGCTCACTGACTCCCTCTTTCAGCTGCGAAGCGACAAAAACACAGAAGCAGGGCACCACTCCCCAGCCCTGTGTGCCTGCCTCAGTAGCCTCCCTGTACTGTAGGGACTTTGGACTTTGGGAAGCGGGCTCCTGACTGCTGTCTCCCTTCCCGGTTGGTGTGACAACTCAAAGAGCAAAAGTGACTAACAAGGCTTGGCATGGACTCCATGGTGAGTAACTGTCAGGACTACTCAAAGGGAACTCTATCCACTTGTCTCGCTTTGTTATTTACCGCCGGGTCTGCCTATCACCTACAATGATGCCGCCCCTGGGGAAGCATCCCATGATGAGGGAACCTCCACCCTGGCGTGGGGGTGGACCGGCTACAGTGAGGAGCGCCCCTGGAAAGTTCAGGCAAAGAAGCCCCCGGACAAATGAGCCAGGATCCCTCCAGGAAAGGAAAACACAAGTGACGCCTCGCGGCTGAAGGCAATGTTCACCGCGCTGCGGTTACAGGAGGCGGTACCGGAAAAACGCTTCCAAAGGACCGTGGTGGGGACCGGGGCTGGCAACGCCCGGGGACACATGGGGTCGGCCAAACGGTGGTGAGGGTCACATCCGCCTGCGCTCTCTGACACCGCTCCCCGGCTCCAGCCAAGCCAGGGACACGAGCGGGAGGCGGGGGCTGTTCTCAGGCTGCAGGAAACGGCGACCCGGAGGCCGGCGGCGCGGGGCCTGGGGCCTGGGGCGGGGAAGACCGGAGGACGCGGGAGCCGGATTCCTGCACAAGCCGCCAACACGGTGGCTGCTCCCGTCGGGCACATTGGGAAGGGGCGGCCAGGGGGCTGGGACACCGCTTACCGCACGGCACCCGGTTCCTCCGCTCCAGCCGGCACCGACGTGGAATCGTGCGCTCGGCCCCGCCTGTTGCTCACAGCCCGGCCCAGGGCGCTGCGGGCGGCACGGGCGGCGCGGGCGGCGCGGGCGCGGAGCCGCGGGGCGGGTGCAAGGCGGGGGCGGGGCCTCTGCGCCCGGGCCGCCTCCTCGGCCTATAACTGAGCCCCCGGGCTCCTCGCTCCCACACGGCCCCCACCGGACCCGTGAAGCGGCTTCGCCCCTTGCTTTGGACCTCGGGCCTCACTCCTCCTCCAGATGGACCCCAAGTGCTCCTGCCCCACTGGTAAGGGAGCCCTGCCTTTGAGCCTTAGGATGCCCCCTTCCCGGGCACAGGACGAGAAGGGAGGGCTTTGAGTTTGAGCTCAGGAGGACTCCTGTCACGGGTCCAGGGCTTTCTTGGTAGCCAGGCTCCTGAGGGCACGTCAGTCTCCCTTTGCCTCTCCGTTGACACTGAGGGCACGGAGGCTCCAGGCTGTCCTTCTTGAGGTCACCCGGCAGGTCAGGGGATTGCTAGACCGGGACCCAGCGTTTGGAGGCGGTCTCGGACCTGCCGCGATTTGATGGGAGGAGGGGACGCTGCCTCTTTAGGGTTCAGGCCATGGGCCCCGGCCCCCGGCCCCAGTCGGCCTGGGCTGCGTCTGGAGCCCGGGACCTTCCCTGTGGAGTCCCATCAGGAGGGGACTTACTCTCCTTGGACCAGAAGAGAGGAGCTGGGGCTTCTCTATCCGCCCGAGTGGACACGAGCTCCCAGGGCTGGGTCCTGACAGAGGAGGAGGGCTCAGGGAGGCATTGCTGACCGTCTGCTGTGGCTCCTGCATCCCCGTCCCTGCTCACTGCTGGCCTCCTTTCCCTTCCCGGCAGGCGGCTCCTGCGGCTGCGCTGGATCCTGCACCTGCACCTGCAAAGCCTGCAGATGCGCCTCCTGCAAGAAGAGTGAGTGTGCGGGGCCTTCTCTGGGAATGCGGGGTCTGGGCTGAGTGCGAGGAGGGGGCCCAGAGCTCAGCAGGCAGGCAGGAGCAGGACAGTGACCAGACTTCCCGGCACCCCCCTCACCAGGAAGGGATTCACAGTCAGAGCTGGAATCACCTTCGGCATGACCGAGACCCAGGCGCGCACTAGAGAACAGGGAGACTGAGGCCCAGACGGGTCACCGACAAACAACCTCAGACCTGTCACTAGAACTAGTCCTCCTGCCTCCTGAGTCCCGCTTCCGAATCCTCTCAGGGACTGAAGCACTTTAGGGACAGGAACCAGTGGCCGTGCGTGGCTTCTCGGACCTGGTGCAGCCCCTCCCTGTCGAAGCAGCCCAGAGCTTCCCTATCCCGAGCGGGAGCTGCTCTGTGCGGGCTTTGCCTCCACTTTGATCCCGAGGACTTGGCTCCCATCACTGGTGGTGCTGGGGGCTGGCTTTCTCCTGTCCCCAGAGGCCCTGCTCACTGTCTCTCCAAGGCGCTGTGCCCTGTCCTGGGCACAGATGGGCCGGGCAACCTGAACCTAGTGTCTGAGAGCAATTACCTCAGGACAGAGGACACCATCGTAAACTCAGGGTCTGGGCCCGAGGGCGGCTGGGGCCAGGCCTGCTGCTGGGAAGGGTGGTTCCGGACAACGCGTGGTCCGACCGCACGCTGCCCTTGCCTCCCCAGGCTGCTGCTCCTGCTGCCCCGTGGGCTGCGCCAAGTGTGCCCAGGGCTGCGCCAAGTGTGCCCAGGGCTGCGTCTGCAAAGGGGCCTCGGACAAGTGCAGCTGCTGTGCCTGATGTCGCGGAGAGCCTGCCCCGGGTGTCCACAGAGCAACCAGGACAAACCTGCATTTTACCGTTTTTCATACAACCGGACCTGACGCTACATTCCTTTTTCTATGAAATCTGTGACTTGTAATAAAAGCTGTTGACTTTATTCTGGCTCTGTCTTCCTTGGTGTGTCTTGGACAAAGAGACTCCGTGCCCATCAGGGCTGGCGTGGGGAACTGGACTGGACGTGCAGAGACCTCGGCTCTGGACCAAAGAGCACCCCCCACACACACCCCACACCCCCAAAACACACACACTGAGCGTCTCAGCCGCTTAGGTTAATTTGAGCTTCCGTTTCTCAGCTCCAAAGGATACCCTCGCCAGATGACATAGGGCATTGGACACACAGAGGACACACTCCCTCTATTCCCCTTAGGAGTACGGATTGCAGAGAAAGTTGCCCATTTCTCATTTTCCTTCTCTGGGGGCCCCTGCCAAACTCAGCGCTCGGTGATGAGAGCCTAGAAAAGTACCCAGAGGGGATGGAATCCCACACCCCTCTCGTGTGACTTCTGCACGGGGCTTGCGTCTAAAACACCCTGGAAAGACCTCTTTGTATTTTCTGCCACAGTTTTCACCCTGGTCAGGAAAACGGATCGCGAAGAAAACACGTCAAAGGACACGATATGTGACACCCAGTTTTCCCTTCAACACGTAAAACCACCTTCACACGTGGAGGAGCAATTCTGGAAACTGGACGCTCTCATATGCTGCACGTACGTTGAAAGTGTGCCCGAGTCCTGGGAACACTTCACAGATGCCCCACTGTGTGGACCACACACGCCTGGAGCAGCTCTGCCCCCTGCCTCCCCACAGGGAACCTCAGTCTTGGCTTGCCCAGGGCTACGGACAGGACACTCGCCACCCGTGACAGCTCCCTGCAGGGGCTTGGCTCTGAATCTTCGCAAGTACCTCCCTAGGTCAGGCTGACATCTTCCCTTCCCTCAAAAACCAGCCCGTGGCTCCCTGACACCCCGAAAGAAAGTGATTTGGATTTGGTGGGAATTTCCCGGCTGTTTCCCTGAGACCTGGTTTCAGAAGAAGGGCTTCACGTGTTCCTCTGCAGAGTGATGGTGGTGCTGCAGTGCGTGGCGGGGGGGGGTGGGGCCTGGTGGGGTTTATTAGCAACAAGTGTGTGCTGAGGGAACGGGTAGTCTATTTCAGGTGTTGGGCCCCCTGGCGGTCTGGGGAGGGAACTCCTATTTGATGGGCACTCCGAGAGAAAGAGGAGACACGTGGCTCAGAAGTCAGGACCAAGATGGGCCACAGGTGCCCCGAGTGCACAGGGCATTTCGGGAGCCGGCCCGTGCTGCGTGCGTGGGCGTCGGCGTCAGGCACTCAGGTTCACAGCCACCGTGCCACTTCCTGACCTGGCAAGTCACTGATACTCTCTGAGATTTCATTTCCTCCTTTCGATACAAAAGATTAATGTCAAAGAGGGGGAATGAGCGAGATAGTGGCCTGGCTCCCAGCTCGGGCTTCCCCCACGGTGTCCCGTACGATCGCTCTCTCCACACTGACATCTGTGCACAGAGAATCCTTGAGCTCCCGACAAGCTCCTGGAGAAAGGCTCCCTGGTTTGCAAGCAAGCTCATGGTGAGGGCAGAGATGGATAGGAACCTTGCTTATCCAGTGCCAGAGGGCGTGGGGATGTCCTCCAACAAGCCCCGTGGAACGAGTCACCGCCACAGCGTTTGGACAGACTCGGTGAACCTGCATGGTCTGGAGTGATGGTGCCAGTTCCAGAGAGGTTAAGCAACTTACCCAAGGGCACACAGCCTATACTCAGAGGACTAAACCTACACTGCAGCTGTCTCACCTCCCGGCCACACGGTGCCGGTTATGACATCACTGGAGGCTGAGTCCGGCCTCTCCTTTTTCAGGGCTGCAGGGTCTTCGGAGACAGTCCAGCTGTGCTCCTGGCTGCAGAGGTGGGAGGCCGAAGCCCACAGAGGTCACAGAGCTGTGCGGAGGGTTCTGGCTGCCGGCTCAGGGCTCTCCCACTGCTGCCTCTGTGCCAGGTGTTCAGTGTTCTCACCCTTCGTGGGATGACATGGTGTCCGGTTGGGCGCGGGGCTGCAGTCAGCCTGCAGTCAGCCTGCAGGAGGGCCAGTCCCATCTGTGCCACGTACAGCCATGGGACATAACCTCTCTGTGGCTCCGTCTGCTCTGCTCTAAAGGGAAAATAATAGTGTCTGGCTCTCGGGATTAAAGAACTGAATACATGCCAAGAAGGTCAGAATATACTGGGCACTCAGTGAGCAATCGATCACATCACCCATTCATTTATTTATCTATTGATTTATTTGTTATCATCAGCCTAGGAGACACTGTTCTCCTTCCAGACACGCAAGCAAGGACGGTGTGTTTCGCTCTGTGCTCTGGGCCGTCCCCATCGACCCTGTGAGCGTGGGACCAGTACCCCCGAGAGGGTTATCCTGCCTTCACGCAAAGAGCCGTCGACACTACAGATAGAAAGCCGTGAGGAGCACAGTCGGTGTCCTCCTCACAGACACAGAAGGGTCCTGCCACTTCTGCTGTCACCTGCATCAGGATTTCCTTACCATTTTCTTTTCAGTGATTTTCTGAAATACGTTATACCAAAAGAAACCTCTCGAACGCTACTGAAGGAGAGAGTCAGAAGGTAGCCACAAAATCATAAATACATTCCTACTGTGTCACCTTGGTCGCCCCCAGGATTGAGCTGGACATGGTAGAGACGGGCCGAGGACACAGCTCTGGGCCAAAGGGGAGCTTGCTCACTGACTCCCTCTTTCAGCTGCGAAGCGACAAAAACACAGAAGCAGGGCACCACTCCCCAGCCCTGTGTGCCTGCCTCAGTAGCCTCCCTGTACTGTAGGGACTTTGGACTTTGGGAAGCGGGCTCCTGACTGCTGTCTCCCTTCCCGGTTGGTGTGACAACTCAAAGAGCAAAAGTGACTAACAAGGCTTGGCATGGACTCCATGGTGAGTAACTGTCAGGACTACTCAAAGGGAACTCTATCCACTTGTCTCGCTTTGTTATTTACCGCCGGGTCTGCCTATCACCTACAATGATGCCGCCCCTGGGGAAGCATCCCATGATGAGGGAACCTCCACCCTGGCGTGGGGGTGGACCGGCTACAGTGAGGAGCGCCCCTGGAAAGTTCAGGCAAAGAAGCCCCCGGACAAATGAGCCAGGATCCCTCCAGGAAAGGAAAACACAAGTGACGCCTCGCGGCTGAAGGCAATGTTCACCGCGCTGCGGTTACAGGAGGCGGTACCGGAAAAACGCTTCCAAAGGACCGTGGTGGGGACCGGGGCTGGCAACGCCCGGGGACACATGGGGTCGGCCAAACGGTGGTGAGGGTCACATCCGCCTGCGCTCTCTGACACCGCTCCCCGGCTCCAGCCAAGCCAGGGACACGAGCGGGAGGCGGGGGCTGTTCTCAGGCTGCAGGAAACGGCGACCCGGAGGCCGGCGGCGCGGGGCCTGGGGCCTGGGGCGGGGAAGACCGGAGGACGCGGGAGCCGGATTCCTGCACAAGCCGCCAACACGGTGGCTGCTCCCGTCGGGCACATTGGGAAGGGGCGGCCAGGGGGCTGGGACACCGCTTACCGCACGGCACCCGGTTCCTCCGCTCCAGCCGGCACCGACGTGGAATCGTGCGCTCGGCCCCGCCTGTTGCTCACAGCCCGGCCCAGGGCGCTGCGGGCGGCACGGGCGGCGCGGGCGCGGAGCCGCGGGGCGGGTGCAAGGCGGGGGCGGGGCCTCTGCGCCCGGGCCGCCTCCTCGGCCTATAACTGAGCCCCCGGGCTCCTCGCTCCCACACGGCCCCCACCGGACCCGTGAAGCGGCTTCGCCCCTTGCTTTGGACCTCGGGCCTCACTCCTCCTCCAGATGGACCCCAAGTGCTCCTGCCCCACTGGTAAGGGAGCCCTGCCTTTGAGCCTTAGGATGCCCCCTTCCCGGGCACAGGACGAGAAGGGAGGGCTTTGAGTTTGAGCTCAGGAGGACTCCTGTCACGGGTCCAGGGCTTTCTTGGTAGCCAGGCTCCTGAGGGCACGTCAGTCTCCCTTTGCCTCTCCGTTGACACTGAGGGCACGGAGGCTCCAGGCTGTCCTTCTTGAGGTCACCCGGCAGGTCAGGGGATTGCTAGACCGGGACCCAGCGTTTGGAGGCGGTCTCGGACCTGCCACGATTTGATGGGAGGAGGGGACGCTGCCTCTTTAGGGTTCAGGCCATGGGCCCCGGCCCCCGGCCCCAGTCGGCCTGGGCTGCGTCTGGAGCCCGGGACCTTCCCTGTGGAGTCCCATCAGGAGGGGACTTACTCTCCTTGGACCAGAAGAGAGGAGCTGGGGCTTCTCTATCCGCCCGAGTGGACACGAGCTCCCAGGGCTGGGTCCTGACAGAGGAGGAGGGCTCAGGGAGGCATTGCTGACCGTCTGCTGTGGCTCCTGCATCCCCGTCCCTGCTCACTGCTGGCCTCCTTTCCCTTCCCGGCAGGCGGCTCCTGCGGCTGCGCTGGATCCTGCACCTGCACCTGCAAAGCCTGCAGATGCGCCTCCTGCAAGAAGAGTGAGTGTGCGGGGCCTTCTCTGGGAATGCGGGGTCTGGGCTGAGTGCGAGGAGGGGGCCCAGAGCTCAGCAGGCAGGCAGGAGCAGGACAGTGACCAGACTTCCCGGCACCCCCCTCACCAGGAAGGGATTCACAGTCAGAGCTGGAATCACCTTCGGCATGACCGAGACCCAGGCGCGCACTAGAGAACAGGGAGACTGAGGCCCAGACGGGTCACCGACAAACAACCTCAGACCTGTCACTAGAACTAGTCCTCCTGCCTCCTGAGTCCCGCTTCCGAATCCTCTCAGGGACTGAAGCACTTTAGGGACAGGAACCAGTGGCCGTGCGTGGCTTCTCGGACCTGGTGCAGCCCCTCCCTGTCGAAGCAGCCCAGAGCTTCCCTATCCCGAGCGGGAGCTGCTCTGTGCGGGCTTTGCCTCCACTTTGATCCCGAGGACTTGGCTCACATCACTGGTGGTGCTGGGGGCTGGCTTTCTCCTGTCCCCAGAGGCCCTGCTCACTGTCTCTCCAAGGCGCTGTGCCCTGTCCTGGGCACAGATGGGCCGGGCAACCTGAACCTAGTGTCTGAGAGCAATTACCTCAGGACAGAGGACACCATCGTAAACTCAGGGTCTGGGCCCGAGGGCGGCTGGGGCCAGGCCTGCTGCTGGGAAGGGTGGTTCCGGACAACGCGTGGTCCGACCGCACGCTGCCCTTGCCTCCCCAGGCTGCTGCTCCTGCTGCCCCGTGGGCTGCGCCAAGTGTGCCCAGGGCTGCGCCAAGTGTGCCCAGGGCTGCGTCTGCAAAGGGGCCTCGGACAAGTGCAGCTGCTGTGCCTGATGTCGCGGAGAGCCTGCCCCGGGTGTCCACAGAGCAACCAGGACAAACCTGCATTTTACCGTTTTTCATACAACCGGACCTGACGCTACATTCCTTTTTCTATGAAATCTGTGACTTGTAATAAAAGCTGTTGACTTTATTCTGGCTCTGTCTTCCTTGGTGTGTCTTGGACAAAGAGACTCCGTGCCCATCAGGGCTGGCGTGGGGAACTGGACTGGACGTGCAGAGACCTCGGCTCTGGACCAAAGAGCACCCCCCCACACACCCCACACCCCCAAAACACACACACTGAGCGTCTCAGCCGCTTAGGTTAATTTGAGCTTCCGTTTCTCAGCTCCAAAGGATACCCTCGCCAGATGACATAGGGCATTGGACACACAGAGGACACACTCCCTCTATTCCCCTTAGGAGTACGGATTGCAGAGAAAGTTGCCCATTTCTCATTTTCCTTCTCTGGGGGCCCCTGCCAAACTCAGCGCTCGGTGATGAGAGCCTAGAAAAGTACCCAGAGGGGATGGAATCCCACACCCCTCTCGTGTGACTTCTGCACGGGGCTTGCGTCTAAAACACCCTGGAAAGACCTCTTTGTATTTTCTGCCACAGTTTTCACCCTGGTCAGGAAAACGGATCGCGAAGAAAACACGTCAAAGGACACGATATGTGACACCCAGTTTTCCCTTCAACACGTAAAACCACCTTCACACGTGGAGGAGCAATTCTGGAAACTGGACGCTCTCATATGCTGCACGTACGTTGAAAGTGTGCCCGAGTCCTGGGAACACTTCACAGATGCCCCACTGTGTGGACCACACACGCCTGGAGCAGCTCTGCCCCCTGCCTCCCCACAGGAAACCTCAGTCTTGGCTTGCCCAGGGCTACGGACAGGACACTCGCCACCCGTGACAGCTCCCTGCAGGGGCTTGGCTCTGAATCTTCGCAAGTACCTCCCTAGGTCAGGCTGACATCTTCCCTTCCCTCAAAAACCAGCCCGTGGCTCCCTGACACCCCGAAAGAAAGTGATTTGGATTTGGTGGGAATTTCCCGGCTGTTTCCCTGAGACCTGGTTTCAGAAGAAGGGCTTCACGTGTTCCTCTGCAGAGTGATGGTGGTGCTGCAGTGCGTGGCGGGGGGGGGGGGGGCCTGGTGGGGTTTATTAGCAACAAGTGTGTGCTGAGGGAACGGGTAGTCTATTTCAGGTGTTGGGCCCCCTGGCGGTCTGGGGAGGGAACTCCTATTTGATGGGCACTCCGAGAGAAAGAGGAGACACGTGGCTCAGAAGTCAGGACCAAGATGGGCCACAGGTGCCCCGAGTGCACAGGGCATTTCGGGAGCCGGCCCGTGCTGCGTGCGTGGGCGTCGGCGTCAGGCACTCAGGTTCACAGCCACCGTGCCACTTCCTGACCTGGCAAGTCACTGATACTCTCTGAGATTTCATTTCCTCCTTTCGATACAAAAGATTAATGTCAAAGAGGGGGAATGAGCGAGATAGTGGCCTGGCTCCCAGCTCGGGCTTCCCCCACGGTGTCCCGTACGATCGCTCTCTCCACACTGACATCTGTGCACAGAGAATCCTTGAGCTCCCGACAAGCTCCTGGAGAAAGGCTCCCTGGTTTGCAAGCAAGCTCATGGTGAGGGCAGAGATGGATAGGAACCTTGCTTATCCAGTGCCAGAGGGCGTGGGGATGTCCTCCAACAAGCCCCGTGGAACGAGTCACCGCCACAGCGTTTGGACAGACTCGGTGAACCTGCATGGTCTGGAGTGATGGTGCCAGTTCCAGAGAGGTTAAGCAACTTACCCAAGGGCACACAGCCTATACTCAGAGGACTAAACCTACACTGCAGCTGTCTCACCTCCCGGCCACACGGTGCCGGTTATGACATCACTGGAGGCTGAGTCCGGCCTCTCCTTTTTCAGGGCTGCAGGGTCTTCGGAGACAGTCCAGCTGTGCTCCTGGCTGCAGAGGTGGGAGGCCGAAGCCCACAGAGGTCACAGAGCTGTGCGGAGGGTTCTGGCTGCCGGCTCAGGGCTCTCCCACTGCTGCCTCTGTGCCAGGTGTTCAGTGTTCTCACCCTTCGTGGGATGACATGGTGTCCGGTTGGGCGCGGGGCTGCAGTCAGCCTGCAGTCAGCCTGCAGGAGGGCCAGTCCCATCTGTGCCACGTACAGCCATGGGACATAACCTCTCTGTGGCTCCGTCTGCTCTGCTCTAAAGGGAAAATAATAGTGTCTGGCTCTCGGGATTAAAGAACTGAATACATGCCAAGAAGGTCAGAATATACTGGGCACTCAGTGAGCAATCGATCACATCACCCATTCATTTATTTATCTATTGATTTATTTGTTATCATCAGCCTAGGAGACACTGTTCTCCTTCCAGACACGCAAGCAAGGACGGTGTGTTTCGCTCTGTGCTCTGGGCCGTCCCCATCGACCCTGTGAGCGTGGGACCAGTACCCCCGAGAGGGTTATCCTGCCTTCACGCAAAGAGCCGTCGACACTACAGATAGAAAGCCGTGAGGAGCACAGTCGGTGTCCTCCTCACAGACACAGAAGGGTCCTGCCACTTCTGCTGTCACCTGCATCAGGATTTCCTTACCATTTTCTTTTCAGTGATTTTCTGAAATACGTTATACCAAAAGAAACCTCTCGAACGCTACTGAAGGAGAGAGTCAGAAGGTAGCCACAAAATCATAAATACATTCCTACTGTGTCACCTTGGTCGCCCCCAGGATTGAGCTGGACATGGTAGAGACGGGCCGAGGACACAGCTCTGGGCCAAAGGGGAGCTTGCTCACTGACTCCCTCTTTCAGCTGCGAAGCGACAAAAACACAGAAGCAGGGCACCACTCCCCAGCCCTGTGTGCCTGCCTCAGTAGCCTCCCTGTACTGTAGGGACTTTGGACTTTGGGAAGCGGGCTCCTGACTGCTGTCTCCCTTCCCGGTTGGTGTGACAACTCAAAGAGCAAAAGTGACTAACAAGGCTTGGCATGGACTCCATGGTGAGTAACTGTCAGGACTACTCAAAGGGAACTCTATCCACTTGTCTCGCTTTGTTATTTACCGCCGGGTCTGTCTATCACCTACAATGATGCCGCCCCTGGGGAAGCATCCCATGATGAGGGAACCTCCACCCTGGCGTGGGGGTGGACCGGCTACAGTGAGGAGCGCCCCTGGAAAGTTCAGGCAAAGAAGCCCCCGGACAAATGAGCCAGGATCCCTCCAGGAAAGGAAAACACAAGTGACGCCTCGCGGCTGAAGGCAATGTTCACCGCGCTGCGGTTACAGGAGGCGGTACCGGAAAAACGCTTCCAAAGGACCGTGGTGGGGACCGGGGCTGGCAACGCCCGGGGACACATGGGGTCGGCCAAACGGTGGTGAGGGTCACATCCGCCTGCGCTCTCTGACACCGCTCCCCGGCTCCAGCCAAGCCAGGGACACGAGCGGGAGGCGGGGGCTGTTCTCAGGCTGCAGGAAACGGCGACCCGGAGGCCGGCGGCGCGGGGCCTGGGGCCTGGGGCGGGGAAGACCGGAGGACGCGGGAGCCGGATTCCTGCACAAGCCGCCAACACGGTGGCTGCTCCCGTCGGGCACATTGGGAAGGGGCGGCCAGGGGGCTGGGACACCGCTTACCGCACGGCACCCGGTTCCTCCGCTCCAGCCGGCACCGACGTGGAATCGTGCGCTCGGCCCCGCCTGTTGCTCACAGCCCGGCCCAGGGCGCTGCGGGCGGCACGGGCGGCGCGGGCGCGGAGCCGCGGGGCGGGTGCAAGGCGGGGGCGGGGCCTCTGCGCCCGGGCCGCCTCCTCGGCCTATAACTGAGCCCCCGGGCTCCTCGCTCCCACACGGCCCCCACCGGACCCGTGAAGCGGCTTCGCCCCTTGCTTTGGACCTCGGGCCTCACTCCTCCTCCAGATGGACCCCAAGTGCTCCTGCCCCACTGGTAAGGGAGCCCTGCCTTTGAGCCTTAGGATGCCCCCTTCCCGGGCACAGGACGAGAAGGGAGGGCTTTGAGTTTGAGCTCAGGAGGACTCCTGTCACGGGTCCAGGGCTTTCTTGGTAGCCAGGCTCCTGAGGGCACGTCAGTCTCCCTTTGCCTCTCCGTTGACACTGAGGGCACGGAGGCTCCAGGCTGTCCTTCTTGAGGTCACCCGGCAGGTCAGGGGATTGCTAGACCGGGACCCAGCGTTTGGAGGCGGTCTCGGACCTGCCACGATTTGATGGGAGGAGGGGACGCTGCCTCTTTAGGGTTCAGGCCATGGGCCCCGGCCCCCGGCCCCAGTCGGCCTGGGCTGCGTCTGGAGCCCGGGACCTTCCCTGTGGAGTCCCATCAGGAGGGGACTTACTCTCCTTGGACCAGAAGAGAGGAGCTGGGGCTTCTCTATCCGCCCGAGTGGACACGAGCTCCCAGGGCTGGGTCCTGACAGAGGAGGAGGGCTCAGGGAGGCATTGCTGACCGTCTGCTGTGGCTCCTGCATCCCCGTCCCTGCTCACTGCTGGCCTCCTTTCCCTTCCCGGCAGGCGGCTCCTGCGGCTGCGCTGGATCCTGCACCTGCACCTGCAAAGCCTGCAGATGCGCCTCCTGCAAGAAGAGTGAGTGTGCGGGGCCTTCTCTGGGAATGCGGGGTCTGGGCTGAGTGCGAGGAGGGGGCCCAGAGCTCAGCAGGCAGGCAGGAGCAGGACAGTGACCAGACTTCCCGGCACCCCCCTCACCAGGAAGGGATTCACAGTCAGAGCTGGAATCACCTTCGGCATGACCGAGACCCAGGCGCGCACTAGAGAACAGGGAGACTGAGGCCCAGACGGGTCACCGACAAACAACCTCAGACCTGTCACTAGAACTAGTCCTCCTGCCTCCTGAGTCCCGCTTCCGAATCCTCTCAGGGACTGAAGCACTTTAGGGACAGGAACCAGTGGCCGTGCGTGGCTTCTCGGACCTGGTGCAGCCCCTCCCTGTCGAAGCAGCCCAGAGCTTCCCTATCCCGAGCGGGAGCTGCTCTGTGCGGGCTTTGCCTCCACTTTGATCCCGAGGACTTGGCTCACATCACTGGTGGTGCTGGGGGCTGGCTTTCTCCTGTCCCCAGAGGCCCTGCTCACTGTCTCTCCAAGGCGCTGTGCCCTGTCCTGGGCACAGATGGGCCGGGCAACCTGAACCTAGTGTCTGAGAGCAATTACCTCAGGACAGAGGACACCATCGTAAACTCAGGGTCTGGGCCCGAGGGCGGCTGGGGCCAGGCCTGCTGCTGGGAAGGGTGGTTCCGGACAACGCGTGGTCCGACCGCACGCTGCCCTTGCCTCCCCAGGCTGCTGCTCCTGCTGCCCCGTGGGCTGCGCCAAGTGTGCCCAGGGCTGCGCCAAGTGTGCCCAGGGCTGCGTCTGCAAAGGGGCCTCGGACAAGTGCAGCTGCTGTGCCTGATGTCGCGGAGAGCCTGCCCCGGGTGTCCACAGAGCAACCAGGACAAACCTGCATTTTACCGTTTTTCATACAACCGGACCTGACGCTACATTCCTTTTTCTATGAAATCTGTGACTTGTAATAAAAGCTGTTGACTTTATTCTGGCTCTGTCTTCCTTGGTGTGTCTTGGACAAAGAGACTCCGTGCCCATCAGGGCTGGCGTGGGGAACTGGACTGGACGTGCAGAGACCTCGGCTCTGGACCAAAGAGCACCCCCCCACACACCCCACACCCCCAAAACACACACACTGAGCGTCTCAGCCGCTTAGGTTAATTTGAGCTTCCGTTTCTCAGCTCCAAAGGATACCCTCGCCAGATGACATAGGGCATTGGACACACAGAGGACACACTCCCTCTATTCCCCTTAGGAGTACGGATTGCAGAGAAAGTTGCCCATTTCTCATTTTCCTTCTCTGGGGGCCCCTGCCAAACTCAGCGCTCGGTGATGAGAGCCTAGAAAAGTACCCAGAGGGGATGGAATCCCACACCCCTCTCGTGTGACTTCTGCACGGGGCTTGCGTCTAAAACACCCTGGAAAGACCTCTTTGTATTTTCTGCCACAGTTTTCACCCTGGTCAGGAAAACGGATCGCGAAGAAAACACGTCAAAGGACACGATATGTGACACCCAGTTTTCCCTTCAACACGTAAAACCACCTTCACACGTGGAGGAGCAATTCTGGAAACTGGACGCTCTCATATGCTGCACGTACGTTGAAAGTGTGCCCGAGTCCTGGGAACACTTCACAGATGCCCCACTGTGTGGACCACACACGCCTGGAGCAGCTCTGCCCCCTGCCTCCCCACAGGGAACCTCAGTCTTGGCTTGCCCAGGGCTACGGACAGGACACTCGCCACCCGTGACAGCTCCCTGCAGGGGCTTGGCTCTGAATCTTCGCAAGTACCTCCCTAGGTCAGGCTGACATCTTCCCTTCCCTCAAAAACCAGCCCGTGGCTCCCTGACACCCCGAAAGAAAGTGATTTGGATTTGGTGGGAATTTCCCGGCTGTTTCCCTGAGACCTGGTTTCAGAAGAAGGGCTTCACGTGTTCCTCTGCAGAGTGATGGTGGTGCTGCAGTGCGTGGCGGGGGGGGGGGGGGCCTGGTGGGGTTTATTAGCAACAAGTGTGTGCTGAGGGAACGGGTAGTCTATTTCAGGTGTTGGGCCCCCTGGCGGTCTGGGGAGGGAACTCCTATTTGATGGGCACTCCGAGAGAAAGAGGAGACACGTGGCTCAGAAGTCAGGACCAAGATGGGCCACAGGTGCCCCGAGTGCACAGGGCATTTCGGGAGCCGGCCCGTGCTGCGTGCGTGGGCGTCGGCGTCAGGCACTCAGGTTCACAGCCACCGTGCCACTTCCTGACCTGGCAAGTCACTGATACTCTCTGAGATTTCATTTCCTCCTTTCGATACAAAAGATTAATGTCAAAGAGGGGGAATGAGCGAGATAGTGGCCTGGCTCCCAGCTCGGGCTTCCCCCACGGTGTCCCGTACGATCGCTCTCTCCACACTGACATCTGTGCACAGAGAATCCTTGAGCTCCCGACAAGCTCCTGGAGAAAGGCTCCCTGGTTTGCAAGCAAGCTCATGGTGAGGGCAGAGATGGATAGGAACCTTGCTTATCCAGGGCCAGAGGGCGTGGGGATGTCCTCCAACAAGCCCCGTGGAACAAGTCACCGCCACAGCGTTTGGACAGACTCGGTGAACCTGCATGGTCTGGAGTGATGGTGCCAGTTCCAGAGAGGTTAAGCAACTTACCCAAGGGCACACAGCCTATACTCAGAGGACTAAACCTACACTGCAGCTGTCTCACCTCCCGGCCACACGGTGCCGGTTATGACATCACTGGAGGCTGAGTCCGGCCTCTCCTTTTTCAGGGCTGCAGGGTCTTCGGAGACAGTCCAGCTGTGCTCCTGGCTGCAGAGGTGGGAGGCCGAAGCCCACAGAGGTCACAGAGCTGTGCGGAGGGTTCTGGCTGCCGGCTCAGGGCTCTCCCACTGCTGCCTCTGTGCCAGGTGTTCAGTGTTCTCACCCTTCGTGGGATGACATGGTGTCCGGTTGGGCGCGGGGCTGCAGTCAGCCTGCAGGAGGGCCAGTCCCATCTGTGCCACGTACAGCCATGGGACATAACCTCTCTGTGGCTCCATCTGCTCTGCTCTAAAGGGAAAATAATAGTGTCTGGCTCTCGGGATTAAAGAACTGAATACATGCCAAGAAGGTCAGAATATACTGGGCACTCAGTGAGCAATCGATCACATCACCCATTCATTTATTTATCTATTGATTTATTTGTTATCATCAGCCTAGGAGACACTGTTCTCCTTCCAGACACGCAAGCAAGGACGGTGTGTTTCGCTCTGTGCTCTGGGCCGTCCCCATCGACCCTGTGAGCGTGGGACCAGTACCCCCGAGAGGGTTATCCTGCCTTCACGCAAAGAGCCGTCGACACTACAGACAGAAAGCCGTGAGGAGCACAGTCGGTGTCCTCCTCACAGACACAGAAGGGTCCTGCCACTTCTGCTGTCACCTGCATCAGGATTTCCTTACCATTTTCTTTTCAGTGATTTTCTGAAATACGTTATACCAAAAGAAACCTCTCGAACGCTACTGAAGGAGAGAGTCAGAAGGTAGCCACAAAATCATAAATACATTCCTACTGTGTCACCTTGGTCGCCCCCAGGATTGAGCTGGACATGGTAGAGACGGGCCGAGGACACAGCTCTGGGCCAAAGGGGAGCTTGCTCACTGACTCCCTCTTTCAGCTGCGAAGCGACAAAAACACAGAAGCAGGGCACCACTCCCCAGCCCTGTGTGCCTGCCTCAGTAGCCTCCCTGTACTGTAGGGACTTTGGACTTTGGGAAGCGGGCTCCTGACTGCTGTCTCCCTTCCCGGTTGGTGTGACAACTCAAAGAGCAAAAGTGACTAACAAGGCTTGGCATGGACTCCATGGTGAGTAACTGTCAGGACTACTCAAAGGGAACTCTATCCACTTGTCTCGCTTTGTTATTTACCGCCAGGTCTGCCTATCACCTACAATGATGCCGCCCCTGGGGAAGCATCCCATGATGAGGGAACCTCCACCCTGGCGTGGGGGTGGACCGGCTACAGTGAGGAGCGCCCCTGGAAAGTTCAGGCAAAGAAGCCCCCGGACAAATGAGCCAGGATCCCTCCAGGAAAGGAAAACACAAGTGACGCCTCGCGGCTGAAGGCAATGTTCACCGCGCTGCGGTTACAGGAGGCGGTACCGGAAAAACGCTTCCAAAGGACCGTGGTGGGGACCGGGGCTGGCAACGCCCGGGGACACATGGGGTCGGCCAAACGGTGGTGAGGGTCACATCCGCCTGCGCTCTCTGACACCGCTCCCCGGCTCCAGCCAAGCCAGGGACACGAGCGGGAGGCGGGGGCTGTTCTCAGGCTGCAGGAAACGGCGACCCGGAGGCCGGCGGCGCGGGGCCTGGGGCCTGGGGCGGGGAAGACCGGAGGACGCGGGAGCCGGATTCCTGCACAAGCCGCCAACACGGTGGCTGCTCCCGTCGGGCACATTGGGAAGGGGCGGCCAGGGGGCTGGGACACCGCTTACCGCACGGCACCCGGTTCCTCCGCTCCAGCCGGCACCGACGTGGAATCGTGCGCTCGGCCCCGCCTGTTGCTCACAGCCCGGCCCAGGGCGCTGCGGGCGGCACGGGCGGCGCGGGCGGCGCGGGCGCGGAGCCGCGGGGCGGGTGCAAGGCGGGGGCGGGGCCTCTGCGCCCGGGCCGCCTCCTCGGCCTATAACTGAGCCCCCGGGCTCCTCGCTCCCACACGGCCCCCACCGGACCCGTGAAGCGGCTTCGCCCCTTGCTTTGGACCTCGGGCCTCACTCCTCCTCCAGATGGACCCCAAGTGCTCCTGCCCCACTGGTAAGGGAGCCCTGCCTTTGAGCCTTAGGATGCCCCCTTCCCGGGCACAGGACGAGAAGGGAGGGCTTTGAGTTTGAGCTCAGGAGGACTCCTGTCACGGGTCCAGGGCTTTCTTGGTAGCCAGGCTCCTGAGGGCACGTCAGTCTCCCTTTGCCTCTCCGTTGACACTGAGGGCACGGAGGCTCCAGGCTGTCCTTCTTGAGGTCACCCGGCAGGTCAGGGGATTGCTAGACCGGGACCCAGCGTTTGGAGGCGGTCTCGGACCTGCCGCGATTTGATGGGAGGAGGGGACGCTGCCTCTTTAGGGTTCAGGCCATGGGCCCCGGCCCCCGGCCCCAGTCGGCCTGGGCTGCGTCTGGAGCCCGGGACCTTCCCTGTGGAGTCCCATCAGGAGGGGACTTACTCTCCTTGGACCAGAAGAGAGGAGCTGGGGCTTCTCTATCCGCCCGAGTGGACACGAGCTCCCAGGGCTGGGTCCTGACAGAGGAGGAGGGCTCAGGGAGGCATTGCTGACCGTCTGCTGTGGCTCCTGCATCCCCGTCCCTGCTCACTGCTGGCCTCCTTTCCCTTCCCGGCAGGCGGCTCCTGCGGCTGCACTGGATCCTGCACCTGCACCTGCAAAGCCTGCAGATGCGCCTCCTGCAAGAAGAGTGAGTGTGCGGGGCCTTCTCTGGGAATGCGGGGTCTGGGCTGAGTGCGAGGAGGGGGCCCAGAGCTCAGCAGGCAGGCAGGAGCAGGACAGTGACCAGACTTCCCGGCACCCCCCTCACCAGGAAGGGATTCACAGTCAGAGCTGGAATCACCTTCGGCATGACCGAGACCCAGGCGCGCACTAGAGAACAGGGAGACTGAGGCCCAGACGGGTCACCGACAAACAACCTCAGACCTGTCACTAGAACTAGTCCTCCTGCCTCCTGAGTCCCGCTTCCGAATCCTCTCAGGGACTGAAGCACTTTAGGGACAGGAACCAGTGGCCGTGCGTGGCTTCTCGGACCTGGTGCAGCCCCTCCCTGTCGAAGCAGCCCAGAGCTTCCCTATCCCGAGCGGGAGCTGCTCTGTGCGGGCTTTGCCTCCACTTTGATCCCGAGGACTTGGCTCACATCACTGGTGGTGCTGGGGGCTGGCTTTCTCCTGTCCCCAGAGGCCCTGCTCACTGTCTCTCCAAGGCGCTGTGCCCTGTCCTGGGCACAGATGGGCCGGGCAACCTGAACCTAGTGTCTGAGAGCAATTACCTCAGGACAGAGGACACCATCGTAAACTCAGGGTCTGGGCCCGAGGGCGGCTGGGGCCAGGCCTGCTGCTGGGAAGGGTGGTTCCGGACAACGCGTGGTCCGACCGCACGCTGCCCTTGCCTCCCCAGGCTGCTGCTCCTGCTGCCCCGTGGGCTGCGCCAAGTGTGCCCAGGGCTGCGCCAAGTGTGCCCAGGGCTGCGTCTGCAAAGGGGCCTCGGACAAGTGCAGCTGCTGTGCCTGATGTCGCGGAGAGCCTGCCCCGGGTGTCCACAGAGCAACCAGGACAAACCTGCATTTTACCGTTTTTCATACAACCGGACCTGACGCTACATTCCTTTTTCTATGAAATCTGTGACTTGTAATAAAAGCTGTTGACTTTATTCTGGCTCTGTCTTCCTTGGTGTGTCTTGGACAAAGAGACTCCGTGCCCATCAGGGCTGGCGTGGGGAACTGGACTGGACGTGCAGAGACCTCGGCTCTGGACCAAAGAGCACCCCCCACACACACCCCACACCCCCAAAACACACACACTGAGCGTCTCAGCCGCTTAGGTTAATTTGAGCTTCCGTTTCTCAGCTCCAAAGGATACCCTCGCCAGATGACATAGGGCATTGGACACACAGAGGACACACTCCCTCTATTCCCCTTAGGAGTACGGATTGCAGAGAAAGTTGCCCATTTCTCATTTTCCTTCTCTGGGGGCCCCTGCCAAACTCAGCGCTCGGTGATGAGAGCCTAGAAAAGTACCCAGAGGGGATGGAATCCCACACCCCTCTCGTGTGACTTCTGCACGGGGCTTGCGTCTAAAACACCCTGGAAAGACCTCTTTGTATTTTCTGCCACAGTTTTCACCCTGGTCAGGAAAACGGATCGCGAAGAAAACACGTCAAAGGACACGATATGTGACACCCAGTTTTCCCTTCAACACGTAAAACCACCTTCACACGTGGAGGAGCAATTCTGGAAACTGGACGCTCTCATATGCTGCACGTACGTTGAAAGTGTGCCCGAGTCCTGGGAACACTTCACAGATGCCCCACTGTGTGGACCACACACGCCTGGAGCAGCTCTGCCCCCTGCCTCCCCACAGGGAACCTCAGTCTTGGCTTGCCCAGGGCTACGGACAGGACACTCGCCACCCGTGACAGCTCCCTGCAGGGGCTTGGCTCTGAATCTTCGCAAGTACCTCCCTAGGTCAGGCTGACATCTTCCCTTCCCTCAAAAACCAGCCCGTGGCTCCCTGACACCCCGAAAGAAAGTGATTTGGATTTGGTGGGAATTTCCCGGCTGTTTCCCTGAGACCTGGTTTCAGAAGAAGGGCTTCACGTGTTCCTCTGCAGAGTGATGGTGGTGCTGCAGTGCGTGGCGGGGGGGGGGGGGCCTGGTGGGGTTTATTAGCAACAAGTGTGTGCTGAGGGAACGGGTAGTCTATTTCAGGTGTTGGGCCCCCTGGCGGTCTGGGGAGGGAACTCCTATTTGATGGGCACTCCGAGAGAAAGAGGAGACACGTGGCTCAGAAGTCAGGACCAAGATGGGCCACAGGTGCCCCGAGTGCACAGGGCATTTCGGGAGCCGGCCCGTGCTGCGTGCGTGGGCGTCGGCGTCAGGCACTCAGGTTCACAGCCACCGTGCCACTTCCTGACCTGGCAAGTCACTGATACTCTCTGAGATTTCATTTCCTCCTTTCGATACAAAAGATTAATGTCAAAGAGGGGGAATGAGCGAGATAGTGGCCTGGCTCCCAGCTCGGGCTTCCCCCACGGTGTCCCGTACGATCGCTCTCTCCACACTGACATCTGTGCACAGAGAATCCTTGAGCTCCCGACAAGCTCCTGGAGAAAGGCTCCCTGGTTTGCAAGCAAGCTCATGGTGAGGGCAGAGATGGATAGGAACCTTGCTTATCCAGTGCCAGAGGGCGTGGGGATGTCCTCCAACAAGCCCCGTGGAACGAGTCACCGCCACAGCGTTTGGACAGACTCGGTGAACCTGCATGGTCTGGAGTGATGGTGCCAGTTCCAGAGAGGTTAAGCAACTTACCCAAGGGCACACAGCCTATACTCAGAGGACTAAACCTACACTGCAGCTGTCTCACCTCCCGGCCACACGGTGCCGGTTATGACATCACTGGAGGCTGAGTCCGGCCTCTCCTTTTTCAGGGCTGCAGGGTCTTCGGAGACAGTCCAGCTGTGCTCCTGGCTGCAGAGGTGGGAGGCCGAAGCCCACAGAGGTCACAGAGCTGTGCGGAGGGTTCTGGCTGCCGGCTCAGGGCTCTCCCACTGCTGCCTCTGTGCCAGGTGTTCAGTGTTCTCACCCTTCGTGGGATGACATGGTGTCCGGTTGGGCGCGGGGCTGCAGTCAGCCTGCAGGAGGGCCAGTCCCATCTGTGCCACGTACAGCCATGGGACATAACCTCTCTGTGGCTCCGTCTGCTCTGCTCTAAAGGGAAAATAATAGTGTCTGGCTCTCGGGATTAAAGAACTGAATACATGCCAAGAAGGTCAGAATATACTGGGCACTCAGTGAGCAATCGATCACATCACCCATTCATTTATTTATCTATTGATTTATTTGTTATCATCAGCCTAGGAGACACTGTTCTCCTTCCAGACACGCAAGCAAGGACGGTGTGTTTCGCTCTGTGCTCTGGGCCGTCCCCATCGACCCTGTGAGCGTGGGACCAGTACCCCCGAGAGGGTTATCCTGCCTTCACGCAAAGAGCCGTCGACACTACAGATAGAAAGCCGTGAGGAGCACAGTCGGTGTCCTCCTCACAGACACAGAAGGGTCCTGCCACTTCTGCTGTCACCTGCATCAGGATTTCCTTACCATTTTCTTTTCAGTGATTTTCTGAAATACGTTATACCAAAAGAAACCTCTCGAACGCTACTGAAGGAGAGAGTCAGAAGGTAGCCACAAAATCATAAATACATTCCTACTGTGTCACCTTGGTCGCCCCCAGGATTGAGCTGGACATGGTAGAGACGGGCCGAGGACACAGCTCTGGGCCAAAGGGGAGCTTGCTCACTGACTCCCTCTTTCAGCTGCGAAGCGACAAAAACACAGAAGCAGGGCACCACTCCCCAGCCCTGTGTGCCTGCCTCAGTAGCCTCCCTGTACTGTAGGGACTTTGGACTTTGGGAAGCGGGCTCCTGACTGCTGTCTCCCTTCCCGGTTGGTGTGACAACTCAAAGAGCAAAAGTGACTAACAAGGCTTGGCATGGACTCCATGGTGAGTAACTGTCAGGACTACTCAAAGGGAACTCTATCCACTTGTCTCGCTTTGTTATTTACCGCCGGGTCTGCCTATCACCTACAATGATGCCGCCCCTGGGGAAGCATCCCATGATGAGGGAACCTCCACCCTGGCGTGGGGGTGGACCGGCTACAGTGAGGAGCGCCCCTGGAAAGTTCAGGCAAAGAAGCCCCCGGACAAATGAGCCAGGATCCCTCCAGGAAAGGAAAACACAAGTGACGCCTCGCGGCTGAAGGCAATGTTCACCGCGCTGCGGTTACAGGAGGCGGTACCGGAAAAACGCTTCCAAAGGACCGTGGTGGGGACCGGGGCTGGCAACGCCCGGGGACACATGGGGTCGGCCAAACGGTGGTGAGGGTCACATCCGCCTGCGCTCTCTGACACCGCTCCCCGGCTCCAGCCAAGCCAGGGACACGAGCGGGAGGCGGGGGCTGTTCTCAGGCTGCAGGAAACGGCGACCCGGAGGCCGGCGGCGCGGGGCCTGGGGCCTGGGGCGGGGAAGACCGGAGGACGCGGGAGCCGGATTCCTGCACAAGCCGCCAACACGGTGGCTGCTCCCGTCGGGCACATTGGGAAGGGGCGGCCAGGGGGCTGGGACACCGCTTACCGCACGGCACCCGGTTCCTCCGCTCCAGCCGGCACCGACGTGGAATCGTGCGCTCGGCCCCGCCTGTTGCTCACAGCCCGGCCCAGGGCGCTGCGGGCGGCACGGGCGGCGCGGGCGCGGAGCCGCGGGGCGGGTGCAAGGCGGGGGCGGGGCCTCTGCGCCCGGGCCGCCTCCTCGGCCTATAACTGAGCCCCCGGGCTCCTCGCTCCCACACGGCCCCCACCGGACCCGTGAAGCGGCTTCGCCCCTTGCTTTGGACCTCGGGCCTCACTCCTCCTCCAGATGGACCCCAAGTGCTCCTGCCCCACTGGTAAGGGAGCCCTGCCTTTGAGCCTTAGGATGCCCCCTTCCCGGGCACAGGACGAGAAGGGAGGGCTTTGAGTTTGAGCTCAGGAGGACTCCTGTCACGGGTCCAGGGCTTTCTTGGTAGCCAGGCTCCTGAGGGCACGTCAGTCTCCCTTTGCCTCTCCGTTGACACTGAGGGCACGGAGGCTCCAGGCTGTCCTTCTTGAGGTCACCCGGCAGGTCAGGGGATTGCTAGACCGGGACCCAGCGTTTGGAGGCGGTCTCGGACCTGCCACGATTTGATGGGAGGAGGGGACGCTGCCTCTTTAGGGTTCAGGCCATGGGCCCCGGCCCCCGGCCCCAGTCGGCCTGGGCTGCGTCTGGAGCCCGGGACCTTCCCTGTGGAGTCCCATCAGGAGGGGACTTACTCTCCTTGGACCAGAAGAGAGGAGCTGGGGCTTCTCTATCCGCCCGAGTGGACACGAGCTCCCAGGGCTGGGTCCTGACAGAGGAGGAGGGCTCAGGGAGGCATTGCTGACCGTCTGCTGTGGCTCCTGCATCCCCGTCCCTGCTCACTGCTGGCCTCCTTTCCCTTCCCGGCAGGCGGCTCCTGCGGCTGCGCTGGATCCTGCACCTGCACCTGCAAAGCCTGCAGATGCGCCTCCTGCAAGAAGAGTGAGTGTGCGGGGCCTTCTCTGGGAATGCGGGGTCTGGGCTGAGTGCGAGGAGGGGGCCCAGAGCTCAGCAGGCAGGCAGGAGCAGGACAGTGACCAGACTTCCCGGCACCCCCCTCACCAGGAAGGGATTCACAGTCAGAGCTGGAATCACCTTCGGCATGACCGAGACCCAGGCGCGCACTAGAGAACAGGGAGACTGAGGCCCAGACGGGTCACCGACAAACAACCTCAGACCTGTCACTAGAACTAGTCCTCCTGCCTCCTGAGTCCCGCTTCCGAATCCTCTCAGGGACTGAAGCACTTTAGGGACAGGAACCAGTGGCCGTGCGTGGCTTCTCGGACCTGGTGCAGCCCCTCCCTGTCGAAGCAGCCCAGAGCTTCCCTATCCCGAGCGGGAGCTGCTCTGTGCGGGCTTTGCCTCCACTTTGATCCCGAGGACTTGGCTCCCATCACTGGTGGTGCTGGGGGCTGGCTTTCTCCTGTCCCCAGAGGCCCTGCTCACTGTCTCTCCAAGGCGCTGTGCCCTGTCCTGGGCACAGATGGGCCGGGCAACCTGAATCTAGTGTCTGAGAGCAATTACCTCAGGACAGAGGACACCATCGTAAACTCAGGGTCTGGGCCCGAGGGCGGCTGGGGCCAGGCCTGCTGCTGGGAAGGGTGGTTCCGGACAACGCGTGGTCCGACCGCACGCTGCCCTTGCCTCCCCAGGCTGCTGCTCCTGCTGCCCCGTGGGCTGCGCCAAGTGTGCCCAGGGCTGCGCCAAGTGTGCCCAGGGCTGCGTCTGCAAAGGGGCCTCGGACAAGTGCAGCTGCTGTGCCTGATGTCGCGGAGAGCCTGCCCCGGGTGTCCACAGAGCAACCAGGACAAACCTGCATTTTACCGTTTTTCATACAACCGGACCTGACGCTACATTCCTTTTTCTATGAAATCTGTGACTTGTAATAAAAGCTGTTGACTTTATTCTGGCTCTGTCTTCCTTGGTGTGTCTTGGACAAAGAGACTCCGTGCCCATCAGGGCTGGCGTGGGGAACTGGACTGGACGTGCAGAGACCTCGGCTCTGGACCAAAGAGCACCCCCCACACACACCCCACACCCCCAAAACACACACACTGAGCGTCTCAGCCGCTTAGGTTAATTTGAGCTTCCGTTTCTCAGCTCCAAAGGATACCCTCGCCAGATGACATAGGGCATTGGACACACAGAGGACACACTCCCTCTATTCCCCTTAGGAGTACGGATTGCAGAGAAAGTTGCCCATTTCTCATTTTCCTTCTCTGGGGGCCCCTGCCAAACTCAGCGCTCGGTGATGAGAGCCTAGAAAAGTACCCAGAGGGGATGGAATCCCACACCCCTCTCGTGTGACTTCTGCACGGGGCTTGCGTCTAAAACACCCTGGAAAGACCTCTTTGTATTTTCTGCCACAGTTTTCACCCTGGTCAGGAAAACGGATCGCGAAGAAAACACGTCAAAGGACACGATATGTGACACCCAGTTTTCCCTTCAACACGTAAAACCACCTTCACACGTGGAGGAGCAATTCTGGAAACTGGACGCTCTCATATGCTGCACGTACGTTGAAAGTGTGCCCGAGTCCTGGGAACACTTCACAGATGCCCCACTGTGTGGACCACACACGCCTGGAGCAGCTCTGCCCCCTGCCTCCCCACAGGGAACCTCAGTCTTGGCTTGCCCAGGGCTACGGACAGGACACTCGCCACCCGTGACAGCTCCCTGCAGGGGCTTGGCTCTGAATCTTCGCAAGTACCTCCCTAGGTCAGGCTGACATCTTCCCTTCCCTCAAAAACCAGCCCGTGGCTCCCTGACACCCCGAAAGAAAGTGATTTGGATTTGGTGGGAATTTCCCGGCTGTTTCCCTGAGACCTGGTTTCAGAAGAAGGGCTTCACGTGTTCCTCTGCAGAGTGATGGTGGTGCTGCAGTGCGTGGCGGGGGGGGGGGGGGCCTGGTGGGGTTTATTAGCAACAAGTGTGTGCTGAGGGAACGGGTAGTCTATTTCAGGTGTTGGGCCCCCTGGCGGTCTGGGGAGGGAACTCCTATTTGATGGGCACTCCGAGAGAAAGAGGAGACACGTGGCTCAGAAGTCAGGACCAAGATGGGCCACAGGTGCCCCGAGTGCACAGGGCATTTCGGGAGCCGGCCCGTGCTGCGTGCGTGGGCGTCGGCGTCAGGCACTCAGGTTCACAGCCACCGTGCCACTTCCTGACCTGGCAAGTCACTGATACTCTCTGAGATTTCATTTCCTCCTTTCGATACAAAAGATTAATGTCAATGAGGGGGAATGAGCGAGATAGTGGCCTGGCTCCCAGCTCGGGCTTCCCCCACGGTGTCCCGTACGATCGCTCTCTCCACACTGACATCTGTGCACAGAGAATCCTTGAGCTCCCGACAAGCTCCTGGAGAAAGGCTCCCTGGTTTGCAAGCAAGCTCATGGTGAGGGCAGAGATGGATAGGAACCTTGCTTATCCAGTGCCAGAGGGCGTGGGGATGTCCTCCAACAAGCCCCGTGGAACGAGTCACCGCCACAGCGTTTGGACAGACTCGGTGAACCTGCATGGTCTGGAGTGATGGTGCCAGTTCCAGAGAGGTTAAGCAACTTACCCAAGGGCACACAGCCTATACTCAGAGGACTAAACCTACACTGCAGCTGTCTCACCTCCCGGCCACACGGTGCCGGTTATGACATCACTGGAGGCTGAGTCCGGCCTCTCCTTTTTCAGGGCTGCAGGGTCTTCGGAGACAGTCCAGCTGTGCTCCTGGCTGCAGAGGTGGGAGGCCGAAGCCCACAGAGGTCACAGAGCTGTGCGGAGGGTTCTGGCTGCCGGCTCAGGGCTCTCCCACTGCTGCCTCTGTGCCAGGTGTTCAGTGTTCTCACCCTTCGTGGGATGACATGGTGTCCGGTTGGGCGCGGGGCTGCAGTCAACCTGCAGTCAGCCTGCAGGAGGGCCAGTCCCATCTGTGCCACGTACAGCCATGGGACATAACCTCTCTGTGGCTCCGTCTGCTCTGCTCTAAAGGGAAAATAATAGTGTCTGGCTCTCGGGATTAAAGAACTGAATACATGCCAAGAAGGTCAGAATATACTGGGCACTCAGTGAGCAATCGATCACATCACCCATTCATTTATTTATCTATTGATTTATTTGTTATCATCAGCCTAGGAGACACTGTTCTCCTTCCAGACACGCAAGCAAGGACGGTGTGTTTCGCTCTGTGCTCTGGGCCGTCCCCATCGACCCTGTGAGCGTGGGACCAGTACCCCCGAGAGGGTTATCCTGCCTTCACGCAAAGAGCCGTCGACACTACAGATAGAAAGCCGTGAGGAGCACAGTCGGTGTCCTCCTCACAGACACAGAAGGGTCCTGCCACTTCTGCTGTCACCTGCATCAGGATTTCCTTACCATTTTCTTTTCAGTGATTTTCTGAAATACGTTATACCAAAAGAAACCTCTCGAACGCTACTGAAGGAGAGAGTCAGAAGGTAGCCACAAAATCATAAATACATTCCTACTGTGTCACCTTGGTCGCCCCCAGGATTGAGCTGGACATGGTAGAGACGGGCCGAGGACACAGCTCTGGGCCAAAGGGGAGCTTGCTCACTGACTCCCTCTTTCAGCTGCGAAGCGACAAAAACACAGAAGCAGGGCACCACTCCCCAGCCCTGTGTGCCTGCCTCAGTAGCCTCCCTGTACTGTAGGGACTTTGGACTTTGGGAAGCGGGCTCCTGACTGCTGTCTCCCTTCCCGGTTGGTGTGACAACTCAAAGAGCAAAAGTGACTAACAAGGCTTGGCATGGACTCCATGGTGAGTAACTGTCAGGACTACTCAAAGGGAACTCTATCCACTTGTCTCGCTTTGTTATTTACCGCCGGGTCTGCCTATCACCTACAATGATGCCGCCCCTGGGGAAGCATCCCATGATGAGGGAACCTCCACCCTGGCGTGGGGGTGGACCGGCTACAGTGAGGAGCGCCCCTGGAAAGTTCAGGCAAAGAAGCCCCCGGACAAATGAGCCAGGATCCCTCCAGGAAAGGAAAACACAAGTGACGCCTCGCGGCTGAAGGCAATGTTCACCGCGCTGCGGTTACAGGAGGCGGTACCGGAAAAACGCTTCCAAAGGACCGTGGTGGGGACCGGGGCTGGCAACGCCCGGGGACACATGGGGTCGGCCAAACGGTGGTGAGGGTCACATCCGCCTGCGCTCTCTGACACCGCTCCCCGGCTCCAGCCAAGCCAGGGACACGAGCGGGAGGCGGGGGCTGTTCTCAGGCTGCAGGAAACGGCGACCCGGAGGCCGGCGGCGCGGGGCCTGGGGCCTGGGGCGGGGAAGACCGGAGGACGCGGGAGCCGGATTCCTGCACAAGCCGCCAACACGGTGGCTGCTCCCGTCGGGCACATTGGGAAGGGGCGGCCAGGGGGCTGGGACACCGCTTACCGCACGGCACCCGGTTCCTCCGCTCCAGCCGGCACCGACGTGGAATCGTGCGCTCGGCCCCGCCTGTTGCTCACAGCCCGGCCCAGGGCGCTGCGGGCGGCACGGGCGGCGCGGGCGGCGCGGGCGCGGAGCCGCGGGGCGGGTGCAAGGCGGGGGCGGGGCCTCTGCGCCCGGGCCGCCTCCTCGGCCTATAACTGAGCCCCCGGGCTCCTCGCTCCCACACGGCCCCCACCGGACCCGTGAAGCGGCTTCGCCCCTTGCTTTGGACCTCGGGCCTCACTCCTCCTCCAGATGGACCCCAAGTGCTCCTGCCCCACTGGTAAGGGAGCCCTGCCTTTGAGCCTTAGGATGCCCCCTTCCCGGGCACAGGACGAGAAGGGAGGGCTTTGAGTTTGAGCTCAGGAGGACTCCTGTCACGGGTCCAGGGCTTTCTTGGTAGCCAGGCTCCTGAGGGCACGTCAGTCTCCCTTTGCCTCTCCGTTGACACTGAGGGCACGGAGGCTCCAGGCTGTCCTTCTTGAGGTCACCCGGCAGGTCAGGGGATTGCTAGACCGGGACCCAGCGTTTGGAGGCGGTCTCGGACCTGCCGCGATTTGATGGGAGGAGGGGACGCTGCCTCTTTAGGGTTCAGGCCATGGGCCCCGGCCCCCGGCCCCAGTCGGCCTGGGCTGCGTCTGGAGCCCGGGACCTTCCCTGTGGAGTCCCATCAGGAGGGGACTTACTCTCCTTGGACCAGAAGAGAGGAGCTGGGGCTTCTCTATCCGCCCGAGTGGACACGAGCTCCCAGGGCTGGGTCCTGACAGAGGAGGAGGGCTCAGGGAGGCATTGCTGACCGTCTGCTGTGGCTCCTGCATCCCCGTCCCTGCTCACTGCTGGCCTCCTTTCCCTTCCCGGCAGGCGGCTCCTGCGGCTGCGCTGGATCCTGCACCTGCACCTGCAAAGCCTGCAGATGCGCCTCCTGCAAGAAGAGTGAGTGTGCGGGGCCTTCTCTGGGAATGCGGGGTCTGGGCTGAGTGCGAGGAGGGGGCCCAGAGCTCAGCAGGCAGGCAGGAGCAGGACAGTGACCAGACTTCCCGGCACCCCCCTCACCAGGAAGGGATTCACAGTCAGAGCTGGAATCACCTTCGGCATGACCGAGACCCAGGCGCGCACTAGAGAACAGGGAGACTGAGGCCCAGACGGGTCACCGACAAACAACCTCAGACCTGTCACTAGAACTAGTCCTCCTGCCTCCTGAGTCCCGCTTCCGAATCCTCTCAGGGACTGAAGCACTTTAGGGACAGGAACCAGTGGCCGTGCGTGGCTTCTCGGACCTGGTGCAGCCCCTCCCTGTCGAAGCAGCCCAGAGCTTCCCTATCCCGAGCGGGAGCTGCTCTGTGCGGGCTTTGCCTCCACTTTGATCCCGAGGACTTGGCTCCCATCACTGGTGGTGCTGGGGGCTGGCTTTCTCCTGTCCCCAGAGGCCCTGCTCACTGTCTCTCCAAGGCGCTGTGCCCTGTCCTGGGCACAGATGGGCCGGGCAACCTGAACCTAGTGTCTGAGAGCAATTACCTCAGGACAGAGGACACCATCGTAAACTCAGGGTCTGGGCCCGAGGGCGGCTGGGGCCAGGCCTGCTGCTGGGAAGGGTGGTTCCGGACAACGCGTGGTCCGACCGCACGCTGCCCTTGCCTCCCCAGGCTGCTGCTCCTGCTGCCCCGTGGGCTGCGCCAAGTGTGCCCAGGGCTGCGCCAAGTGTGCCCAGGGCTGCGTCTGCAAAGGGGCCTCGGACAAGTGCAGCTGCTGTGCCTGATGTCGCGGAGAGCCTGCCCCGGGTGTCCACAGAGCAACCAGGACAAACCTGCATTTTACCGTTTTTCATACAACCGGACCTGACGCTACATTCCTTTTTCTATGAAATCTGTGACTTGTAATAAAAGCTGTTGACTTTATTCTGGCTCTGTCTTCCTTGGTGTGTCTTGGACAAAGAGACTCCGTGCCCATCAGGGCTGGCGTGGGGAACTGGACTGGACGTGCAGAGACCTCGGCTCTGGACCAAAGAGCACCCCCCACACACACCCCACACCCCCAAAACACACACACTGAGCGTCTCAGCCGCTTAGGTTAATTTGAGCTTCCGTTTCTCAGCTCCAAAGGATACCCTCGCCAGATGACATAGGGCATTGGACACACAGAGGACACACTCCCTCTATTCCCCTTAGGAGTACGGATTGCAGAGAAAGTTGCCCATTTCTCATTTTCCTTCTCTGGGGGCCCCTGCCAAACTCAGCGCTCGGTGATGAGAGCCTAGAAAAGTACCCAGAGGGGATGGAATCCCACACCCCTCTCGTGTGACTTCTGCACGGGGCTTGCGTCTAAAACACCCTGGAAAGACCTCTTTGTATTTTCTGCCACAGTTTTCACCCTGGTCAGGAAAACGGATCGCGAAGAAAACACGTCAAAGGACACGATATGTGACACCCAGTTTTCCCTTCAACACGTAAAACCACCTTCACACGTGGAGGAGCAATTCTGGAAACTGGACGCTCTCATATGCTGCACGTACGTTGAAAGTGTGCCCGAGTCCTGGGAACACTTCACAGATGCCCCACTGTGTGGACCACACACGCCTGGAGCAGCTCTGCCCCCTGCCTCCCCACAGGGAACCTCAGTCTTGGCTTGCCCAGGGCTACGGACAGGACACTCGCCACCCGTGACAGCTCCCTGCAGGGGCTTGGCTCTGAATCTTCGCAAGTACCTCCCTAGGTCAGGCTGACATCTTCCCTTCCCTCAAAAACCAGCCCGTGGCTCCCTGACACCCCGAAAGAAAGTGATTTGGATTTGGTGGGAATTTCCCGGCTGTTTCCCTGAGACCTGGTTTCAGAAGAAGGGCTTCACGTGTTCCTCTGCAGAGTGATGGTGGTGCTGCAGTGCGTGGCGGGGGGGGGTGGGGCCTGGTGGGGTTTATTAGCAACAAGTGTGTGCTGAGGGAACGGGTAGTCTATTTCAGGTGTTGGGCCCCCTGGCGGTCTGGGGAGGGAACTCCTATTTGATGGGCACTCCGAGAGAAAGAGGAGACACGTGGCTCAGAAGTCAGGACCAAGATGGGCCACAGGTGCCCCGAGTGCACAGGGCATTTCGGGAGCCGGCCCGTGCTGCGTGCGTGGGCGTCGGCGTCAGGCACTCAGGTTCACAGCCACCGTGCCACTTCCTGACCTGGCAAGTCACTGATACTCTCTGAGATTTCATTTCCTCCTTTCGATACAAAAGATTAATGTCAAAGAGGGGGAATGAGCGAGATAGTGGCCTGGCTCCCAGCTCGGGCTTCCCCCACGGTGTCCCGTACGATCGCTCTCTCCACACTGACATCTGTGCACAGAGAATCCTTGAGCTCCCGACAAGCTCCTGGAGAAAGGCTCCCTGGTTTGCAAGCAAGCTCATGGTGAGGGCAGAGATGGATAGGAACCTTGCTTATCCAGTGCCAGAGGGCGTGGGGATGTCCTCCAACAAGCCCCGTGGAACGAGTCACCGCCACAGCGTTTGGACAGACTCGGTGAACCTGCATGGTCTGGAGTGATGGTGCCAGTTCCAGAGAGGTTAAGCAACTTACCCAAGGGCACACAGCCTATACTCAGAGGACTAAACCTACACTGCAGCTGTCTCACCTCCCGGCCACACGGTGCCGGTTATGACATCACTGGAGGCTGAGTCCGGCCTCTCCTTTTTCAGGGCTGCAGGGTCTTCGGAGACAGTCCAGCTGTGCTCCTGGCTGCAGAGGTGGGAGGCCGAAGCCCACAGAGGTCACAGAGCTGTGCGGAGGGTTCTGGCTGCCGGCTCAGGGCTCTCCCACTGCTGCCTCTGTGCCAGGTGTTCAGTGTTCTCACCCTTCGTGGGATGACATGGTGTCCGGTTGGGCGCGGGGCTGCAGTCAGCCTGCAGTCAGCCTGCAGGAGGGCCAGTCCCATCTGTGCCACGTACAGCCATGGGACATAACCTCTCTGTGGCTCCGTCTGCTCTGCTCTAAAGGGAAAATAATAGTGTCTGGCTCTCGGGATTAAAGAACTGAATACATGCCAAGAAGGTCAGAATATACTGGGCACTCAGTGAGCAATCGATCACATCACCCATTCATTTATTTATCTATTGATTTATTTGTTATCATCAGCCTAGGAGACACTGTTCTCCTTCCAGACACGCAAGCAAGGACGGTGTGTTTCGCTCTGTGCTCTGGGCCGTCCCCATCGACCCTGTGAGCGTGGGACCAGTACCCCCGAGAGGGTTATCCTGCCTTCACGCAAAGAGCCGTCGACACTACAGATAGAAAGCCGTGAGGAGCACAGTCGGTGTCCTCCTCACAGACACAGAAGGGTCCTGCCACTTCTGCTGTCACCTGCATCAGGATTTCCTTACCATTTTCTTTTCAGTGATTTTCTGAAATACGTTATACCAAAAGAAACCTCTCGAACGCTACTGAAGGAGAGAGTCAGAAGGTAGCCACAAAATCATAAATACATTCCTACTGTGTCACCTTGGTCGCCCCCAGGATTGAGCTGGACATGGTAGAGACGGGCCGAGGACACAGCTCTGGGCCAAAGGGGAGCTTGCTCACTGACTCCCTCTTTCAGCTGCGAAGCGACAAAAACACAGAAGCAGGGCACCACTCCCCAGCCCTGTGTGCCTGCCTCAGTAGCCTCCCTGTACTGTAGGGACTTTGGACTTTGGGAAGCGGGCTCCTGACTGCTGTCTCCCTTCCCGGTTGGTGTGACAACTCAAAGAGCAAAAGTGACTAACAAGGCTTGGCATGGACTCCATGGTGAGTAACTGTCAGGACTACTCAAAGGGAACTCTATCCACTTGTCTCGCTTTGTTATTTACCGCCGGGTCTGCCTATCACCTACAATGATGCCGCCCCTGGGGAAGCATCCCATGATGAGGGAACCTCCACCCTGGCGTGGGGGTGGACCGGCTACAGTGAGGAGCGCCCCTGGAAAGTTCAGGCAAAGAAGCCCCCGGACAAATGAGCCAGGATCCCTCCAGGAAAGGAAAACACAAGTGACGCCTCGCGGCTGAAGGCAATGTTCACCGCGCTGCGGTTACAGGAGGCGGTACCGGAAAAACGCTTCCAAAGGACCGTGGTGGGGACCGGGGCTGGCAACGCCCGGGGACACATGGGGTCGGCCAAACGGTGGTGAGGGTCACATCCGCCTGCGCTCTCTGACACCGCTCCCCGGCTCCAGCCAAGCCAGGGACACGAGCGGGAGGCGGGGGCTGTTCTCAGGCTGCAGGAAACGGCGACCCGGAGGCCGGCGGCGCGGGGCCTGGGGCCTGGGGCGGGGAAGACCGGAGGACGCGGGAGCCGGATTCCTGCACAAGCCGCCAACACGGTGGCTGCTCCCGTCGGGCACATTGGGAAGGGGCGGCCAGGGGGCTGGGACACCGCTTACCGCACGGCACCCGGTTCCTCCGCTCCAGCCGGCACCGACGTGGAATCGTGCGCTCGGCCCCGCCTGTTGCTCACAGCCCGGCCCAGGGCGCTGCGGGCGGCACGGGCGGCGCGGGCGCGGAGCCGCGGGGCGGGTGCAAGGCGGGGGCGGGGCCTCTGCGCCCGGGCCGCCTCCTCGGCCTATAACTGAGCCCCCGGGCTCCTCGCTCCCACACGGCCCCCACCGGACCCGTGAAGCGGCTTCGCCCCTTGCTTTGGACCTCGGGCCTCACTCCTCCTCCAGATGGACCCCAAGTGCTCCTGCCCCACTGGTAAGGGAGCCCTGCCTTTGAGCCTTAGGATGCCCCCTTCCCGGGCACAGGACGAGAAGGGAGGGCTTTGAGTTTGAGCTCAGGAGGACTCCTGTCACGGGTCCAGGGCTTTCTTGGTAGCCAGGCTCCTGAGGGCACGTCAGTCTCCCTTTGCCTCTCCGTTGACACTGAGGGCACGGAGGCTCCAGGCTGTCCTTCTTGAGGTCACCCGGCAGGTCAGGGGATTGCTAGACCGGGACCCAGCGTTTGGAGGCGGTCTCGGACCTGCCACGATTTGATGGGAGGAGGGGACGCTGCCTCTTTAGGGTTCAGGCCATGGGCCCCGGCCCCCGGCCCCAGTCGGCCTGGGCTGCGTCTGGAGCCCGGGACCTTCCCTGTGGAGTCCCATCAGGAGGGGACTTACTCTCCTTGGACCAGAAGAGAGGAGCTGGGGCTTCTCTATCCGCCCGAGTGGACACGAGCTCCCAGGGCTGGGTCCTGACAGAGGAGGAGGGCTCAGGGAGGCATTGCTGACCGTCTGCTGTGGCTCCTGCATCCCCGTCCCTGCTCACTGCTGGCCTCCTTTCCCTTCCCGGCAGGCGGCTCCTGCGGCTGCGCTGGATCCTGCACCTGCACCTGCAAAGCCTGCAGATGCGCCTCCTGCAAGAAGAGTGAGTGTGCGGGGCCTTCTCTGGGAATGCGGGGTCTGGGCTGAGTGCGAGGAGGGGGCCCAGAGCTCAGCAGGCAGGCAGGAGCAGGACAGTGACCAGACTTCCCGGCACCCCCCTCACCAGGAAGGGATTCACAGTCAGAGCTGGAATCACCTTCGGCATGACCGAGACCCAGGCGCGCACTAGAGAACAGGGAGACTGAGGCCCAGACGGGTCACCGACAAACAACCTCAGACCTGTCACTAGAACTAGTCCTCCTGCCTCCTGAGTCCCGCTTCCGAATCCTCTCAGGGACTGAAGCACTTTAGGGACAGGAACCAGTGGCCGTGCGTGGCTTCTCGGACCTGGTGCAGCCCCTCCCTGTCGAAGCAGCCCAGAGCTTCCCTATCCCGAGCGGGAGCTGCTCTGTGCGGGCTTTGCCTCCACTTTGATCCCGAGGACTTGGCTCACATCACTGGTGGTGCTGGGGGCTGGCTTTCTCCTGTCCCCAGAGGCCCTGCTCACTGTCTCTCCAAGGCGCTGTGCCCTGTCCTGGGCACAGATGGGCCGGGCAACCTGAACCTAGTGTCTGAGAGCAATTACCTCAGGACAGAGGACACCATCGTAAACTCAGGGTCTGGGCCCGAGGGCGGCTGGGGCCAGGCCTGCTGCTGGGAAGGGTGGTTCCGGACAACGCGTGGTCCGACCGCACGCTGCCCTTGCCTCCCCAGGCTGCTGCTCCTGCTGCCCCGTGGGCTGCGCCAAGTGTGCCCAGGGCTGCGCCAAGTGTGCCCAGGGCTGCGTCTGCAAAGGGGCCTCGGACAAGTGCAGCTGCTGTGCCTGATGTCGCGGAGAGCCTGCCCCGGGTGTCCACAGAGCAACCAGGACAAACCTGCATTTTACCGTTTTTCATACAACCGGACCTGACGCTACATTCCTTTTTCTATGAAATCTGTGACTTGTAATAAAAGCTGTTGACTTTATTCTGGCTCTGTCTTCCTTGGTGTGTCTTGGACAAAGAGACTCCGTGCCCATCAGGGCTGGCGTGGGGAACTGGACTGGACGTGCAGAGACCTCGGCTCTGGACCAAAGAGCACCCCCCCACACACCCCACACCCCCAAAACACACACACTGAGCGTCTCAGCCGCTTAGGTTAATTTGAGCTTCCGTTTCTCAGCTCCAAAGGATACCCTCGCCAGATGACATAGGGCATTGGACACACAGAGGACACACTCCCTCTATTCCCCTTAGGAGTACGGATTGCAGAGAAAGTTGCCCATTTCTCATTTTCCTTCTCTGGGGGCCCCTGCCAAACTCAGCGCTCGGTGATGAGAGCCTAGAAAAGTACCCAGAGGGGATGGAATCCCACACCCCTCTCGTGTGACTTCTGCACGGGGCTTGCGTCTAAAACACCCTGGAAAGACCTCTTTGTATTTTCTGCCACAGTTTTCACCCTGGTCAGGAAAACGGATCGCGAAGAAAACACGTCAAAGGACACGATATGTGACACCCAGTTTTCCCTTCAACACGTAAAACCACCTTCACACGTGGAGGAGCAATTCTGGAAACTGGACGCTCTCATATGCTGCACGTACGTTGAAAGTGTGCCCGAGTCCTGGGAACACTTCACAGATGCCCCACTGTGTGGACCACACACGCCTGGAGCAGCTCTGCCCCCTGCCTCCCCACAGGAAACCTCAGTCTTGGCTTGCCCAGGGCTACGGACAGGACACTCGCCACCCGTGACAGCTCCCTGCAGGGGCTTGGCTCTGAATCTTCGCAAGTACCTCCCTAGGTCAGGCTGACATCTTCCCTTCCCTCAAAAACCAGCCCGTGGCTCCCTGACACCCCGAAAGAAAGTGATTTGGATTTGGTGGGAATTTCCCGGCTGTTTCCCTGAGACCTGGTTTCAGAAGAAGGGCTTCACGTGTTCCTCTGCAGAGTGATGGTGGTGCTGCAGTGCGTGGCGGGGGGGGGGGGGGCCTGGTGGGGTTTATTAGCAACAAGTGTGTGCTGAGGGAACGGGTAGTCTATTTCAGGTGTTGGGCCCCCTGGCGGTCTGGGGAGGGAACTCCTATTTGATGGGCACTCCGAGAGAAAGAGGAGACACGTGGCTCAGAAGTCAGGACCAAGATGGGCCACAGGTGCCCCGAGTGCACAGGGCATTTCGGGAGCCGGCCCGTGCTGCGTGCGTGGGCGTCGGCGTCAGGCACTCAGGTTCACAGCCACCGTGCCACTTCCTGACCTGGCAAGTCACTGATACTCTCTGAGATTTCATTTCCTCCTTTCGATACAAAAGATTAATGTCAAAGAGGGGGAATGAGCGAGATAGTGGCCTGGCTCCCAGCTCGGGCTTCCCCCACGGTGTCCCGTACGATCGCTCTCTCCACACTGACATCTGTGCACAGAGAATCCTTGAGCTCCCGACAAGCTCCTGGAGAAAGGCTCCCTGGTTTGCAAGCAAGCTCATGGTGAGGGCAGAGATGGATAGGAACCTTGCTTATCCAGTGCCAGAGGGCGTGGGGATGTCCTCCAACAAGCCCCGTGGAACGAGTCACCGCCACAGCGTTTGGACAGACTCGGTGAACCTGCATGGTCTGGAGTGATGGTGCCAGTTCCAGAGAGGTTAAGCAACTTACCCAAGGGCACACAGCCTATACTCAGAGGACTAAACCTACACTGCAGCTGTCTCACCTCCCGGCCACACGGTGCCGGTTATGACATCACTGGAGGCTGAGTCCGGCCTCTCCTTTTTCAGGGCTGCAGGGTCTTCGGAGACAGTCCAGCTGTGCTCCTGGCTGCAGAGGTGGGAGGCCGAAGCCCACAGAGGTCACAGAGCTGTGCGGAGGGTTCTGGCTGCCGGCTCAGGGCTCTCCCACTGCTGCCTCTGTGCCAGGTGTTCAGTGTTCTCACCCTTCGTGGGATGACATGGTGTCCGGTTGGGCGCGGGGCTGCAGTCAGCCTGCAGTCAGCCTGCAGGAGGGCCAGTCCCATCTGTGCCACGTACAGCCATGGGACATAACCTCTCTGTGGCTCCGTCTGCTCTGCTCTAAAGGGAAAATAATAGTGTCTGGCTCTCGGGATTAAAGAACTGAATACATGCCAAGAAGGTCAGAATATACTGGGCACTCAGTGAGCAATCGATCACATCACCCATTCATTTATTTATCTATTGATTTATTTGTTATCATCAGCCTAGGAGACACTGTTCTCCTTCCAGACACGCAAGCAAGGACGGTGTGTTTCGCTCTGTGCTCTGGGCCGTCCCCATCGACCCTGTGAGCGTGGGACCAGTACCCCCGAGAGGGTTATCCTGCCTTCACGCAAAGAGCCGTCGACACTACAGATAGAAAGCCGTGAGGAGCACAGTCGGTGTCCTCCTCACAGACACAGAAGGGTCCTGCCACTTCTGCTGTCACCTGCATCAGGATTTCCTTACCATTTTCTTTTCAGTGATTTTCTGAAATACGTTATACCAAAAGAAACCTCTCGAACGCTACTGAAGGAGAGAGTCAGAAGGTAGCCACAAAATCATAAATACATTCCTACTGTGTCACCTTGGTCGCCCCCAGGATTGAGCTGGACATGGTAGAGACGGGCCGAGGACACAGCTCTGGGCCAAAGGGGAGCTTGCTCACTGACTCCCTCTTTCAGCTGCGAAGCGACAAAAACACAGAAGCAGGGCACCACTCCCCAGCCCTGTGTGCCTGCCTCAGTAGCCTCCCTGTACTGTAGGGACTTTGGACTTTGGGAAGCGGGCTCCTGACTGCTGTCTCCCTTCCCGGTTGGTGTGACAACTCAAAGAGCAAAAGTGACTAACAAGGCTTGGCATGGACTCCATGGTGAGTAACTGTCAGGACTACTCAAAGGGAACTCTATCCACTTGTCTCGCTTTGTTATTTACCGCCGGGTCTGTCTATCACCTACAATGATGCCGCCCCTGGGGAAGCATCCCATGATGAGGGAACCTCCACCCTGGCGTGGGGGTGGACCGGCTACAGTGAGGAGCGCCCCTGGAAAGTTCAGGCAAAGAAGCCCCCGGACAAATGAGCCAGGATCCCTCCAGGAAAGGAAAACACAAGTGACGCCTCGCGGCTGAAGGCAATGTTCACCGCGCTGCGGTTACAGGAGGCGGTACCGGAAAAACGCTTCCAAAGGACCGTGGTGGGGACCGGGGCTGGCAACGCCCGGGGACACATGGGGTCGGCCAAACGGTGGTGAGGGTCACATCCGCCTGCGCTCTCTGACACCGCTCCCCGGCTCCAGCCAAGCCAGGGACACGAGCGGGAGGCGGGGGCTGTTCTCAGGCTGCAGGAAACGGCGACCCGGAGGCCGGCGGCGCGGGGCCTGGGGCCTGGGGCGGGGAAGACCGGAGGACGCGGGAGCCGGATTCCTGCACAAGCCGCCAACACGGTGGCTGCTCCCGTCGGGCACATTGGGAAGGGGCGGCCAGGGGGCTGGGACACCGCTTACCGCACGGCACCCGGTTCCTCCGCTCCAGCCGGCACCGACGTGGAATCGTGCGCTCGGCCCCGCCTGTTGCTCACAGCCCGGCCCAGGGCGCTGCGGGCGGCACGGGCGGCGCGGGCGCGGAGCCGCGGGGCGGGTGCAAGGCGGGGGCGGGGCCTCTGCGCCCGGGCCGCCTCCTCGGCCTATAACTGAGCCCCCGGGCTCCTCGCTCCCACACGGCCCCCACCGGACCCGTGAAGCGGCTTCGCCCCTTGCTTTGGACCTCGGGCCTCACTCCTCCTCCAGATGGACCCCAAGTGCTCCTGCCCCACTGGTAAGGGAGCCCTGCCTTTGAGCCTTAGGATGCCCCCTTCCCGGGCACAGGACGAGAAGGGAGGGCTTTGAGTTTGAGCTCAGGAGGACTCCTGTCACGGGTCCAGGGCTTTCTTGGTAGCCAGGCTCCTGAGGGCACGTCAGTCTCCCTTTGCCTCTCCGTTGACACTGAGGGCACGGAGGCTCCAGGCTGTCCTTCTTGAGGTCACCCGGCAGGTCAGGGGATTGCTAGACCGGGACCCAGCGTTTGGAGGCGGTCTCGGACCTGCCACGATTTGATGGGAGGAGGGGACGCTGCCTCTTTAGGGTTCAGGCCATGGGCCCCGGCCCCCGGCCCCAGTCGGCCTGGGCTGCGTCTGGAGCCCGGGACCTTCCCTGTGGAGTCCCATCAGGAGGGGACTTACTCTCCTTGGACCAGAAGAGAGGAGCTGGGGCTTCTCTATCCGCCCGAGTGGACACGAGCTCCCAGGGCTGGGTCCTGACAGAGGAGGAGGGCTCAGGGAGGCATTGCTGACCGTCTGCTGTGGCTCCTGCATCCCCGTCCCTGCTCACTGCTGGCCTCCTTTCCCTTCCCGGCAGGCGGCTCCTGCGGCTGCGCTGGATCCTGCACCTGCACCTGCAAAGCCTGCAGATGCGCCTCCTGCAAGAAGAGTGAGTGTGCGGGGCCTTCTCTGGGAATGCGGGGTCTGGGCTGAGTGCGAGGAGGGGGCCCAGAGCTCAGCAGGCAGGCAGGAGCAGGACAGTGACCAGACTTCCCGGCACCCCCCTCACCAGGAAGGGATTCACAGTCAGAGCTGGAATCACCTTCGGCATGACCGAGACCCAGGCGCGCACTAGAGAACAGGGAGACTGAGGCCCAGACGGGTCACCGACAAACAACCTCAGACCTGTCACTAGAACTAGTCCTCCTGCCTCCTGAGTCCCGCTTCCGAATCCTCTCAGGGACTGAAGCACTTTAGGGACAGGAACCAGTGGCCGTGCGTGGCTTCTCGGACCTGGTGCAGCCCCTCCCTGTCGAAGCAGCCCAGAGCTTCCCTATCCCGAGCGGGAGCTGCTCTGTGCGGGCTTTGCCTCCACTTTGATCCCGAGGACTTGGCTCACATCACTGGTGGTGCTGGGGGCTGGCTTTCTCCTGTCCCCAGAGGCCCTGCTCACTGTCTCTCCAAGGCGCTGTGCCCTGTCCTGGGCACAGATGGGCCGGGCAACCTGAACCTAGTGTCTGAGAGCAATTACCTCAGGACAGAGGACACCATCGTAAACTCAGGGTCTGGGCCCGAGGGCGGCTGGGGCCAGGCCTGCTGCTGGGAAGGGTGGTTCCGGACAACGCGTGGTCCGACCGCACGCTGCCCTTGCCTCCCCAGGCTGCTGCTCCTGCTGCCCCGTGGGCTGCGCCAAGTGTGCCCAGGGCTGCGCCAAGTGTGCCCAGGGCTGCGTCTGCAAAGGGGCCTCGGACAAGTGCAGCTGCTGTGCCTGATGTCGCGGAGAGCCTGCCCCGGGTGTCCACAGAGCAACCAGGACAAACCTGCATTTTACCGTTTTTCATACAACCGGACCTGACGCTACATTCCTTTTTCTATGAAATCTGTGACTTGTAATAAAAGCTGTTGACTTTATTCTGGCTCTGTCTTCCTTGGTGTGTCTTGGACAAAGAGACTCCGTGCCCATCAGGGCTGGCGTGGGGAACTGGACTGGACGTGCAGAGACCTCGGCTCTGGACCAAAGAGCACCCCCCCACACACCCCACACCCCCAAAACACACACACTGAGCGTCTCAGCCGCTTAGGTTAATTTGAGCTTCCGTTTCTCAGCTCCAAAGGATACCCTCGCCAGATGACATAGGGCATTGGACACACAGAGGACACACTCCCTCTATTCCCCTTAGGAGTACGGATTGCAGAGAAAGTTGCCCATTTCTCATTTTCCTTCTCTGGGGGCCCCTGCCAAACTCAGCGCTCGGTGATGAGAGCCTAGAAAAGTACCCAGAGGGGATGGAATCCCACACCCCTCTCGTGTGACTTCTGCACGGGGCTTGCGTCTAAAACACCCTGGAAAGACCTCTTTGTATTTTCTGCCACAGTTTTCACCCTGGTCAGGAAAACGGATCGCGAAGAAAACACGTCAAAGGACACGATATGTGACACCCAGTTTTCCCTTCAACACGTAAAACCACCTTCACACGTGGAGGAGCAATTCTGGAAACTGGACGCTCTCATATGCTGCACGTACGTTGAAAGTGTGCCCGAGTCCTGGGAACACTTCACAGATGCCCCACTGTGTGGACCACACACGCCTGGAGCAGCTCTGCCCCCTGCCTCCCCACAGGGAACCTCAGTCTTGGCTTGCCCAGGGCTACGGACAGGACACTCGCCACCCGTGACAGCTCCCTGCAGGGGCTTGGCTCTGAATCTTCGCAAGTACCTCCCTAGGTCAGGCTGACATCTTCCCTTCCCTCAAAAACCAGCCCGTGGCTCCCTGACACCCCGAAAGAAAGTGATTTGGATTTGGTGGGAATTTCCCGGCTGTTTCCCTGAGACCTGGTTTCAGAAGAAGGGCTTCACGTGTTCCTCTGCAGAGTGATGGTGGTGCTGCAGTGCGTGGCGGGGGGGGGGGGGCCTGGTGGGGTTTATTAGCAACAAGTGTGTGCTGAGGGAACGGGTAGTCTATTTCAGGTGTTGGGCCCCCTGGCGGTCTGGGGAGGGAACTCCTATTTGATGGGCACTCCGAGAGAAAGAGGAGACACGTGGCTCAGAAGTCAGGACCAAGATGGGCCACAGGTGCCCCGAGTGCACAGGGCATTTCGGGAGCCGGCCCGTGCTGCGTGCGTGGGCGTCGGCGTCAGGCACTCAGGTTCACAGCCACCGTGCCACTTCCTGACCTGGCAAGTCACTGATACTCTCTGAGATTTCATTTCCTCCTTTCGATACAAAAGATTAATGTCAAAGAGGGGGAATGAGCGAGATAGTGGCCTGGCTCCCAGCTCGGGCTTCCCCCACGGTGTCCCGTACGATCGCTCTCTCCACACTGACATCTGTGCACAGAGAATCCTTGAGCTCCCGACAAGCTCCTGGAGAAAGGCTCCCTGGTTTGCAAGCAAGCTCATGGTGAGGGCAGAGATGGATAGGAACCTTGCTTATCCAGGGCCAGAGGGCGTGGGGATGTCCTCCAACAAGCCCCGTGGAACAAGTCACCGCCACAGCGTTTGGACAGACTCGGTGAACCTGCATGGTCTGGAGTGATGGTGCCAGTTCCAGAGAGGTTAAGCAACTTACCCAAGGGCACACAGCCTATACTCAGAGGACTAAACCTACACTGCAGCTGTCTCACCTCCCGGCCACACGGTGCCGGTTATGACATCACTGGAGGCTGAGTCCGGCCTCTCCTTTTTCAGGGCTGCAGGGTCTTCGGAGACAGTCCAGCTGTGCTCCTGGCTGCAGAGGTGGGAGGCCGAAGCCCACAGAGGTCACAGAGCTGTGCGGAGGGTTCTGGCTGCCGGCTCAGGGCTCTCCCACTGCTGCCTCTGTGCCAGGTGTTCAGTGTTCTCACCCTTCGTGGGATGACATGGTGTCCGGTTGGGCGCGGGGCTGCAGTCAGCCTGCAGGAGGGCCAGTCCCATCTGTGCCACGTACAGCCATGGGACATAACCTCTCTGTGGCTCCATCTGCTCTGCTCTAAAGGGAAAATAATAGTGTCTGGCTCTCGGGATTAAAGAACTGAATACATGCCAAGAAGGTCAGAATATACTGGGCACTCAGTGAGCAATCGATCACATCACCCATTCATTTATTTATCTATTGATTTATTTGTTATCATCAGCCTAGGAGACACTGTTCTCCTTCCAGACACGCAAGCAAGGACGGTGTGTTTCGCTCTGTGCTCTGGGCCGTCCCCATCGACCCTGTGAGCGTGGGACCAGTACCCCCGAGAGGGTTATCCTGCCTTCACGCAAAGAGCCGTCGACACTACAGACAGAAAGCCGTGAGGAGCACAGTCGGTGTCCTCCTCACAGACACAGAAGGGTCCTGCCACTTCTGCTGTCACCTGCATCAGGATTTCCTTACCATTTTCTTTTCAGTGATTTTCTGAAATACGTTATACCAAAAGAAACCTCTCGAACGCTACTGAAGGAGAGAGTCAGAAGGTAGCCACAAAATCATAAATACATTCCTACTGTGTCACCTTGGTCGCCCCCAGGATTGAGCTGGACATGGTAGAGACGGGCCGAGGACACAGCTCTGGGCCAAAGGGGAGCTTGCTCACTGACTCCCTCTTTCAGCTGCGAAGCGACAAAAACACAGAAGCAGGGCACCACTCCCCAGCCCTGTGTGCCTGCCTCAGTAGCCTCCCTGTACTGTAGGGACTTTGGACTTTGGGAAGCGGGCTCCTGACTGCTGTCTCCCTTCCCGGTTGGTGTGACAACTCAAAGAGCAAAAGTGACTAACAAGGCTTGGCATGGACTCCATGGTGAGTAACTGTCAGGACTACTCAAAGGGAACTCTATCCACTTGTCTCGCTTTGTTATTTACCGCCAGGTCTGCCTATCACCTACAATGATGCCGCCCCTGGGGAAGCATCCCATGATGAGGGAACCTCCACCCTGGCGTGGGGGTGGACCGGCTACAGTGAGGAGCGCCCCTGGAAAGTTCAGGCAAAGAAGCCCCCGGACAAATGAGCCAGGATCCCTCCAGGAAAGGAAAACACAAGTGACGCCTCGCGGCTGAAGGCAATGTTCACCGCGCTGCGGTTACAGGAGGCGGTACCGGAAAAACGCTTCCAAAGGACCGTGGTGGGGACCGGGGCTGGCAACGCCCGGGGACACATGGGGTCGGCCAAACGGTGGTGAGGGTCACATCCGCCTGCGCTCTCTGACACCGCTCCCCGGCTCCAGCCAAGCCAGGGACACGAGCGGGAGGCGGGGGCTGTTCTCAGGCTGCAGGAAACGGCGACCCGGAGGCCGGCGGCGCGGGGCCTGGGGCCTGGGGCGGGGAAGACCGGAGGACGCGGGAGCCGGATTCCTGCACAAGCCGCCAACACGGTGGCTGCTCCCGTCGGGCACATTGGGAAGGGGCGGCCAGGGGGCTGGGACACCGCTTACCGCACGGCACCCGGTTCCTCCGCTCCAGCCGGCACCGACGTGGAATCGTGCGCTCGGCCCCGCCTGTTGCTCACAGCCCGGCCCAGGGCGCTGCGGGCGGCACGGGCGGCGCGGGCGCGGAGCCGCGGGGCGGGTGCAAGGCGGGGGCGGGGCCTCTGCGCCCGGGCCGCCTCCTCGGCCTATAACTGAGCCCCCGGGCTCCTCGCTCCCACACGGCCCCCACCGGACCCGTGAAGCGGCTTCGCCCCTTGCTTTGGACCTCGGGCCTCACTCCTCCTCCAGATGGACCCCAAGTGCTCCTGCCCCACTGGTAAGGGAGCCCTGCCTTTGAGCCTTAGGATGCCCCCTTCCCGGGCACAGGACGAGAAGGGAGGGCTTTGAGTTTGAGCTCAGGAGGACTCCTGTCACGGGTCCAGGGCTTTCTTGGTAGCCAGGCTCCTGAGGGCACGTCAGTCTCCCTTTGCCTCTCCGTTGACACTGAGGGCACGGAGGCTCCAGGCTGTCCTTCTTGAGGTCACCCGGCAGGTCAGGGGATTGCTAGACCGGGACCCAGCGTTTGGAGGCGGTCTCGGACCTGCCACGATTTGATGGGAGGAGGGGACGCTGCCTCTTTAGGGTTCAGGCCATGGGCCCCGGCCCCCGGCCCCAGTCGGCCTGGGCTGCGTCTGGAGCCCGGGACCTTCCCTGTGGAGTCCCATCAGGAGGGGACTTACTCTCCTTGGACCAGAAGAGAGGAGCTGGGGCTTCTCTATCCGCCCGAGTGGACACGAGCTCCCAGGGCTGGGTCCTGACAGAGGAGGAGGGCTCAGGGAGGCATTGCTGACCGTCTGCTGTGGCTCCTGCATCCCCGTCCCTGCTCACTGCTGGCCTCCTTTCCCTTCCCGGCAGGCGGCTCCTGCGGCTGCGCTGGATCCTGCACCTGCACCTGCAAAGCCTGCAGATGCGCCTCCTGCAAGAAGAGTGAGTGTGCGGGGCCTTCTCTGGGAATGCGGGGTCTGGGCTGAGTGCGAGGAGGGGGCCCAGAGCTCAGCAGGCAGGCAGGAGCAGGACAGTGACCAGACTTCCCGGCACCCCCCTCACCAGGAAGGGATTCACAGTCAGAGCTGGAATCACCTTCGGCATGACCGAGACCCAGGCGCGCACTAGAGAACAGGGAGACTGAGGCCCAGACGGGCCACCGACAAACAACCTCAGACCTGTCACTAGAACTAGTCCTCCTGCCTCCTGAGTCCCGCTTCCGAATCCTCTCAGGGACTGAAGCACTTTAGGGACAGGAACCAGTGGCCGTGCGTGGCTTCTCGGACCTGGTGCAGCCCCTCCCTGTCGAAGCAGCCCAGAGCTTCCCTATCCCGAGCGGGAGCTGCTCTGTGCGGGCTTTGCCTCCACTTTGATCCCGAGGACTTGGCTCCCATCACTGGTGGTGCTGGGGGCTGGCTTTCTCCTGTCCCCAGAGGCCCTGCTCACTGTCTCTCCAAGGCGCTGTGCCCTGTCCTGGGCACAGATGGGCCGGGCAACCTGAACCTAGTGTCTGAGAGCAATTACCTCAGGACAGAGGACACCATCGTAAACTCAGGGTCTGGGCCCGAGGGCGGCTGGGGCCAGGCCTGCTGCTGGGAAGGGTGGTTCCGGACAACGCGTGGTCCGACCGCACGCTGCCCTTGCCTCCCCAGGCTGCTGCTCCTGCTGCCCCGTGGGCTGCGCCAAGTGTGCCCAGGGCTGCGCCAAGTGTGCCCAGGGCTGCGTCTGCAAAGGGGCCTCGGACAAGTGCAGCTGCTGTGCCTGATGTCGCGGAGAGCCTGCCCCGGGTGTCCACAGAGCAACCAGGACAAACCTGCATTTTACCGTTTTTCATACAACCGGACCTGACGCTACATTCCTTTTTCTATGAAATCTGTGACTTGTAATAAAAGCTGTTGACTTTATTCTGGCTCTGTCTTCCTTGGTGTGTCTTGGACAAAGAGACTCCGTGCCCATCAGGGCTGGCGTGGGGAACTGGACTGGACGTGCAGAGACCTCGGCTCTGGACCAAAGAGCACCCCCCCACACACCCCACACCCCCAAAACACACACACTGAGCGTCTCAGCCGCTTAGGTTAATTTGAGCTTCCGTTTCTCAGCTCCAAAGGATACCCTCGCCAGATGACATAGGGCATTGGACACACAGAGGACACACTCCCTCTATTCCCCTTAGGAGTACGGATTGCAGAGAAAGTTGCCCATTTCTCATTTTCCTTCTCTGGGGGCCCCTGCCAAACTCAGCGCTCGGTGATGAGAGCCTAGAAAAGTACCCAGAGGGGATGGAATCCCACACCCCTCTCGTGTGACTTCTGCACGGGGCTTGCGTCTAAAACACCCTGGAAAGACCTCTTTGTATTTTCTGCCACAGTTTTCACCCTGGTCAGGAAAACGGATCGCGAAGAAAACACGTCAAAGGACACGATATGTGACACCCAGTTTTCCCTTCAACACGTAAAACCACCTTCACACGTGGAGGAGCAATTCTGGAAACTGGACGCTCTCATATGCTGCACGTACGTTGAAAGTGTGCCCGAGTCCTGGGAACACTTCACAGATGCCCCACTGTGTGGACCACACACGCCTGGAGCAGCTCTGCCCCCTGCCTCCCCACAGGGAACCTCAGTCTTGGCTTGCCCAGGGCTACGGACAGGACACTCGCCACCCGTGACAGCTCCCTGCAGGGGCTTGGCTCTGAATCTTCGCAAGTACCTCCCTAGGTCAGGCTGACATCTTCCCTTCCCTCAAAAACCAGCCCGTGGCTCCCTGACACCCCGAAAGAAAGTGATTTGGATTTGGTGGGAATTTCCCGGCTGTTTCCCTGAGACCTGGTTTCAGAAGAAGGGCTTCACGTGTTCCTCTGCAGAGTGATGGTGGTGCTGCAGTGCGTGGCGGGGGGGGGGGGGGCCTGGTGGGGTTTATTAGCAACAAGTGTGTGCTGAGGGAACGGGTAGTCTATTTCAGGTGTTGGGCCCCCTGGCGGTCTGGGGAGGGAACTCCTATTTGATGGGCACTCCGAGAGAAAGAGGAGACACGTGGCTCAGAAGTCAGGACCAAGATGGGCCACAGGTGCCCCGAGTGCACAGGGCATTTCGGGAGCCGGCCCGTGCTGCGTGCGTGGGCGTCGGCGTCAGGCACTCAGGTTCACAGCCACCGTGCCACTTCCTGACCTGGCAAGTCACTGATACTCTCTGAGATTTCATTTCCTCCTTTCGATACAAAAGATTAATGTCAAAGAGGGGGAATGAGCGAGATAGTGGCCTGGCTCCCAGCTCGGGCTTCCCCCACGGTGTCCCGTACGATCGCTCTCTCCACACTGACATCTGTGCACAGAGAATCCTTGAGCTCCCGACAAGCTCCTGGAGAAAGGCTCCCTGGTTTGCAAGCAAGCTCATGGTGAGGGCAGAGATGGATAGGAACCTTGCTTATCCAGGGCCAGAGGGCGTGGGGATGTCCTCCAACAAGCCCCGTGGAACGAGTCACCGCCACAGCGTTTGGACAGACTCGGTGAACCTGCATGGTCTGGAGTGATGGTGCCAGTTCCAGAGAGGTTAAGCAACTTACCCAAGGGCACACAGCCTATACTCAGAGGACTAAACCTACACTGCAGCTGTCTCACCTCCCGGCCACACGGTGCCGGTTATGACATCACTGGAGGCTGAGTCCGGCCTCTCCTTTTTCAGGGCTGCAGGGTCTTCGGAGACAGTCCAGCTGTGCTCCTGGCTGCAGAGGTGGGAGGCCGAAGCCCACAGAGGTCACAGAGCTGTGCGGAGGGTTCTGGCTGCCGGCTCAGGGCTCTCCCACTGCTGCCTCTGTGCCAGGTGTTCAGTGTTCTCACCCTTCGTGGGATGACATGGTGTCCGGTTGGGCGCGGGGCTGCAGTCAGCCTGCAGTCAGCCTGCAGGAGGGCCAGTCCCATCTGTGCCACGTACAGCCATGGGACATAACCTCTCTGTGGCTCCGTCTGCTCTGCTCTAAAGGAAAAATAATAGTGTCTGGCTCTCGGGATTAAAGAACTGAATACATGCCAAGAAGGTCAGAATATACTGGGCACTCAGTGAGCAATCGATCACATCACCCATTCATTTATTTATCTATTGATTTATTTGTTATCATCAGCCTAGGAGACACTGTTCTCCTTCCAGACACGCAAGCAAGGACGGTGTGTTTCGCTCTGTGCTCTGGGCCGTCCCCATCGACCCTGTGAGCGTGGGACCAGTACCCCCGAGAGGGTTATCCTGCCTTCACGCAAAGAGCCGTCGACACTACAGATAGAAAGCCGTGAGGAGCACAGTCGGTGTCCTCCTCACAGACACAGAAGGGTCCTGCCACTTCTGCTGTCACCTGCATCAGGATTTCCTTACCATTTTCTTTTCAGTGATTTTCTGAAATACGTTATACCAAAAGAAACCTCTCGAACGCTACTGAAGGAGAGAGTCAGAAGGTAGCCACAAAATCATAAATACATTCCTACTGTGTCACCTTGGTCGCCCCCAGGATTGAGCTGGACATGGTAGAGACGGGCCGAGGACACAGCTCTGGGCCAAAGGGGAGCTTGCTCACTGACTCCCTCTTTCAGCTGCGAAGCGACAAAAACACAGAAGCAGGGCACCACTCCCCAGCCCTGTGTGCCTGCCTCAGTAGCCTCCCTGTACTGTAGGGACTTTGGACTTTGGGAAGCGGGCTCCTGACTGCTGTCTCCCTTCCCGGTTGGTGTGACAACTCAAAGAGCAAAAGTGACTAACAAGGCTTGGCATGGACTCCATGGTGAGTAACTGTCAGGACTACTCAAAGGGAACTCTATCCACTTGTCTCGCTTTGTTATTTACCGCCGGGTCTGCCTATCACCTACAATGATGCCGCCCCTGGGGAAGCATCTCATGATGAGGGAACCTCCACCCTGGCGTGGGGGTGGACCGGCTACAGTGAGGAGCGCCCCTGGAAAGTTCAGGCAAAGAAGCCCCCGGACAAATGAGCCAGGATCCCTCCAGGAAAGGAAAACACAAGTGACGCCTCGCGGCTGAAGGCAATGTTCACCGCGCTGCGGTTACAGGAGGCGGTACCGGAAAAACGCTTCCAAAGGACCGTGGTGGGGACCGGGGCTGGCAACGCCCGGGGACACATGGGGTCGGCCAAACGGTGGTGAGGGTCACATCCGCCTGCGCTCTCTGACACCGCTCCCCGGCTCCAGCCAAGCCAGGGACACGAGCGGGAGGCGGGGGCTGTTCTCAGGCTGCAGGAAACGGCGACCCGGAGGCCGGCGGCGCGGGGCCTGGGGCCTGGGGCGGGGAAGACCGGAGGACGCGGGAGCCGGATTCCTGCACAAGCCGCCAACACGGTGGCTGCTCCCGTCGGGCACATTGGGAAGGGGCGGCCAGGGGGCTGGGACACCGCTTACCGCACGGCACCCGGTTCCTCCGCTCCAGCCGGCACCGACGTGGAATCGTGCGCTCGGCCCCGCCTGTTGCTCACAGCCCGGCCCAGGGCGCTGCGGGCGGCACGGGCGGCGCGGGAGCGGAGCCGCGGGGCGGGTGCAAGGCGGGGGCGGGGCCTCTGCGCCCGGGCCGCCTCCTCGGCCTATAACTGAGCCCCCGGGCTCCTCGCTCCCACACGGCCCCCACCGGACCCGTGAAGCGGCTTCGCCCCTTGCTTTGGACCTCGGGCCTCACTCCTCCTCCAGATGGACCCCAAGTGCTCCTGCCCCACTGGTAAGGGAGCCCTGCCTTTGAGCCTTAGGATGCCCCCTTCCCGGGCACAGGACGAGAAGGGAGGGCTTTGAGTTTGAGCTCAGGAGGACTCCTGTCACGGGTCCAGGGCTTTCTTGGTAGCCAGGCTCCTGAGGGCACGTCAGTCTCCCTTTGCCTCTCCGTTGACACTGAGGGCACGGAGGCTCCAGGCTGTCCTTCTTGAGGTCACCCGGCAGGTCAGGGGATTGCTAGACCGGGACCCAGCGTTTGGAGGCGGTCTCGGACCTGCCACGATTTGATGGGAGGAGGGGACGCTGCCTCTTTAGGGTTCAGGCCATGGGCCCCGGCCCCCGGCCCCAGTCGGCCTGGGCTGCGTCTGGAGCCCGGGACCTTCCCTGTGGAGTCCCATCAGGAGGGGACTTACTCTCCTTGGACCAGAAGAGAGGAGCTGGGGCTTCTCTATCCGCCCGAGTGGACACGAGCTCCCAGGGCTGGGTCCTGACAGAGGAGGAGGGCTCAGGGAGGCATTGCTGACCGTCTGCTGTGGCTCCTGCATCCCCGTCCCTGCTCACTGCTGGCCTCCTTTCCCTTCCCGGCAGGCGGCTCCTGCGGCTGCGCTGGATCCTGCACCTGCACCTGCAAAGCCTGCAGATGCGCCTCCTGCAAGAAGAGTGAGTGTGCGGGGCCTTCTCTGGGAATGCGGGGTCTGGGCTGAGTGCGAGGAGGGGGCCCAGAGCTCAGCAGGCAGGCAGGAGCAGGACAGTGACCAGACTTCCCGGCACCCCCCTCACCAGGAAGGGATTCACAGTCAGAGCTGGAATCACCTTCGGCATGACCGAGACCCAGGCGCGCACTAGAGAACAGGGAGACTGAGGCCCAGACGGGCCACCGACAAACAACCTCAGACCTGTCACTAGAACTAGTCCTCCTGCCTCCTGAGTCCCGCTTCCGAATCCTCTCAGGGACTGAAGCACTTTAGGGACAGGAACCAGTGGCCGTGCGTGGCTTCTCGGACCTGGTGCAGCCCCTCCCTGTCGAAGCAGCCCAGAGCTTCCCTATCCCGAGCGGGAGCTGCTCTGTGCGGGCTTTGCCTCCACTTTGATCCCGAGGACTTGGCTCCCATCACTGGTGGTGCTGGGGGCTGGCTTTCTCCTGTCCCCAGAGGCCCTGCTCACTGTCTCTCCAAGGCGCTGTGCCCTGTCCTGGGCACAGATGGGCCGGGCAACCTGAACCTAGTGTCTGAGAGCAATTACCTCAGGACAGAGGACACCATCGTAAACTCAGGGTCTGGGCCCGAGGGCGGCTGGGGCCAGGCCTGCTGCTGGGAAGGGTGGTTCCGGACAACGCGTGGTCCGACCGCACGCTGCCCTTGCCTCCCCAGGCTGCTGCTCCTGCTGCCCCGTGGGCTGCGCCAAGTGTGCCCAGGGCTGCGCCAAGTGTGCCCAGGGCTGCGTCTGCAAAGGGGCCTCGGACAAGTGCAGCTGCTGTGCCTGATGTCGCGGAGAGCCTGCCCCGGGTGTCCACAGAGCAACCAGGACAAACCTGCATTTTACCGTTTTTCATACAACCGGACCTGACGCTACATTCCTTTTTCTATGAAATCTGTGACTTGTAATAAAAGCTGTTGACTTTATTCTGGCTCTGTCTTCCTTGGTGTGTCTTGGACAAAGAGACTCCGTGCCCATCAGGGCTGGCGTGGGGAACTGGACTGGACGTGCAGAGACCTCGGCTCTGGACCAAAGAGCACCCCCCCACACACCCCACACCCCCAAAACACACACACTGAGCGTCTCAGCCGCTTAGGTTAATTTGAGCTTCCGTTTCTCAGCTCCAAAGGATACCCTCGCCAGATGACATAGGGCATTGGACACACAGAGGACACACTCCCTCTATTCCCCTTAGGAGTACGGATTGCAGAGAAAGTTGCCCATTTCTCATTTTCCTTCTCTGGGGGCCCCTGCCAAACTCAGCGCTCGGTGATGAGAGCCTAGAAAAGTACCCAGAGGGGATGGAATCCCACACCCCTCTCGTGTGACTTCTGCACGGGGCTTGCGTCTAAAACACCCTGGAAAGACCTCTTTGTATTTTCTGCCACAGTTTTCACCCTGGTCAGGAAAACGGATCGCGAAGAAAACACGTCAAAGGACACGATATGTGACACCCAGTTTTCCCTTCAACACGTAAAACCACCTTCACACGTGGAGGAGCAATTCTGGAAACTGGACGCTCTCATATGCTGCACGTACGTTGAAAGTGTGCCCGAGTCCTGGGAACACTTCACAGATGCCCCACTGTGTGGACCACACACGCCTGGAGCAGCTCTGCCCCCTGCCTCCCCACAGGGAACCTCAGTCTTGGCTTGCCCAGGGCTACGGACAGGACACTCGCCACCCGTGACAGCTCCCTGCAGGGGCTTGGCTCTGAATCTTCGCAAGTACCTCCCTAGGTCAGGCTGACATCTTCCCTTCCCTCAAAAACCAGCCCGTGGCTCCCTGACACCCCGAAAGAAAGTGATTTGGATTTGGTGGGAATTTCCCGGCTGTTTCCCTGAGACCTGGTTTCAGAAGAAGGGCTTCACGTGTTCCTCTGCAGAGTGATGGTGGTGCTGCAGTGCGTGGCGGGGGGGGGGGGGGGCCTGGTGGGGTTTATTAGCAACAAGTGTGTGCTGAGGGAACGGGTAGTCTATTTCAGGTGTTGGGCCCCCTGGCGGTCTGGGGAGGGAACTCCTATTTGATGGGCACTCCGAGAGAAAGAGGAGACACGTGGCTCAGAAGTCAGGACCAAGATGGGCCACAGGTGCCCCGAGTGCACAGGGCATTTCGGGAGCCGGCCCGTGCTGCGTGCGTGGGCGTCGGCGTCAGGCACTCAGGTTCACAGCCACCGTGCCACTTCCTGACCTGGCAAGTCACTGATACTCTCTGAGATTTCATTTCCTCCTTTCGATACAAAAGATTAATGTCAAAGAGGGGGAATGAGCGAGATAGTGGCCTGGCTCCCAGCTCGGGCTTCCCCCACGGTGTCCCGTACGATCGCTCTCTCCACACTGACATCTGTGCACAGAGAATCCTTGAGCTCCCGACAAGCTCCTGGAGAAAGGCTCCCTGGTTTGCAAGCAAGCTCATGGTGAGGGCAGAGATGGATAGGAACCTTGCTTATCCAGGGCCAGAGGGCGTGGGGATGTCCTCCAACAAGCCCCGTGGAACGAGTCACCGCCACAGCGTTTGGACAGACTCGGTGAACCTGCATGGTCTGGAGTGATGGTGCCAGTTCCAGAGAGGTTAAGCAACTTACCCAAGGGCACACAGCCTATACTCAGAGGACTAAACCTACACTGCAGCTGTCTCACCTCCCGGCCACACGGTGCCGGTTATGACATCACTGGAGGCTGAGTCCGGCCTCTCCTTTTTCAGGGCTGCAGGGTCTTCGGAGACAGTCCAGCTGTGCTCCTGGCTGCAGAGGTGGGAGGCCGAAGCCCACAGAGGTCACAGAGCTGTGCGGAGGGTTCTGGCTGCCGGCTCAGGGCTCTCCCACTGCTGCCTCTGTGCCAGGTGTTCAGTGTTCTCACCCTTCGTGGGATGACATGGTGTCCGGTTGGGCGCGGGGCTGCAGTCAGCCTGCAGTCAGCCTGCAGGAGGGCCAGTCCCATCTGTGCCACGTACAGCCATGGGACATAACCTCTCTGTGGCTCCGTCTGCTCTGCTCTAAAGGGAAAATAATAGTGTCTGGCTCTCGGGATTAAAGAACTGAATACATGCCAAGAAGGTCAGAATATACTGGGCACTCAGTGAGCAATCGATCACATCACCCATTCATTTATTTATCTATTGATTTATTTGTTATCATCAGCCTAGGAGACACTGTTCTCCTTCCAGACACGCAAGCAAGGACGGTGTGTTTCGCTCTGTGCTCTGGGCCGTCCCCATCGACCCTGTGAGCGTGGGACCAGTACCCCCGAGAGGGTTATCCTGCCTTCACGCAAAGAGCCGTCGACACTACAGATAGAAAGCCGTGAGGAGCACAGTCGGTGTCCTCCTCACAGACACAGAAGGGTCCTGCCACTTCTGCTGTCACCTGCATCAGGATTTCCTTACCATTTTCTTTTCAGTGATTTTCTGAAATACGTTATACCAAAAGAAACCTCTCGAACGCTACTGAAGGAGAGAGTCAGAAGGTAGCCACAAAATCATAAATACATTCCTACTGTGTCACCTTGGTCGCCCCCAGGATTGAGCTGGACATGGTAGAGACGGGCCGAGGACACAGCTCTGGGCCAAAGGGGAGCTTGCTCACTGACTCCCTCTTTCAGCTGCGAAGCGACAAAAACACAGAAGCAGGGCACCACTCCCCAGCCCTGTGTGCCTGCCTCAGTAGCCTCCCTGTACTGTAGGGACTTTGGACTTTGGGAAGCGGGCTCCTGACTGCTGTCTCCCTTCCCGGTTGGTGTGACAACTCAAAGAGCAAAAGTGACTAACAAGGCTTGGCATGGACTCCATGGTGAGTAACTGTCAGGACTACTCAAAGGGAACTCTATCCACTTGTCTCGCTTTGTTATTTACCGCCGGGTCTGCCTATCACCTACAATGATGCCGCCCCTGGGGAAGCATCTCATGATGAGGGAACCTCCACCCTGGCGTGGGGGTGGACCGGCTACAGTGAGGAGCGCCCCTGGAAAGTTCAGGCAAAGAAGCCCCCGGACAAATGAGCCAGGATCCCTCCAGGAAAGGAAAACACAAGTGACGCCTCGCGGCTGAAGGCAATGTTCACCGCGCTGCGGTTACAGGAGGCGGTACCGGAAAAACGCTTCCAAAGGACCGTGGTGGGGACCGGGGCTGGCAACGCCCGGGGACACATGGGGTCGGCCAAACGGTGGTGAGGGTCACATCCGCCTGCGCTCTCTGACACCGCTCCCCGGCTCCAGCCAAGCCAGGGACACGAGCGGGAGGCGGGGGCTGTTCTCAGGCTGCAGGAAACGGCGACCCGGAGGCCGGCGGCGCGGGGCCTGGGGCCTGGGGCGGGGAAGACCGGAGGACGCGGGAGCCGGATTCCTGCACAAGCCGCCAACACGGTGGCTGCTCCCGTCGGGCACATTGGGAAGGGGCGGCCAGGGGGCTGGGACACCGCTTACCGCACGGCACCCGGTTCCTCCGCTCCAGCCGGCACCGACGTGGAATCGTGCGCTCGGCCCCGCCTGTTGCTCACAGCCCGGCCCAGGGCGCTGCGGGCGGCACGGGCGGCGCGGGAGCGGAGCCGCGGGGCGGGTGCAAGGCGGGGGCGGGGCCTCTGCGCCCGGGCCGCCTCCTCGGCCTATAACTGAGCCCCCGGGCTCCTCGCTCCCACACGGCCCCCACCGGACCCGTGAAGCGGCTTCGCCCCTTGCTTTGGACCTCGGGCCTCACTCCTCCTCCAGATGGACCCCAAGTGCTCCTGCCCCACTGGTAAGGGAGCCCTGCCTTTGAGCCTTAGGATGCCCCCTTCCCGGGCACAGGACGAGAAGGGAGGGCTTTGAGTTTGAGCTCAGGAGGACTCCTGTCACGGGTCCAGGGCTTTCTTGGTAGCCAGGCTCCTGAGGGCACGTCAGTCTCCCTTTGCCTCTCCGTTGACACTGAGGGCACGGAGGCTCCAGGCTGTCCTTCTTGAGGTCACCCGGCAGGTCAGGGGATTGCTAGACCGGGACCCAGCGTTTGGAGGCGGTCTCGGACCTGCCACGATTTGATGGGAGGAGGGGACGCTGCCTCTTTAGGGTTCAGGCCATGGGCCCCGGCCCCCGGCCCCAGTCGGCCTGGGCTGCGTCTGGAGCCCGGGACCTTCCCTGTGGAGTCCCATCAGGAGGGGACTTACTCTCCTTGGACCAGAAGAGAGGAGCTGGGGCTTCTCTATCCGCCCGAGTGGACACGAGCTCCCAGGGCTGGGTCCTGACAGAGGAGGAGGGCTCAGGGAGGCATTGCTGACCGTCTGCTGTGGCTCCTGCATCCCCGTCCCTGCTCACTGCTGGCCTCCTTTCCCTTCCCGGCAGGCGGCTCCTGCGGCTGCGCTGGATCCTGCACCTGCACCTGCAAAGCCTGCAGATGCGCCTCCTGCAAGAAGAGTGAGTGTGCGGGGCCTTCTCTGGGAATGCGGGGTCTGGGCTGAGTGCGAGGAGGGGGCCCAGAGCTCAGCAGGCAGGCAGGAGCAGGACAGTGACCAGACTTCCCGGCACCCCCCTCACCAGGAAGGGATTCACAGTCAGAGCTGGAATCACCTTCGGCATGACCGAGACCCAGGCGCGCACTAGAGAACAGGGAGACTGAGGCCCAGACGGGTCACCGACAAACAACCTCAGACCTGTCACTAGAACTAGTCCTCCTGCCTCCTGAGTCCCGCTTCCGAATCCTCTCAGGGACTGAAGCACTTTAGGGACAGGAACCAGTGGCCGTGCGTGGCTTCTCGGACCTGGTGCAGCCCCTCCCTGTCGAAGCAGCCCAGAGCTTCCCTATCCCGAGCGGGAGCTGCTCTGTGCGGGCTTTGCCTCCACTTTGATCCCGAGGACTTGGCTCCCATCACTGGTGGTGCTGGGGGCTGGCTTTCTCCTGTCCCCAGAGGCCCTGCTCACTGTCTCTCCAAGGCGCTGTGCCCTGTCCTGGGCACAGATGGGCCGGGCAACCTGAACCTAGTGTCTGAGAGCAATTACCTCAGGACAGAGGACACCATCGTAAACTCAGGGTCTGGGCCCGAGGGCGGCTGGGGCCAGGCCTGCTGCTGGGAAGGGTGGTTCCGGACAACGCGTGGTCCGACCGCACGCTGCCCTTGCCTCCCCAGGCTGCTGCTCCTGCTGCCCCGTGGGCTGCGCCAAGTGTGCCCAGGGCTGCGCCAAGTGTGCCCAGGGCTGCGTCTGCAAAGGGGCCTCGGACAAGTGCAGCTGCTGTGCCTGATGTCGCGGAGAGCCTGCCCCGGGTGTCCACAGAGCAACCAGGACAAACCTGCATTTTACCGTTTTTCATACAACCGGACCTGACGCTACATTCCTTTTTCTATGAAATCTGTGACTTGTAATAAAAGCTGTTGACTTTATTCTGGCTCTGTCTTCCTTGGTGTGTCTTGGACAAAGAGACTCCGTGCCCATCAGGGCTGGCGTGGGGAACTGGACTGGACGTGCAGAGACCTCGGCTCTGGACCAAAGAGCACCCCCCACACACACCCCACACCCCCAAAACACACACACTGAGCGTCTCAGCCGCTTAGGTTAATTTGAGCTTCCGTTTCTCAGCTCCAAAGGATACCCTCGCCAGATGACATAGGGCATTGGACACACAGAGGACACACTCCCTCTATTCCCCTTAGGAGTACGGATTGCAGAGAAAGTTGCCCATTTCTCATTTTCCTTCTCTGGGGGCCCCTGCCAAACTCAGCGCTCGGTGATGAGAGCCTAGAAAAGTACCCAGAGGGGATGGAATCCCACACCCCTCTCGTGTGACTTCTGCACGGGGCTTGCGTCTAAAACACCCTGGAAAGACCTCTTTGTATTTTCTGCCACAGTTTTCACCCTGGTCAGGAAAACGGATCGCGAAGAAAACACGTCAAAGGACACGATATGTGACACCCAGTTTTCCCTTCAACACGTAAAACCACCTTCACACGTGGAGGAGCAATTCTGGAAACTGGACGCTCTCATATGCTGCACGTACGTTGAAAGTGTGCCCGAGTCCTGGGAACACTTCACAGATGCCCCACTGTGTGGACCACACACGCCTGGAGCAGCTCTGCCCCCTGCCTCCCCACAGGGAACCTCAGTCTTGGCTTGCCCAGGGCTACGGACAGGACACTCGCCACCCGTGACAGCTCCCTGCAGGGGCTTGGCTCTGAATCTTCGCAAGTACCTCCCTAGGTCAGGCTGACATCTTCCCTTCCCTCAAAAACCAGCCCGTGGCTCCCTGACACCCCGAAAGAAAGTGATTTGGATTTGGTGGGAATTTCCCGGCTGTTTCCCTGAGACCTGGTTTCAGAAGAAGGGCTTCACGTGTTCCTCTGCAGAGTGATGGTGGTGCTGCAGTGCGTGGCGGGGGGGGGGGGGCCTGGTGGGGTTTATTAGCAACAAGTGTGTGCTGAGGGAACGGGTAGTCTATTTCAGGTGTTGGGCCCCCTGGCGGTCTGGGGAGGGAACTCCTATTTGATGGGCACTCCGAGAGAAAGAGGAGACACGTGGCTCAGAAGTCAGGACCAAGATGGGCCACAGGTGCCCCGAGTGCACAGGGCATTTCGGGAGCCGGCCCGTGCTGCGTGCGTGGGCGTCGGCGTCAGGCACTCAGGTTCACAGCCACCGTGCCACTTCCTGACCTGGCAAGTCACTGATACTCTCTGAGATTTCATTTCCTCCTTTCGATACAAAAGATTAATGTCAAAGAGGGGGAATGAGCGAGATAGTGGCCTGGCTCCCAGCTCGGGCTTCCCCCACGGTGTCCCGTACGATCGCTCTCTCCACACTGACATCTGTGCACAGAGAATCCTTGAGCTCCCGACAAGCTCCTGGAGAAAGGCTCCCTGGTTTGCAAGCAAGCTCATGGTGAGGGCAGAGATGGATAGGAACCTTGCTTATCCAGTGCCAGAGGGCGTGGGGATGTCCTCCAACAAGCCCCGTGGAACGAGTCACCGCCACAGCGTTTGGACAGACTCGGTGAACCTGCATGGTCTGGAGTGATGGTGCCAGTTCCAGAGAGGTTAAGCAACTTACCCAAGGGCACACAGCCTATACTCAGAGGACTAAACCTACACTGCAGCTGTCTCACCTCCCGGCCACACGGTGCCGGTTATGACATCACTGGAGGCTGAGTCCGGCCTCTCCTTTTTCAGGGCTGCAGGGTCTTCGGAGACAGTCCAGCTGTGCTCCTGGCTGCAGAGGTGGGAGGCCGAAGCCCACAGAGGTCACAGAGCTGTGCGGAGGGTTCTGGCTGCCGGCTCAGGGCTCTCCCACTGCTGCCTCTGTGCCAGGTGTTCAGTGTTCTCACCCTTCGTGGGATGACATGGTGTCCGGTTGGGCGCGGGGCTGCAGTCAGCCTGCAGGAGGGCCAGTCCCATCTGTGCCACGTACAGCCATGGGACATAACCTCTCTGTGGCTCCGTCTGCTCTGCTCTAAAGGGAAAATAATAGTGTCTGGCTCTCGGGATTAAAGAACTGAATACATGCCAAGAAGGTCAGAATATACTGGGCACTCAGTGAGCAATCGATCACATCACCCATTCATTTATTTATCTATTGATTTATTTGTTATCATCAGCCTAGGAGACACTGTTCTCCTTCCAGACACGCAAGCAAGGACGGTGTGTTTCGCTCTGTGCTCTGGGCCGTCCCCATCGACCCTGTGAGCGTGGGACCAGTACCCCCGAGAGGGTTATCCTGCCTTCACGCAAAGAGCCGTCGACACTACAGATAGAAAGCCGTGAGGAGCACAGTCGGTGTCCTCCTCACAGACACAGAAGGGTCCTGCCACTTCTGCTGTCACCTGCATCAGGATTTCCTTACCATTTTCTTTTCAGTGATTTTCTGAAATACGTTATACCAAAAGAAACCTCTCGAACGCTACTGAAGGAGAGAGTCAGAAGGTAGCCACAAAATCATAAATACATTCCTACTGTGTCACCTTGGTCGCCCCCAGGATTGAGCTGGACATGGTAGAGACGGGCCGAGGACACAGCTCTGGGCCAAAGGGGAGCTTGCTCACTGACTCCCTCTTTCAGCTGCGAAGCGACAAAAACACAGAAGCAGGGCACCACTCCCCAGCCCTGTGTGCCTGCCTCAGTAGCCTCCCTGTACTGTAGGGACTTTGGACTTTGGGAAGCGGGCTCCTGACTGCTGTCTCCCTTCCCGGTTGGTGTGACAACTCAAAGAGCAAAAGTGACTAACAAGGCTTGGCATGGACTCCATGGTGAGTAACTGTCAGGACTACTCAAAGGGAACTCTATCCACTTGTCTCGCTTTGTTATTTACCGCCGGGTCTGCCTATCACCTACAATGATGCCGCCCCTGGGGAAGCATCCCATGATGAGGGAACCTCCACCCTGGCGTGGGGGTGGACCGGCTACAGTGAGGAGCGCCCCTGGAAAGTTCAGGCAAAGAAGCCCCCGGACAAATGAGCCAGGATCCCTCCAGGAAAGGAAAACACAAGTGACGCCTCGCGGCTGAAGGCAATGTTCACCGCGCTGCGGTTACAGGAGGCGGTACCGGAAAAACGCTTCCAAAGGACCGTGGTGGGGACCGGGGCTGGCAACGCCCGGGGACACATGGGGTCGGCCAAACGGTGGTGAGGGTCACATCCGCCTGCGCTCTCTGACACCGCTCCCCGGCTCCAGCCAAGCCAGGGACACGAGCGGGAGGCGGGGGCTGTTCTCAGGCTGCAGGAAACGGCGACCCGGAGGCCGGCGGCGCGGGGCCTGGGGCCTGGGGCGGGGAAGACCGGAGGACGCGGGAGCCGGATTCCTGCACAAGCCGCCAACACGGTGGCTGCTCCCGTCGGGCACATTGGGAAGGGGCGGCCAGGGGGCTGGGACACCGCTTACCGCACGGCACCCGGTTCCTCCGCTCCAGCCGGCACCGACGTGGAATCGTGCGCTCGGCCCCGCCTGTTGCTCACAGCCCGGCCCAGGGCGCTGCGGGCGGCACGGGCGGCGCGGGCGCGGAGCCGCGGGGCGGGTGCAAGGCGGGGGCGGGGCCTCTGCGCCCGGGCCGCCTCCTCGGCCTATAACTGAGCCCCCGGGCTCCTCGCTCCCACACGGCCCCCACCGGACCCGTGAAGCGGCTTCGCCCCTTGCTTTGGACCTCGGGCCTCACTCCTCCTCCAGATGGACCCCAAGTGCTCCTGCCCCACTGGTAAGGGAGCCCTGCCTTTGAGCCTTAGGATGCCCCCTTCCCGGGCACAGGACGAGAAGGGAGGGCTTTGAGTTTGAGCTCAGGAGGACTCCTGTCACGGGTCCAGGGCTTTCTTGGTAGCCAGGCTCCTGAGGGCACGTCAGTCTCCCTTTGCCTCTCCGTTGACACTGAGGGCACGGAGGCTCCAGGCTGTCCTTCTTGAGGTCACCCGGCAGGTCAGGGGATTGCTAGACCGGGACCCAGCGTTTGGAGGCGGTCTCGGACCTGCCACGATTTGATGGGAGGAGGGGACGCTGCCTCTTTAGGGTTCAGGCCATGGGCCCCGGCCCCCGGCCCCAGTCGGCCTGGGCTGCGTCTGGAGCCCGGGACCTTCCCTGTGGAGTCCCATCAGGAGGGGACTTACTCTCCTTGGACCAGAAGAGAGGAGCTGGGGCTTCTCTATCCGCCCGAGTGGACACGAGCTCCCAGGGCTGGGTCCTGACAGAGGAGGAGGGCTCAGGGAGGCATTGCTGACCGTCTGCTGTGGCTCCTGCATCCCCGTCCCTGCTCACTGCTGGCCTCCTTTCCCTTCCCGGCAGGCGGCTCCTGCGGCTGCGCTGGATCCTGCACCTGCACCTGCAAAGCCTGCAGATGCGCCTCCTGCAAGAAGAGTGAGTGTGCGGGGCCTTCTCTGGGAATGCGGGGTCTGGGCTGAGTGCGAGGAGGGGGCCCAGAGCTCAGCAGGCAGGCAGGAGCAGGACAGTGACCAGACTTCCCGGCACCCCCCTCACCAGGAAGGGATTCACAGTCAGAGCTGGAATCACCTTCGGCATGACCGAGACCCAGGCGCGCACTAGAGAACAGGGAGACTGAGGCCCAGACGGGTCACCGACAAACAACCTCAGACCTGTCACTAGAACTAGTCCTCCTGCCTCCTGAGTCCCGCTTCCGAATCCTCTCAGGGACTGAAGCACTTTAGGGACAGGAACCAGTGGCCGTGCGTGGCTTCTCGGACCTGGTGCAGCCCCTCCCTGTCGAAGCAGCCCAGAGCTTCCCTATCCCGAGCGGGAGCTGCTCTGTGCGGGCTTTGCCTCCACTTTGATCCCGAGGACTTGGCTCCCATCACTGGTGGTGCTGGGGGCTGGCTTTCTCCTGTCCCCAGAGGCCCTGCTCACTGTCTCTCCAAGGCGCTGTGCCCTGTCCTGGGCACAGATGGGCCGGGCAACCTGAATCTAGTGTCTGAGAGCAATTACCTCAGGACAGAGGACACCATCGTAAACTCAGGGTCTGGGCCCGAGGGCGGCTGGGGCCAGGCCTGCTGCTGGGAAGGGTGGTTCCGGACAACGCGTGGTCCGACCGCACGCTGCCCTTGCCTCCCCAGGCTGCTGCTCCTGCTGCCCCGTGGGCTGCGCCAAGTGTGCCCAGGGCTGCGCCAAGTGTGCCCAGGGCTGCGTCTGCAAAGGGGCCTCGGACAAGTGCAGCTGCTGTGCCTGATGTCGCGGAGAGCCTGCCCCGGGTGTCCACAGAGCAACCAGGACAAACCTGCATTTTACCGTTTTTCATACAACCGGACCTGACGCTACATTCCTTTTTCTATGAAATCTGTGACTTGTAATAAAAGCTGTTGACTTTATTCTGGCTCTGTCTTCCTTGGTGTGTCTTGGACAAAGAGACTCCGTGCCCATCAGGGCTGGCGTGGGGAACTGGACTGGACGTGCAGAGACCTCGGCTCTGGACCAAAGAGCACCCCCCACACACACCCCACACCCCCAAAACACACACACTGAGCGTCTCAGCCGCTTAGGTTAATTTGAGCTTCCGTTTCTCAGCTCCAAAGGATACCCTCGCCAGATGACATAGGGCATTGGACACACAGAGGACACACTCCCTCTATTCCCCTTAGGAGTACGGATTGCAGAGAAAGTTGCCCATTTCTCATTTTCCTTCTCTGGGGGCCCCTGCCAAACTCAGCGCTCGGTGATGAGAGCCTAGAAAAGTACCCAGAGGGGATGGAATCCCACACCCCTCTCGTGTGACTTCTGCACGGGGCTTGCGTCTAAAACACCCTGGAAAGACCTCTTTGTATTTTCTGCCACAGTTTTCACCCTGGTCAGGAAAACGGATCGCGAAGAAAACACGTCAAAGGACACGATATGTGACACCCAGTTTTCCCTTCAACACGTAAAACCACCTTCACACGTGGAGGAGCAATTCTGGAAACTGGACGCTCTCATATGCTGCACGTACGTTGAAAGTGTGCCCGAGTCCTGGGAACACTTCACAGATGCCCCACTGTGTGGACCACACACGCCTGGAGCAGCTCTGCCCCCTGCCTCCCCACAGGGAACCTCAGTCTTGGCTTGCCCAGGGCTACGGACAGGACACTCGCCACCCGTGACAGCTCCCTGCAGGGGCTTGGCTCTGAATCTTCGCAAGTACCTCCCTAGGTCAGGCTGACATCTTCCCTTCCCTCAAAAACCAGCCCGTGGCTCCCTGACACCCCGAAAGAAAGTGATTTGGATTTGGTGGGAATTTCCCGGCTGTTTCCCTGAGACCTGGTTTCAGAAGAAGGGCTTCACGTGTTCCTCTGCAGAGTGATGGTGGTGCTGCAGTGCGTGGCGGGGGGGGGGGGGCCTGGTGGGGTTTATTAGCAACAAGTGTGTGCTGAGGGAACGGGTAGTCTATTTCAGGTGTTGGGCCCCCTGGCGGTCTGGGGAGGGAACTCCTATTTGATGGGCACTCCGAGAGAAAGAGGAGACACGTGGCTCAGAAGTCAGGACCAAGATGGGCCACAGGTGCCCCGAGTGCACAGGGCATTTCGGGAGCCGGCCCGTGCTGCGTGCGTGGGCGTCGGCGTCAGGCACTCAGGTTCACAGCCACCGTGCCACTTCCTGACCTGGCAAGTCACTGATACTCTCTGAGATTTCATTTCCTCCTTTCGATACAAAAGATTAATGTCAATGAGGGGGAATGAGCGAGATAGTGGCCTGGCTCCCAGCTCGGGCTTCCCCCACGGTGTCCCGTACGATCGCTCTCTCCACACTGACATCTGTGCACAGAGAATCCTTGAGCTCCCGACAAGCTCCTGGAGAAAGGCTCCCTGGTTTGCAAGCAAGCTCATGGTGAGGGCAGAGATGGATAGGAACCTTGCTTATCCAGTGCCAGAGGGCGTGGGGATGTCCTCCAACAAGCCCCGTGGAACGAGTCACCGCCACAGCGTTTGGACAGACTCGGTGAACCTGCATGGTCTGGAGTGATGGTGCCAGTTCCAGAGAGGTTAAGCAACTTACCCAAGGGCACACAGCCTATACTCAGAGGACTAAACCTACACTGCAGCTGTCTCACCTCCCGGCCACACGGTGCCGGTTATGACATCACTGGAGGCTGAGTCCGGCCTCTCCTTTTTCAGGGCTGCAGGGTCTTCGGAGACAGTCCAGCTGTGCTCCTGGCTGCAGAGGTGGGAGGCCGAAGCCCACAGAGGTCACAGAGCTGTGCGGAGGGTTCTGGCTGCCGGCTCAGGGCTCTCCCACTGCTGCCTCTGTGCCAGGTGTTCAGTGTTCTCACCCTTCGTGGGATGACATGGTGTCCGGTTGGGCGCGGGGCTGCAGTCAGCCTGCAGTCAGCCTGCAGGAGGGCCAGTCCCATCTGTGCCACGTACAGCCATGGGACATAACCTCTCTGTGGCTCCGTCTGCTCTGCTCTAAAGGGAAAATAATAGTGTCTGGCTCTCGGGATTAAAGAACTGAATACATGCCAAGAAGGTCAGAATATACTGGGCACTCAGTGAGCAATCGATCACATCACCCATTCATTTATTTATCTATTGATTTATTTGTTATCATCAGCCTAGGAGACACTGTTCTCCTTCCAGACACGCAAGCAAGGACGGTGTGTTTCGCTCTGTGCTCTGGGCCGTCCCCATCGACCCTGTGAGCGTGGGACCAGTACCCCCGAGAGGGTTATCCTGCCTTCACGCAAAGAGCCGTCGACACTACAGATAGAAAGCCGTGAGGAGCACAGTCGGTGTCCTCCTCACAGACACAGAAGGGTCCTGCCACTTCTGCTGTCACCTGCATCAGGATTTCCTTACCATTTTCTTTTCAGTGATTTTCTGAAATACGTTATACCAAAAGAAACCTCTCGAACGCTACTGAAGGAGAGAGTCAGAAGGTAGCCACAAAATCATAAATACATTCCTACTGTGTCACCTTGGTCGCCCCCAGGATTGAGCTGGACATGGTAGAGACGGGCCGAGGACACAGCTCTGGGCCAAAGGGGAGCTTGCTCACTGACTCCCTCTTTCAGCTGCGAAGCGACAAAAACACAGAAGCAGGGCACCACTCCCCAGCCCTGTGTGCCTGCCTCAGTAGCCTCCCTGTACTGTAGGGACTTTGGACTTTGGGAAGCGGGCTCCTGACTGCTGTCTCCCTTCCCGGTTGGTGTGACAACTCAAAGAGCAAAAGTGACTAACAAGGCTTGGCATGGACTCCATGGTGAGTAACTGTCAGGACTACTCAAAGGGAACTCTATCCACTTGTCTCGCTTTGTTATTTACCGCCGGGTCTGCCTATCACCTACAATGATGCCGCCCCTGGGGAAGCATCCCATGATGAGGGAACCTCCACCCTGGCGTGGGGGTGGACCGGCTACAGTGAGGAGCGCCCCTGGGAAGTTCAGGCAAAGAAGCCCCCGGACAAATGAGCCAGGATCCCTCCAGGAAAGGAAAACACAAGTGACGCCTCGCGGCTGAAGGCAATGTTCACCGCGCTGCGGTTACAGGAGGCGGTACCGGAAAAACGCTTCCAAAGGACCGTGGTGGGGACCGGGGCTGGCAACGCCCGGGGACACATGGGGTCGGCCAAACGGTGGTGAGGGTCACATCCGCCTGCGCTCTCTGACACCGCTCCCCGGCTCCAGCCAAGCCAGGGACACGAGCGGGAGGCGGGGGCTGTTCTCAGGCTGCAGGAAACGGCGACCCGGAGGCCGGCGGCGCGGGGCCTGGGGCCTGGGGCGGGGAAGACCGGAGGACGCGGGAGCCGGATTCCTGCACAAGCCGCCAACACGGTGGCTGCTCCCGTCGGGCACATTGGGAAGGGGCGGCCAGGGGGCTGGGACACCGCTTACCGCACGGCACCCGGTTCCTCCGCTCCAGCCGGCACCGACGTGGAATCGTGCGCTCGGCCCCGCCTGTTGCTCACAGCCCGGCCCAGGGCGCTGCGGGCGGCACGGGCGGCGCGGGCGCGGAGCCGCGGGGCGGGTGCAAGGCGGGGGCGGGGCCTCTGCGCCCGGGCCGCCTCCTCGGCCTATAACTGAGCCCCCGGGCTCCTCGCTCCCACACGGCCCCCACCGGACCCGTGAAGCGGCTTCGCCCCTTGCTTTGGACCTCGGGCCTCACTCCTCCTCCAGATGGACCCCAAGTGCTCCTGCCCCACTGGTAAGGGAGCCCTGCCTTTGAGCCTTAGGATGCCCCCTTCCCGGGCACAGGACGAGAAGGGAGGGCTTTGAGTTTGAGCTCAGGAGGACTCCTGTCACGGGTCCAGGGCTTTCTTGGTAGCCAGGCTCCTGAGGGCACGTCAGTCTCCCTTTGCCTCTCCGTTGACACTGAGGGCACGGAGGCTCCAGGCTGTCCTTCTTGAGGTCACCCGGCAGGTCAGGGGATTGCTAGACCGGGACCCAGCGTTTGGAGGCGGTCTCGGACCTGCCGCGATTTGATGGGAGGAGGGGACGCTGCCTCTTTAGGGTTCAGGCCATGGGCCCCGGCCCCCGGCCCCAGTCGGCCTGGGCTGCGTCTGGAGCCCGGGACCTTCCCTGTGGAGTCCCATCAGGAGGGGACTTACTCTCCTTGGACCAGAAGAGAGGAGCTGGGGCTTCTCTATCCGCCCGAGTGGACACGAGCTCCCAGGGCTGGGTCCTGACAGAGGAGGAGGGCTCAGGGAGGCATTGCTGACCGTCTGCTGTGGCTCCTGCATCCCCGTCCCTGCTCACTGCTGGCCTCCTTTCCCTTCCCGGCAGGCGGCTCCTGCGGCTGCGCTGGATCCTGCACCTGCACCTGCAAAGCCTGCAGATGCGCCTCCTGCAAGAAGAGTGAGTGTGCGGGGCCTTCTCTGGGAATGCGGGGTCTGGGCTGAGTGCGAGGAGGGGGCCCAGAGCTCAGCAGGCAGGCAGGAGCAGGACAGTGACCAGACTTCCCGGCACCCCCCTCACCAGGAAGGGATTCACAGTCAGAGCTGGAATCACCTTCGGCATGACCGAGACCCAGGCGCGCACTAGAGAACAGGGAGACTGAGGCCCAGACGGGTCACCGACAAACAACCTCAGACCTGTCACTAGAACTAGTCCTCCTGCCTCCTGAGTCCCGCTTCCGAATCCTCTCAGGGACTGAAGCACTTTAGGGACAGGAACCAGTGGCCGTGCGTGGCTTCTCGGACCTGGTGCAGCCCCTCCCTGTCGAAGCAGCCCAGAGCTTCCCTATCCCGAGCGGGAGCTGCTCTGTGCGGGCTTTGCCTCCACTTTGATCCCGAGGACTTGGCTCCCATCACTGGTGGTGCTGGGGGCTGGCTTTCTCCTGTCCCCAGAGGCCCTGCTCACTGTCTCTCCAAGGCGCTGTGCCCTGTCCTGGGCACAGATGGGCCGGGCAACCTGAACCTAGTGTCTGAGAGCAATTACCTCAGGACAGAGGACACCATCGTAAACTCAGGGTCTGGGCCCGAGGGCGGCTGGGGCCAGGCCTGCTGCTGGGAAGGGTGGTTCCGGACAACGCGTGGTCCGACCGCACGCTGCCCTTGCCTCCCCAGGCTGCTGCTCCTGCTGCCCCGTGGGCTGCGCCAAGTGTGCCCAGGGCTGCGCCAAGTGTGCCCAGGGCTGCGTCTGCAAAGGGGCCTCGGACAAGTGCAGCTGCTGTGCCTGATGTCGCGGAGAGCCTGCCCCGGGTGTCCACAGAGCAACCAGGACAAACCTGCATTTTACCGTTTTTCATACAACCGGACCTGACGCTACATTCCTTTTTCTATGAAATCTGTGACTTGTAATAAAAGCTGTTGACTTTATTCTGGCTCTGTCTTCCTTGGTGTGTCTTGGACAAAGAGACTCCGTGCCCATCAGGGCTGGCGTGGGGAACTGGACTGGACGTGCAGAGACCTCGGCTCTGGACCAAAGAGCACCCCCCACACACACCCCACACCCCCAAAACACACACACTGAGCGTCTCAGCCGCTTAGGTTAATTTGAGCTTCCGTTTCTCAGCTCCAAAGGATACCCTCGCCAGATGACATAGGGCATTGGACACACAGAGGACACACTCCCTCTATTCCCCTTAGGAGTACGGATTGCAGAGAAAGTTGCCCATTTCTCATTTTCCTTCTCTGGGGGCCCCTGCCAAACTCAGCGCTCGGTGATGAGAGCCTAGAAAAGTACCCAGAGGGGATGGAATCCCACACCCCTCTCGTGTGACTTCTGCACGGGGCTTGCGTCTAAAACACCCTGGAAAGACCTCTTTGTATTTTCTGCCACAGTTTTCACCCTGGTCAGGAAAACGGATCGCGAAGAAAACACGTCAAAGGACACGATATGTGACACCCAGTTTTCCCTTCAACACGTAAAACCACCTTCACACGTGGAGGAGCAATTCTGGAAACTGGACGCTCTCATATGCTGCACGTACGTTGAAAGTGTGCCCGAGTCCTGGGAACACTTCACAGATGCCCCACTGTGTGGACCACACACGCCTGGAGCAGCTCTGCCCCCTGCCTCCCCACAGGGAACCTCAGTCTTGGCTTGCCCAGGGCTACGGACAGGACACTCGCCACCCGTGACAGCTCCCTGCAGGGGCTTGGCTCTGAATCTTCGCAAGTACCTCCCTAGGTCAGGCTGACATCTTCCCTTCCCTCAAAAACCAGCCCGTGGCTCCCTGACACCCCGAAAGAAAGTGATTTGGATTTGGTGGGAATTTCCCGGCTGTTTCCCTGAGACCTGGTTTCAGAAGAAGGGCTTCACGTGTTCCTCTGCAGAGTGATGGTGGTGCTGCAGTGCGTGGCGGGGGGGGGTGGGGCCTGGTGGGGTTTATTAGCAACAAGTGTGTGCTGAGGGAACGGGTAGTCTATTTCAGGTGTTGGGCCCCCTGGCGGTCTGGGGAGGGAACTCCTATTTGATGGGCACTCCGAGAGAAAGAGGAGACACGTGGCTCAGAAGTCAGGACCAAGATGGGCCACAGGTGCCCCGAGTGCACAGGGCATTTCGGGAGCCGGCCCGTGCTGCGTGCGTGGGCGTCGGCGTCAGGCACTCAGGTTCACAGCCACCGTGCCACTTCCTGACCTGGCAAGTCACTGATACTCTCTGAGATTTCATTTCCTCCTTTCGATACAAAAGATTAATGTCAAAGAGGGGGAATGAGCGAGATAGTGGCCTGGCTCCCAGCTCGGGCTTCCCCCACGGTGTCCCGTACGATCGCTCTCTCCACACTGACATCTGTGCACAGAGAATCCTTGAGCTCCCGACAAGCTCCTGGAGAAAGGCTCCCTGGTTTGCAAGCAAGCTCATGGTGAGGGCAGAGATGGATAGGAACCTTGCTTATCCAGTGCCAGAGGGCGTGGGGATGTCCTCCAACAAGCCCCGTGGAACGAGTCACCGCCACAGCGTTTGGACAGACTCGGTGAACCTGCATGGTCTGGAGTGATGGTGCCAGTTCCAGAGAGGTTAAGCAACTTACCCAAGGGCACACAGCCTATACTCAGAGGACTAAACCTACACTGCAGCTGTCTCACCTCCCGGCCACACGGTGCCGGTTATGACATCACTGGAGGCTGAGTCCGGCCTCTCCTTTTTCAGGGCTGCAGGGTCTTCGGAGACAGTCCAGCTGTGCTCCTGGCTGCAGAGGTGGGAGGCCGAAGCCCACAGAGGTCACAGAGCTGTGCGGAGGGTTCTGGCTGCCGGCTCAGGGCTCTCCCACTGCTGCCTCTGTGCCAGGTGTTCAGTGTTCTCACCCTTCGTGGGATGACATGGTGTCCGGTTGGGCGCGGGGCTGCAGTCAGCCTGCAGTCAGCCTGCAGGAGGGCCAGTCCCATCTGTGCCACGTACAGCCATGGGACATAACCTCTCTGTGGCTCCGTCTGCTCTGCTCTAAAGGGAAAATAATAGTGTCTGGCTCTCGGGATTAAAGAACTGAATACATGCCAAGAAGGTCAGAATATACTGGGCACTCAGTGAGCAATCGATCACATCACCCATTCATTTATTTATCTATTGATTTATTTGTTATCATCAGCCTAGGAGACACTGTTCTCCTTCCAGACACGCAAGCAAGGACGGTGTGTTTCGCTCTGTGCTCTGGGCCGTCCCCATCGACCCTGTGAGCGTGGGACCAGTACCCCCGAGAGGGTTATCCTGCCTTCACGCAAAGAGCCGTCGACACTACAGATAGAAAGCCGTGAGGAGCACAGTCGGTGTCCTCCTCACAGACACAGAAGGGTCCTGCCACTTCTGCTGTCACCTGCATCAGGATTTCCTTACCATTTTCTTTTCAGTGATTTTCTGAAATACGTTATACCAAAAGAAACCTCTCGAACGCTACTGAAGGAGAGAGTCAGAAGGTAGCCACAAAATCATAAATACATTCCTACTGTGTCACCTTGGTCGCCCCCAGGATTGAGCTGGACATGGTAGAGACGGGCCGAGGACACAGCTCTGGGCCAAAGGGGAGCTTGCTCACTGACTCCCTCTTTCAGCTGCGAAGCGACAAAAACACAGAAGCAGGGCACCACTCCCCAGCCCTGTGTGCCTGCCTCAGTAGCCTCCCTGTACTGTAGGGACTTTGGACTTTGGGAAGCGGGCTCCTGACTGCTGTCTCCCTTCCCGGTTGGTGTGACAACTCAAAGAGCAAAAGTGACTAACAAGGCTTGGCATGGACTCCATGGTGAGTAACTGTCAGGACTACTCAAAGGGAACTCTATCCACTTGTCTCGCTTTGTTATTTACCGCCGGGTCTGCCTATCACCTACAATGATGCCGCCCCTGGGGAAGCATCCCATGATGAGGGAACCTCCACCCTGGCGTGGGGGTGGACCGGCTACAGTGAGGAGCGCCCCTGGAAAGTTCAGGCAAAGAAGCCCCCGGACAAATGAGCCAGGATCCCTCCAGGAAAGGAAAACACAAGTGACGCCTCGCGGCTGAAGGCAATGTTCACCGCGCTGCGGTTACAGGAGGCGGTACCGGAAAAACGCTTCCAAAGGGCCGTGGTGGGGACCGGGGCTGGCAACGCCCGGGGACACATGGGGTCGGCCAAACGGTGGTGAGGGTCACATCCGCCTGCGCTCTCTGACACCGCTCCCCGGCTCCAGCCAAGCCAGGGACACGAGCGGGAGGCGGGGGCTGTTCTCAGGCTGCAGGAAACGGCGACCCGGAGGCCGGCGGCGCGGGGCCTGGGGCCTGGGGCGGGGAAGACCGGAGGACGCGGGAGCCGGATTCCTGCACAAGCCGCCAACACGGTGGCTGCTCCCGTCGGGCACATTGGGAAGGGGCGGCCAGGGGGCTGGGACACCGCTTACCGCACGGCACCCGGTTCCTCCGCTCCAGCCGGCACCGACGTGGAATCGTGCGCTCGGCCCCGCCTGTTGCTCACAGCCCGGCCCAGGGCGCTGCGGGCGGCACGGGCGGCGCGGGCGGCGCGGGCGCGGAGCCGCGGGGCGGGTGCAAGGCGGGGGCGGGGCCTCTGCGCCCGGGCCGCCTCCTCGGCCTATAACTGAGCCCCCGGGCTCCTCGCTCCCACACGGCCCCCACCGGACCCGTGAAGCGGCTTCGCCCCTTGCTTTGGACCTCGGGCCTCACTCCTCCTCCAGATGGACCCCAAGTGCTCCTGCCCCACTGGTAAGGGAGCCCTGCCTTTGAGCCTTAGGATGCCCCCTTCCCGGGCACAGGACGAGAAGGGAGGGCTTTGAGTTTGAGCTCAGGAGGACTCCTGTCACGGGTCCAGGGCTTTCTTGGTAGCCAGGCTCCTGAGGGCACGTCAGTCTCCCTTTGCCTCTCCGTTGACACTGAGGGCACGGAGGCTCCAGGCTGTCCTTCTTGAGGTCACCCGGCAGGTCAGGGGATTGCTAGACCGGGACCCAGCGTTTGGAGGCGGTCTCGGACCTGCCACGATTTGATGGGAGGAGGGGACGCTGCCTCTTTAGGGTTCAGGCCATGGGCCCCGGCCCCCGGCCCCAGTCGGCCTGGGCTGCGTCTGGAGCCCGGGACCTTCCCTGTGGAGTCCCATCAGGAGGGGACTTACTCTCCTTGGACCAGAAGAGAGGAGCTGGGGCTTCTCTATCCGCCCGAGTGGACACGAGCTCCCAGGGCTGGGTCCTGACAGAGGAGGAGGGCTCAGGGAGGCATTGCTGACCGTCTGCTGTGGCTCCTGCATCCCCGTCCCTGCTCACTGCTGGCCTCCTTTCCCTTCCCGGCAGGCGGCTCCTGCGGCTGCGCTGGATCCTGCACCTGCACCTGCAAAGCCTGCAGATGCGCCTCCTGCAAGAAGAGTGAGTGTGCGGGGCCTTCTCTGGGAATGCGGGGTCTGGGCTGAGTGCGAGGAGGGGGCCCAGAGCTCAGCAGGCAGGCAGGAGCAGGACAGTGACCAGACTTCCCGGCACCCCCCTCACCAGGAAGGGATTCACAGTCAGAGCTGGAATCACCTTCGGCATGACCGAGACCCAGGCGCGCACTAGAGAACAGGGAGACTGAGGCCCAGACGGGTCACCGACAAACAACCTCAGACCTGTCACTAGAACTAGTCCTCCTGCCTCCTGAGTCCCGCTTCCGAATCCTCTCAGGGACTGAAGCACTTTAGGGACAGGAACCAGTGGCCGTGCGTGGCTTCTCGGACCTGGTGCAGCCCCTCCCTGTCGAAGCAGCCCAGAGCTTCCCTATCCCGAGCGGGAGCTGCTCTGTGCGGGCTTTGCCTCCACTTTGATCCCGAGGACTTGGCTCACATCACTGGTGGTGCTGGGGGCTGGCTTTCTCCTGTCCCCAGAGGCCCTGCTCACTGTCTCTCCAAGGCGCTGTGCCCTGTCCTGGGCACAGATGGGCCGGGCAACCTGAACCTAGTGTCTGAGAGCAATTACCTCAGGACAGAGGACACCATCGTAAACTCAGGGTCTGGGCCCGAGGGCGGCTGGGGCCAGGCCTGCTGCTGGGAAGGGTGGTTCCGGACAACGCGTGGTCCGACCGCACGCTGCCCTTGCCTCCCCAGGCTGCTGCTCCTGCTGCCCCGTGGGCTGCGCCAAGTGTGCCCAGGGCTGCGCCAAGTGTGCCCAGGGCTGCGTCTGCAAAGGGGCCTCGGACAAGTGCAGCTGCTGTGCCTGATGTCGCGGAGAGCCTGCCCCGGGTGTCCACAGAGCAACCAGGACAAACCTGCATTTTACCGTTTTTCATACAACCGGACCTGACGCTACATTCCTTTTTCTATGAAATCTGTGACTTGTAATAAAAGCTGTTGACTTTATTCTGGCTCTGTCTTCCTTGGTGTGTCTTGGACAAAGAGACTCCGTGCCCATCAGGGCTGGCGTGGGGAACTGGACTGGACGTGCAGAGACCTCGGCTCTGGACCAAAGAGCACCCCCCCACACACCCCACACCCCCAAAACACACACACTGAGCGTCTCAGCCGCTTAGGTTAATTTGAGCTTCCGTTTCTCAGCTCCAAAGGATACCCTCGCCAGATGACATAGGGCATTGGACACACAGAGGACACACTCCCTCTATTCCCCTTAGGAGTACGGATTGCAGAGAAAGTTGCCCATTTCTCATTTTCCTTCTCTGGGGGCCCCTGCCAAACTCAGCGCTCGGTGATGAGAGCCTAGAAAAGTACCCAGAGGGGATGGAATCCCACACCCCTCTCGTGTGACTTCTGCACGGGGCTTGCGTCTAAAACACCCTGGAAAGACCTCTTTGTATTTTCTGCCACAGTTTTCACCCTGGTCAGGAAAACGGATCGCGAAGAAAACACGTCAAAGGACACGATATGTGACACCCAGTTTTCCCTTCAACACGTAAAACCACCTTCACACGTGGAGGAGCAATTCTGGAAACTGGACGCTCTCATATGCTGCACGTACGTTGAAAGTGTGCCCGAGTCCTGGGAACACTTCACAGATGCCCCACTGTGTGGACCACACACGCCTGGAGCAGCTCTGCCCCCTGCCTCCCCACAGGGAACCTCAGTCTTGGCTTGCCCAGGGCTACGGACAGGACACTCGCCACCCGTGACAGCTCCCTGCAGGGGCTTGGCTCTGAATCTTCGCAAGTACCTCCCTAGGTCAGGCTGACATCTTCCCTTCCCTCAAAAACCAGCCCGTGGCTCCCTGACACCCCGAAAGAAAGTGATTTGGATTTGGTGGGAATTTCCCGGCTGTTTCCCTGAGACCTGGTTTCAGAAGAAGGGCTTCACGTGTTCCTCTGCAGAGTGATGGTGGTGCTGCAGTGCGTGGCGGGGGGGGGGGGGGCCTGGTGGGGTTTATTAGCAACAAGTGTGTGCTGAGGGAACGGGTAGTCTATTTCAGGTGTTGGGCCCCCTGGCGGTCTGGGGAGGGAACTCCTATTTGATGGGCACTCCGAGAGAAAGAGGAGACACGTGGCTCAGAAGTCAGGACCAAGATGGGCCACAGGTGCCCCGAGTGCACAGGGCATTTCGGGAGCCGGCCCGTGCTGCGTGCGTGGGCGTCGGCGTCAGGCACTCAGGTTCACAGCCACCGTGCCACTTCCTGACCTGGCAAGTCACTGATACTCTCTGAGATTTCATTTCCTCCTTTCGATACAAAAGATTAATGTCAAAGAGGGGGAATGAGCGAGATAGTGGCCTGGCTCCCAGCTCGGGCTTCCCCCACGGTGTCCCGTACGATCGCTCTCTCCACACTGACATCTGTGCACAGAGAATCCTTGAGCTCCCGACAAGCTCCTGGAGAAAGGCTCCCTGGTTTGCAAGCAAGCTCATGGTGAGGGCAGAGATGGATAGGAACCTTGCTTATCCAGTGCCAGAGGGCGTGGGGATGTCCTCCAACAAGCCCCGTGGAACGAGTCACCGCCACAGCGTTTGGACAGACTCGGTGAACCTGCATGGTCTGGAGTGATGGTGCCAGTTCCAGAGAGGTTAAGCAACTTACCCAAGGGCACACAGCCTATACTCAGAGGACTAAACCTACACTGCAGCTGTCTCACCTCCCGGCCACACGGTGCCGGTTATGACATCACTGGAGGCTGAGTCCGGCCTCTCCTTTTTCAGGGCTGCAGGGTCTTCGGAGACAGTCCAGCTGTGCTCCTGGCTGCAGAGGTGGGAGGCCGAAGCCCACAGAGGTCACAGAGCTGTGCGGAGGGTTCTGGCTGCCGGCTCAGGGCTCTCCCACTGCTGCCTCTGTGCCAGGTGTTCAGTGTTCTCACCCTTCGTGGGATGACATGGTGTCCGGTTGGGCGCGGGGCTGCAGTCAGCCTGCAGTCAGCCTGCAGGAGGGCCAGTCCCATCTGTGCCACGTACAGCCATGGGACATAACCTCTCTGTGGCTCCGTCTGCTCTGCTCTAAAGGGAAAATAATAGTGTCTGGCTCTCGGGATTAAAGAACTGAATACATGCCAAGAAGGTCAGAATATACTGGGCACTCAGTGAGCAATCGATCACATCACCCATTCATTTATTTATCTATTGATTTATTTGTTATCATCAGCCTAGGAGACACTGTTCTCCTTCCAGACACGCAAGCAAGGACGGTGTGTTTCGCTCTGTGCTCTGGGCCGTCCCCATCGACCCTGTGAGCGTGGGACCAGTACCCCCGAGAGGGTTATCCTGCCTTCACGCAAAGAGCCGTCGACACTACAGATAGAAAGCCGTGAGGAGCACAGTCGGTGTCCTCCTCACAGACACAGAAGGGTCCTGCCACTTCTGCTGTCACCTGCATCAGGATTTCCTTACCATTTTCTTTTCAGTGATTTTCTGAAATACGTTATACCAAAAGAAACCTCTCGAACGCTACTGAAGGAGAGAGTCAGAAGGTAGCCACAAAATCATAAATACATTCCTACTGTGTCACCTTGGTCGCCCCCAGGATTGAGCTGGACATGGTAGAGACGGGCCGAGGACACAGCTCTGGGCCAAAGGGGAGCTTGCTCACTGACTCCCTCTTTCAGCTGCGAAGCGACAAAAACACAGAAGCAGGGCACCACTCCCCAGCCCTGTGTGCCTGCCTCAGTAGCCTCCCTGTACTGTAGGGACTTTGGACTTTGGGAAGCGGGCTCCTGACTGCTGTCTCCCTTCCCGGTTGGTGTGACAACTCAAAGAGCAAAAGTGACTAACAAGGCTTGGCATGGACTCCATGGTGAGTAACTGTCAGGACTACTCAAAGGGAACTCTATCCACTTGTCTCGCTTTGTTATTTACCGCCGGGTCTGCCTATCACCTACAATGATGCCGCCCCTGGGGAAGCATCTCATGATGAGGGAACCTCCACCCTGGCGTGGGGGTGGACCGGCTACAGTGAGGAGCGCCCCTGGAAAGTTCAGGCAAAGAAGCCCCCGGACAAATGAGCCAGGATCCCTCCAGGAAAGGAAAACACAAGTGACGCCTCGCGGCTGAAGGCAATGTTCACCGCGCTGCGGTTACAGGAGGCGGTACCGGAAAAACGCTTCCAAAGGACCGTGGTGGGGACCGGGGCTGGCAACGCCCGGGGACACATGGGGTCGGCCAAACGGTGGTGAGGGTCACATCCGCCTGCGCTCTCTGACACCGCTCCCCGGCTCCAGCCAAGCCAGGGACACGAGCGGGAGGCGGGGGCTGTTCTCAGGCTGCAGGAAACGGCGACCCGGAGGCCGGCGGCGCGGGGCCTGGGGCCTGGGGCGGGGAAGACCGGAGGACGCGGGAGCCGGATTCCTGCACAAGCCGCCAACACGGTGGCTGCTCCCGTCGGGCACATTGGGAAGGGGCGGCCAGGGGGCTGGGACACCGCTTACCGCACGGCACCCGGTTCCTCCGCTCCAGCCGGCACCGACGTGGAATCGTGCGCTCGGCCCCGCCTGTTGCTCACAGCCCGGCCCAGGGCGCTGCGGGCGGCACGGGCGGCGCGGGAGCGGAGCCGCGGGGCGGGTGCAAGGCGGGGGCGGGGCCTCTGCGCCCGGGCCGCCTCCTCGGCCTATAACTGAGCCCCCGGGCTCCTCGCTCCCACACGGCCCCCACCGGACCCGTGAAGCGGCTTCGCCCCTTGCTTTGGACCTCGGGCCTCACTCCTCCTCCAGATGGACCCCAAGTGCTCCTGCCCCACTGGTAAGGGAGCCCTGCCTTTGAGCCTTAGGATGCCCCCTTCCCGGGCACAGGACGAGAAGGGAGGGCTTTGAGTTTGAGCTCAGGAGGACTCCTGTCACGGGTCCAGGGCTTTCTTGGTAGCCAGGCTCCTGAGGGCACGTCAGTCTCCCTTTGCCTCTCCGTTGACACTGAGGGCACGGAGGCTCCAGGCTGTCCTTCTTGAGGTCACCCGGCAGGTCAGGGGATTGCTAGACCGGGACCCAGCGTTTGGAGGCGGTCTCGGACCTGCCACGATTTGATGGGAGGAGGGGACGCTGCCTCTTTAGGGTTCAGGCCATGGGCCCCGGCCCCCGGCCCCAGTCGGCCTGGGCTGCGTCTGGAGCCCGGGACCTTCCCTGTGGAGTCCCATCAGGAGGGGACTTACTCTCCTTGGACCAGAAGAGAGGAGCTGGGGCTTCTCTATCCGCCCGAGTGGACACGAGCTCCCAGGGCTGGGTCCTGACAGAGGAGGAGGGCTCAGGGAGGCATTGCTGACCGTCTGCTGTGGCTCCTGCATCCCCGTCCCTGCTCACTGCTGGCCTCCTTTCCCTTCCCGGCAGGCGGCTCCTGCGGCTGCGCTGGATCCTGCACCTGCACCTGCAAAGCCTGCAGATGCGCCTCCTGCAAGAAGAGTGAGTGTGCGGGGCCTTCTCTGGGAATGCGGGGTCTGGGCTGAGTGCGAGGAGGGGGCCCAGAGCTCAGCAGGCAGGCAGGAGCAGGACAGTGACCAGACTTCCCGGCACCCCCCTCACCAGGAAGGGATTCACAGTCAGAGCTGGAATCACCTTCGGCATGACCGAGACCCAGGCGCGCACTAGAGAACAGGGAGACTGAGGCCCAGACGGGCCACCGACAAACAACCTCAGACCTGTCACTAGAACTAGTCCTCCTGCCTCCTGAGTCCCGCTTCCGAATCCTCTCAGGGACTGAAGCACTTTAGGGACAGGAACCAGTGGCCGTGCGTGGCTTCTCGGACCTGGTGCAGCCCCTCCCTGTCGAAGCAGCCCAGAGCTTCCCTATCCCGAGCGGGAGCTGCTCTGTGCGGGCTTTGCCTCCACTTTGATCCCGAGGACTTGGCTCCCATCACTGGTGGTGCTGGGGGCTGGCTTTCTCCTGTCCCCAGAGGCCCTGCTCACTGTCTCTCCAAGGCGCTGTGCCCTGTCCTGGGCACAGATGGGCCGGGCAACCTGAACCTAGTGTCTGAGAGCAATTACCTCAGGACAGAGGACACCATCGTAAACTCAGGGTCTGGGCCCGAGGGCGGCTGGGGCCAGGCCTGCTGCTGGGAAGGGTGGTTCCGGACAACGCGTGGTCCGACCGCACGCTGCCCTTGCCTCCCCAGGCTGCTGCTCCTGCTGCCCCGTGGGCTGCGCCAAGTGTGCCCAGGGCTGCGCCAAGTGTGCCCAGGGCTGCGTCTGCAAAGGGGCCTCGGACAAGTGCAGCTGCTGTGCCTGATGTCGCGGAGAGCCTGCCCCGGGTGTCCACAGAGCAACCAGGACAAACCTGCATTTTACCGTTTTTCATACAACCGGACCTGACGCTACATTCCTTTTTCTATGAAATCTGTGACTTGTAATAAAAGCTGTTGACTTTATTCTGGCTCTGTCTTCCTTGGTGTGTCTTGGACAAAGAGACTCCGTGCCCATCAGGGCTGGCGTGGGGAACTGGACTGGACGTGCAGAGACCTCGGCTCTGGACCAAAGAGCACCCCCCCACACACCCCACACCCCCAAAACACACACACTGAGCGTCTCAGCCGCTTAGGTTAATTTGAGCTTCCGTTTCTCAGCTCCAAAGGATACCCTCGCCAGATGACATAGGGCATTGGACACACAGAGGACACACTCCCTCTATTCCCCTTAGGAGTACGGATTGCAGAGAAAGTTGCCCATTTCTCATTTTCCTTCTCTGGGGGCCCCTGCCAAACTCAGCGCTCGGTGATGAGAGCCTAGAAAAGTACCCAGAGGGGATGGAATCCCACACCCCTCTCGTGTGACTTCTGCACGGGGCTTGCGTCTAAAACACCCTGGAAAGACCTCTTTGTATTTTCTGCCACAGTTTTCACCCTGGTCAGGAAAACGGATCGCGAAGAAAACACGTCAAAGGACACGATATGTGACACCCAGTTTTCCCTTCAACACGTAAAACCACCTTCACACGTGGAGGAGCAATTCTGGAAACTGGACGCTCTCATATGCTGCACGTACGTTGAAAGTGTGCCCGAGTCCTGGGAACACTTCACAGATGCCCCACTGTGTGGACCACACACGCCTGGAGCAGCTCTGCCCCCTGCCTCCCCACAGGGAACCTCAGTCTTGGCTTGCCCAGGGCTACGGACAGGACACTCGCCACCCGTGACAGCTCCCTGCAGGGGCTTGGCTCTGAATCTTCGCAAGTACCTCCCTAGGTCAGGCTGACATCTTCCCTTCCCTCAAAAACCAGCCCGTGGCTCCCTGACACCCCGAAAGAAAGTGATTTGGATTTGGTGGGAATTTCCCGGCTGTTTCCCTGAGACCTGGTTTCAGAAGAAGGGCTTCACGTGTTCCTCTGCAGAGTGATGGTGGTGCTGCAGTGCGTGGCGGGGGGGGGTGGGGCCTGGTGGGGTTTATTAGCAACAAGTGTGTGCTGAGGGAACGGGTAGTCTATTTCAGGTGTTGGGCCCCCTGGCGGTCTGGGGAGGGAACTCCTATTTGATGGGCACTCCGAGAGAAAGAGGAGACACGTGGCTCAGAAGTCAGGACCAAGATGGGCCACAGGTGCCCCGAGTGCACAGGGCATTTCGGGAGCCGGCCCGTGCTGCGTGCGTGGGCGTCGGCGTCAGGCACTCAGGTTCACAGCCACCGTGCCACTTCCTGACCTGGCAAGTCACTGATACTCTCTGAGATTTCATTTCCTCCTTTCGATACAAAAGATTAATGTCAAAGAGGGGGAATGAGCGAGATAGTGGCCTGGCTCCCAGCTCGGGCTTCCCCCACGGTGTCCCGTACGATCGCTCTCTCCACACTGACATCTGTGCACAGAGAATCCTTGAGCTCCCGACAAGCTCCTGGAGAAAGGCTCCCTGGTTTGCAAGCAAGCTCATGGTGAGGGCAGAGATGGATAGGAACCTTGCTTATCCAGGGCCAGAGGGCGTGGGGATGTCCTCCAACAAGCCCCGTGGAACGAGTCACCGCCACAGCGTTTGGACAGACTCGGTGAACCTGCATGGTCTGGAGTGATGGTGCCAGTTCCAGAGAGGTTAAGCAACTTACCCAAGGGCACACAGCCTATACTCAGAGGACTAAACCTACACTGCAGCTGTCTCACCTCCCGGCCACACGGTGCCGGTTATGACATCACTGGAGGCTGAGTCCGGCCTCTCCTTTTTCAGGGCTGCAGGGTCTTCGGAGACAGTCCAGCTGTGCTCCTGGCTGCAGAGGTGGGAGGCCGAAGCCCACAGAGGTCACAGAGCTGTGCGGAGGGTTCTGGCTGCCGGCTCAGGGCTCTCCCACTGCTGCCTCTGTGCCAGGTGTTCAGTGTTCTCACCCTTCGTGGGATGACATGGTGTCCGGTTGGGCGCGGGGCTGCAGTCAGCCTGCAGTCAGCCTGCAGGAGGGCCAGTCCCATCTGTGCCACGTACAGCCATGGGACATAACCTCTCTGTGGCTCCGTCTGCTCTGCTCTAAAGGAAAAATAATAGTGTCTGGCTCTCGGGATTAAAGAACTGAATACATGCCAAGAAGGTCAGAATATACTGGGCACTCAGTGAGCAATCGATCACATCACCCATTCATTTATTTATCTATTGATTTATTTGTTATCATCAGCCTAGGAGACACTGTTCTCCTTCCAGACACGCAAGCAAGGACGGTGTGTTTCGCTCTGTGCTCTGGGCCGTCCCCATCGACCCTGTGAGCGTGGGACCAGTACCCCCGAGAGGGTTATCCTGCCTTCACGCAAAGAGCCGTCGACACTACAGATAGAAAGCCGTGAGGAGCACAGTCGGTGTCCTCCTCACAGACACAGAAGGGTCCTGCCACTTCTGCTGTCACCTGCATCAGGATTTCCTTACCATTTTCTTTTCAGTGATTTTCTGAAATACGTTATACCAAAAGAAACCTCTCGAACGCTACTGAAGGAGAGAGTCAGAAGGTAGCCACAAAATCATAAATACATTCCTACTGTGTCACCTTGGTCGCCCCCAGGATTGAGCTGGACATGGTAGAGACGGGCCGAGGACACAGCTCTGGGCCAAAGGGGAGCTTGCTCACTGACTCCCTCTTTCAGCTGCGAAGCGACAAAAACACAGAAGCAGGGCACCACTCCCCAGCCCTGTGTGCCTGCCTCAGTAGCCTCCCTGTACTGTAGGGACTTTGGACTTTGGGAAGCGGGCTCCTGACTGCTGTCTCCCTTCCCGGTTGGTGTGACAACTCAAAGAGCAAAAGTGACTAACAAGGCTTGGCATGGACTCCATGGTGAGTAACTGTCAGGACTACTCAAAGGGAACTCTATCCACTTGTCTCGCTTTGTTATTTACCGCCGGGTCTGCCTATCACCTACAATGATGCCGCCCCTGGGGAAGCATCTCATGATGAGGGAACCTCCACCCTGGCGTGGGGGTGGACCGGCTACAGTGAGGAGCGCCCCTGGAAAGTTCAGGCAAAGAAGCCCCCGGACAAATGAGCCAGGATCCCTCCAGGAAAGGAAAACACAAGTGACGCCTCGCGGCTGAAGGCAATGTTCACCGCGCTGCGGTTACAGGAGGCGGTACCGGAAAAACGCTTCCAAAGGACCGTGGTGGGGACCGGGGCTGGCAACGCCCGGGGACACATGGGGTCGGCCAAACGGTGGTGAGGGTCACATCCGCCTGCGCTCTCTGACACCGCTCCCCGGCTCCAGCCAAGCCAGGGACACGAGCGGGAGGCGGGGGCTGTTCTCAGGCTGCAGGAAACGGCGACCCGGAGGCCGGCGGCGCGGGGCCTGGGGCCTGGGGCGGGGAAGACCGGAGGACGCGGGAGCCGGATTCCTGCACAAGCCGCCAACACGGTGGCTGCTCCCGTCGGGCACATTGGGAAGGGGCGGCCAGGGGGCTGGGACACCGCTTACCGCACGGCACCCGGTTCCTCCGCTCCAGCCGGCACCGACGTGGAATCGTGCGCTCGGCCCCGCCTGTTGCTCACAGCCCGGCCCAGGGCGCTGCGGGCGGCACGGGCGGCGCGGGAGCGGAGCCGCGGGGCGGGTGCAAGGCGGGGGCGGGGCCTCTGCGCCCGGGCCGCCTCCTCGGCCTATAACTGAGCCCCCGGGCTCCTCGCTCCCACACGGCCCCCACCGGACCCGTGAAGCGGCTTCGCCCCTTGCTTTGGACCTCGGGCCTCACTCCTCCTCCAGATGGACCCCAAGTGCTCCTGCCCCACTGGTAAGGGAGCCCTGCCTTTGAGCCTTAGGATGCCCCCTTCCCGGGCACAGGACGAGAAGGGAGGGCTTTGAGTTTGAGCTCAGGAGGACTCCTGTCACGGGTCCAGGGCTTTCTTGGTAGCCAGGCTCCTGAGGGCACGTCAGTCTCCCTTTGCCTCTCCGTTGACACTGAGGGCACGGAGGCTCCAGGCTGTCCTTCTTGAGGTCACCCGGCAGGTCAGGGGATTGCTAGACCGGGACCCAGCGTTTGGAGGCGGTCTCGGACCTGCCACGATTTGATGGGAGGAGGGGACGCTGCCTCTTTAGGGTTCAGGCCATGGGCCCCGGCCCCCGGCCCCAGTCGGCCTGGGCTGCGTCTGGAGCCCGGGACCTTCCCTGTGGAGTCCCATCAGGAGGGGACTTACTCTCCTTGGACCAGAAGAGAGGAGCTGGGGCTTCTCTATCCGCCCGAGTGGACACGAGCTCCCAGGGCTGGGTCCTGACAGAGGAGGAGGGCTCAGGGAGGCATTGCTGACCGTCTGCTGTGGCTCCTGCATCCCCGTCCCTGCTCACTGCTGGCCTCCTTTCCCTTCCCGGCAGGCGGCTCCTGCGGCTGCGCTGGATCCTGCACCTGCACCTGCAAAGCCTGCAGATGCGCCTCCTGCAAGAAGAGTGAGTGTGCGGGGCCTTCTCTGGGAATGCGGGGTCTGGGCTGAGTGCGAGGAGGGGGCCCAGAGCTCAGCAGGCAGGCAGGAGCAGGACAGTGACCAGACTTCCCGGCACCCCCCTCACCAGGAAGGGATTCACAGTCAGAGCTGGAATCACCTTCGGCATGACCGAGACCCAGGCGCGCACTAGAGAACAGGGAGACTGAGGCCCAGACGGGCCACCGACAAACAACCTCAGACCTGTCACTAGAACTAGTCCTCCTGCCTCCTGAGTCCCGCTTCCGAATCCTCTCAGGGACTGAAGCACTTTAGGGACAGGAACCAGTGGCCGTGCGTGGCTTCTCGGACCTGGTGCAGCCCCTCCCTGTCGAAGCAGCCCAGAGCTTCCCTATCCCGAGCGGGAGCTGCTCTGTGCGGGCTTTGCCTCCACTTTGATCCCGAGGACTTGGCTCCCATCACTGGTGGTGCTGGGGGCTGGCTTTCTCCTGTCCCCAGAGGCCCTGCTCACTGTCTCTCCAAGGCGCTGTGCCCTGTCCTGGGCACAGATGGGCCGGGCAACCTGAACCTAGTGTCTGAGAGCAATTACCTCAGGACAGAGGACACCATCGTAAACTCAGGGTCTGGGCCCGAGGGCGGCTGGGGCCAGGCCTGCTGCTGGGAAGGGTGGTTCCGGACAACGCGTGGTCCGACCGCACGCTGCCCTTGCCTCCCCAGGCTGCTGCTCCTGCTGCCCCGTGGGCTGCGCCAAGTGTGCCCAGGGCTGCGCCAAGTGTGCCCAGGGCTGCGTCTGCAAAGGGGCCTCGGACAAGTGCAGCTGCTGTGCCTGATGTCGCGGAGAGCCTGCCCCGGGTGTCCACAGAGCAACCAGGACAAACCTGCATTTTACCGTTTTTCATACAACCGGACCTGACGCTACATTCCTTTTTCTATGAAATCTGTGACTTGTAATAAAAGCTGTTGACTTTATTCTGGCTCTGTCTTCCTTGGTGTGTCTTGGACAAAGAGACTCCGTGCCCATCAGGGCTGGCGTGGGGAACTGGACTGGACGTGCAGAGACCTCGGCTCTGGACCAAAGAGCACCCCCCCACACACCCCACACCCCCAAAACACACACACTGAGCGTCTTAGCCGCTTAGGTTAATTTGAGCTTCCGTTTCTCAGCTCCAAAGGATACCCTCGCCAGATGACATAGGGCATTGGACACACAGAGGACACACTCCCTCTATTCCCCTTAGGAGTACGGATTGCAGAGAAAGTTGCCCATTTCTCATTTTCCTTCTCTGGGGGCCCCTGCCAAACTCAGCGCTCGGTGATGAGAGCCTAGAAAAGTACCCAGAGGGGATGGAATCCCACACCCCTCTCGTGTGACTTCTGCACGGGGCTTGCGTCTAAAACACCCTGGAAAGACCTCTTTGTATTTTCTGCCACAGTTTTCACCCTGGTCAGGAAAACGGATCGCGAAGAAAACACGTCAAAGGACACGATATGTGACACCCAGTTTTCCCTTCAACACGTAAAACCACCTTCACACGTGGAGGAGCAATTCTGGAAACTGGACGCTCTCATATGCTGCACGTACGTTGAAAGTGTGCCCGAGTCCTGGGAACACTTCACAGATGCCCCACTGTGTGGACCACACACGCCTGGAGCAGCTCTGCCCCCTGCCTCCCCACAGGGAACCTCAGTCTTGGCTTGCCCAGGGCTACGGACAGGACACTCGCCACCCGTGACAGCTCCCTGCAGGGGCTTGGCTCTGAATCTTCGCAAGTACCTCCCTAGGTCAGGCTGACATCTTCCCTTCCCTCAAAAACCAGCCCGTGGCTCCCTGACACCCCGAAAGAAAGTGATTTGGATTTGGTGGGAATTTCCCGGCTGTTTCCCTGAGACCTGGTTTCAGAAGAAGGGCTTCACGTGTTCCTCTGCAGAGTGATGGTGGTGCTGCAGTGCGTGGCGGGGGGGGGGGGGGCCTGGTGGGGTTTATTAGCAACAAGTGTGTGCTGAGGGAACGGGTAGTCTATTTCAGGTGTTGGGCCCCCTGGCGGTCTGGGGAGGGAACTCCTATTTGATGGGCACTCCGAGAGAAAGAGGAGACACGTGGCTCAGAAGTCAGGACCAAGATGGGCCACAGGTGCCCCGAGTGCACAGGGCATTTCGGGAGCCGGCCCGTGCTGCGTGCGTGGGCGTCGGCGTCAGGCACTCAGGTTCACAGCCACCGTGCCACTTCCTGACCTGGCAAGTCACTGATACTCTCTGAGATTTCATTTCCTCCTTTCGATACAAAAGATTAATGTCAAAGAGGGGGAATGAGCGAGATAGTGGCCTGGCTCCCAGCTCGGGCTTCCCCCACGGTGTCCCGTACGATCGCTCTCTCCACACTGACATCTGTGCACAGAGAATCCTTGAGCTCCCGACAAGCTCCTGGAGAAAGGCTCCCTGGTTTGCAAGCAAGCTCATGGTGAGGGCAGAGATGGATAGGAACCTTGCTTATCCAGGGCCAGAGGGCGTGGGGATGTCCTCCAACAAGCCCCGTGGAACGAGTCACCGCCACAGCGTTTGGACAGACTCGGTGAACCTGCATGGTCTGGAGTGATGGTGCCAGTTCCAGAGAGGTTAAGCAACTTACCCAAGGGCACACAGCCTATACTCAGAGGACTAAACCTACACTGCAGCTGTCTCACCTCCCGGCCACACGGTGCCGGTTATGACATCACTGGAGGCTGAGTCCGGCCTCTCCTTTTTCAGGGCTGCAGGGTCTTCGGAGACAGTCCAGCTGTGCTCCTGGCTGCAGAGGTGGGAGGCCGAAGCCCACAGAGGTCACAGAGCTGTGCGGAGGGTTCTGGCTGCCGGCTCAGGGCTCTCCCACTGCTGCCTCTGTGCCAGGTGTTCAGTGTTCTCACCCTTCGTGGGATGACATGGTGTCCGGTTGGGCGCGGGGCTGCAGTCAGCCTGCAGTCAGCCTGCAGGAGGGCCAGTCCCATCTGTGCCACGTACAGCCATGGGACATAACCTCTCTGTGGCTCCGTCTGCTCTGCTCTAAAGGAAAAATAATAGTGTCTGGCTCTCGGGATTAAAGAACTGAATACATGCCAAGAAGGTCAGAATATACTGGGCACTCAGTGAGCAATCGATCACATCACCCATTCATTTATTTATCTATTGATTTATTTGTTATCATCAGCCTAGGAGACACTGTTCTCCTTCCAGACACGCAAGCAAGGACGGTGTGTTTCGCTCTGTGCTCTGGGCCGTCCCCATCGACCCTGTGAGCGTGGGACCAGTACCCCCGAGAGGGTTATCCTGCCTTCACGCAAAGAGCCGTCGACACTACAGATAGAAAGCCGTGAGGAGCACAGTCGGTGTCCTCCTCACAGACACAGAAGGGTCCTGCCACTTCTGCTGTCACCTGCATCAGGATTTCCTTACCATTTTCTTTTCAGTGATTTTCTGAAATACGTTATACCAAAAGAAACCTCTCGAACGCTACTGAAGGAGAGAGTCAGAAGGTAGCCACAAAATCATAAATACATTCCTACTGTGTCACCTTGGTCGCCCCCAGGATTGAGCTGGACATGGTAGAGACGGGCCGAGGACACAGCTCTGGGCCAAAGGGGAGCTTGCTCACTGACTCCCTCTTTCAGCTGCGAAGCGACAAAAACACAGAAGCAGGGCACCACTCCCCAGCCCTGTGTGCCTGCCTCAGTAGCCTCCCTGTACTGTAGGGACTTTGGACTTTGGGAAGCGGGCTCCTGACTGCTGTCTCCCTTCCCGGTTGGTGTGACAACTCAAAGAGCAAAAGTGACTAACAAGGCTTGGCATGGACTCCATGGTGAGTAACTGTCAGGACTACTCAAAGGGAACTCTATCCACTTGTCTCGCTTTGTTATTTACCGCCGGGTCTGCCTATCACCTACAATGATGCCGCCCCTGGGGAAGCATCCCATGATGAGGGAACCTCCACCCTGGCGTGGGGGTGGACCGGCTACAGTGAGGAGCGCCCCTGGAAAGTTCAGGCAAAGAAGCCCCCGGACAAATGAGCCAGGATCCCTCCAGGAAAGGAAAACACAAGTGACGCCTCGCGGCTGAAGGCAATGTTCACCGCGCTGCGGTTACAGGAGGCGGTACCGGAAAAACGCTTCCAAAGGACCGTGGTGGGGACCGGGGCTGGCAACGCCCGGGGACACATGGGGTCGGCCAAACGGTGGTGAGGGTCACATCCGCCTGCGCTCTCTGACACCGCTCCCCGGCTCCAGCCAAGCCAGGGACACGAGCGGGAGGCGGGGGCTGTTCTCAGGCTGCAGGAAACGGCGACCCGGAGGCCGGCGGCGCGGGGCCTGGGGCCTGGGGCGGGGAAGACCGGAGGACGCGGGAGCCGGATTCCTGCACAAGCCGCCAACACGGTGGCTGCTCCCGTCGGGCACATTGGGAAGGGGCGGCCAGGGGGCTGGGACACCGCTTACCGCACGGCACCCGGTTCCTCCGCTCCAGCCGGCACCGACGTGGAATCGTGCGCTCGGCCCCGCCTGTTGCTCACAGCCCCGCCCAGGGCGCTGCGGGCGGCACGGGCGGCGCGGGCGCGGAGCCGCGGGGCGGGTGCAAGGCGGGGGCGGGGCCTCTGCGCCCGGGCCGCCTCCTCGGCCTATAACTGAGCCCCCGGGCTCCTCGCTCCCACACGGCCCCCACCGGACCCGTGAAGCGGCTTCGCCCCTTGCTTTGGACCTCGGGCCTCACTCCTCCTCCAGATGGACCCCAAGTGCTCCTGCCCCACTGGTAAGGGAGCCCTGCCTTTGAGCCTTAGGATGCCCCCTTCCCGGGCACAGGACGAGAAGGGAGGGCTTTGAGTTTGAGCTCAGGAGGACTCCTGTCACGGGTCCAGGGCTTTCTTGGTAGCCAGGCTCCTGAGGGCACGTCAGTCTCCCTTTGCCTCTCCGTTGACACTGAGGGCACGGAGGCTCCAGGCTGTCCTTCTTGAGGTCACCCGGCAGGTCAGGGGATTGCTAGACCGGGACCCAGCGTTTGGAGGCGGTCTCGGACCTGCCACGATTTGATGGGAGGAGGGGACGCTGCCTCTTTAGGGTTCAGGCCATGGGCCCCGGCCCCCGGCCCCAGTCGGCCTGGGCTGCGTCTGGAGCCCGGGACCTTCCCTGTGGAGTCCCATCAGGAGGGGACTTACTCTCCTTGGACCAGAAGAGAGGAGCTGGGGCTTCTCTATCCGCCCGAGTGGACACGAGCTCCCAGGGCTGGGTCCTGACAGAGGAGGAGGGCTCAGGGAGGCATTGCTGACCGTCTGCTGTGGCTCCTGCATCCCCGTCCCTGCTCACTGCTGGCCTCCTTTCCCTTCCCGGCAGGCGGCTCCTGCGGCTGCGCTGGATCCTGCACCTGCACCTGCAAAGCCTGCAGATGCGCCTCCTGCAAGAAGAGTGAGTGTGCGGGGCCTTCTCTGGGAATGCGGGGTCTGGGCTGAGTGCGAGGAGGGGGCCCAGAGCTCAGCAGGCAGGCAGGAGCAGGACAGTGACCAGACTTCCCGGCACCCCCCTCACCAGGAAGGGATTCACAGTCAGAGCTGGAATCACCTTCGGCATGACCGAGACCCAGGCGCGCACTAGAGAACAGGGAGACTGAGGCCCAGACGGGCCACCGACAAACAACCTCAGACCTGTCACTAGAACTAGTCCTCCTGCCTCCTGAGTCCCGCTTCCGAATCCTCTCAGGGACTGAAGCACTTTAGGGACAGGAACCAGTGGCCGTGCGTGGCTTCTCGGACCTGGTGCAGCCCCTCCCTGTCGAAGCAGCCCAGAGCTTCCCTATCCCGAGCGGGAGCTGCTCTGTGCGGGCTTTGCCTCCACTTTGATCCCGAGGACTTGGCTCCCATCACTGGTGGTGCTGGGGGCTGGCTTTCTCCTGTCCCCAGAGGCCCTGCTCACTGTCTCTCCAAGGCGCTGTGCCCTGTCCTGGGCACAGATGGGCCGGGCAACCTGAACCTAGTGTCTGAGAGCAATTACCTCAGGACAGAGGACACCATCGTAAACTCAGGGTCTGGGCCCGAGGGCGGCTGGGGCCAGGCCTGCTGCTGGGAAGGGTGGTTCCGGACAACGCGTGGTCCGACCGCACGCTGCCCTTGCCTCCCCAGGCTGCTGCTCCTGCTGCCCCGTGGGCTGCGCCAAGTGTGCCCAGGGCTGCGCCAAGTGTGCCCAGGGCTGCGTCTGCAAAGGGGCCTCGGACAAGTGCAGCTGCTGTGCCTGATGTCGCGGAGAGCCTGCCCCGGGTGTCCACAGAGCAACCAGGACAAACCTGCATTTTACCGTTTTTCATACAACCGGACCTGACGCTACATTCCTTTTTCTATGAAATCTGTGACTTGTAATAAAAGCTGTTGACTTTATTCTGGCTCTGTCTTCCTTGGTGTGTCTTGGACAAAGAGACTCCGTGCCCATCAGGGCTGGCGTGGGGAACTGGACTGGACGTGCAGAGACCTCGGCTCTGGACCAAAGAGCACCCCCCCACACACCCCACACCCCCAAAACACACACACTGAGCGTCTCAGCCGCTTAGGTTAATTTGAGCTTCCGTTTCTCAGCTCCAAAGGATACCCTCGCCAGATGACATAGGGCATTGGACACACAGAGGACACACTCCCTCTATTCCCCTTAGGAGTACGGATTGCAGAGAAAGTTGCCCATTTCTCATTTTCCTTCTCTGGGGGCCCCTGCCAAACTCAGCGCTCGGTGATGAGAGCCTAGAAAAGTACCCAGAGGGGATGGAATCCCACACCCCTCTCGTGTGACTTCTGCACGGGGCTTGCGTCTAAAACACCCTGGAAAGACCTCTTTGTATTTTCTGCCACAGTTTTCACCCTGGTCAGGAAAACGGATCGCGAAGAAAACACGTCAAAGGACACGATATGTGACACCCAGTTTTCCCTTCAACACGTAAAACCACCTTCACACGTGGAGGAGCAATTCTGGAAACTGGACGCTCTCATATGCTGCACGTACGTTGAAAGTGTGCCCGAGTCCTGGGAACACTTCACAGATGCCCCACTGTGTGGACCACACACGCCTGGAGCAGCTCTGCCCCCTGCCTCCCCACAGGGAACCTCAGTCTTGGCTTGCCCAGGGCTACGGACAGGACACTCGCCACCCGTGACAGCTCCCTGCAGGGGCTTGGCTCTGAATCTTCGCAAGTACCTCCCTAGGTCAGGCTGACATCTTCCCTTCCCTCAAAAACCAGCCCGTGGCTCCCTGACACCCCGAAAGAAAGTGATTTGGATTTGGTGGGAATTTCCCGGCTGTTTCCCTGAGACCTGGTTTCAGAAGAAGGGCTTCACGTGTTCCTCTGCAGAGTGATGGTGGTGCTGCAGTGCGTGGCGGGGGGGGGGGGGGCCTGGTGGGGTTTATTAGCAACAAGTGTGTGCTGAGGGAACGGGTAGTCTATTTCAGGTGTTGGGCCCCCTGGCGGTCTGGGGAGGGAACTCCTATTTGATGGGCACTCCGAGAGAAAGAGGAGACACGTGGCTCAGAAGTCAGGACCAAGATGGGCCACAGGTGCCCCGAGTGCACAGGGCATTTCGGGAGCCGGCCCGTGCTGCGTGCGTGGGCGTCGGCGTCAGGCACTCAGGTTCACAGCCACCGTGCCACTTCCTGACCTGGCAAGTCACTGATACTCTCTGAGATTTCATTTCCTCCTTTCGATACAAAAGATTAATGTCAAAGAGGGGGAATGAGCGAGATAGTGGCCTGGCTCCCAGCTCGGGCTTCCCCCACGGTGTCCCGTACGATCGCTCTCTCCACACTGACATCTGTGCACAGAGAATCCTTGAGCTCCCGACAAGCTCCTGGAGAAAGGCTCCCTGGTTTGCAAGCAAGCTCATGGTGAGGGCAGAGATGGATAGGAACCTTGCTTATCCAGGGCCAGAGGGCGTGGGGATGTCCTCCAACAAGCCCCGTGGAACGAGTCACCGCCACAGCGTTTGGACAGACTCGGTGAACCTGCATGGTCTGGAGTGATGGTGCCAGTTCCAGAGAGGTTAAGCAACTTACCCAAGGGCACACAGCCTATACTCAGAGGACTAAACCTACACTGCAGCTGTCTCACCTCCCGGCCACACGGTGCCGGTTATGACATCACTGGAGGCTGAGTCCGGCCTCTCCTTTTTCAGGGCTGCAGGGTCTTCGGAGACAGTCCAGCTGTGCTCCTGGCTGCAGAGGTGGGAGGCCGAAGCCCACAGAGGTCACAGAGCTGTGCGGAGGGTTCTGGCTGCCGGCTCAGGGCTCTCCCACTGCTGCCTCTGTGCCAGGTGTTCAGTGTTCTCACCCTTCGTGGGATGACATGGTGTCCGGTTGGGCGCGGGGCTGCAGTCAGCCTGCAGTCAGCCTGCAGGAGGGCCAGTCCCATCTGTGCCACGTACAGCCATGGGACATAACCTCTCTGTGGCTCCGTCTGCTCTGCTCTAAAGGGAAAATAATAGTGTCTGGCTCTCGGGATTAAAGAACTGAATACATGCCAAGAAGGTCAGAATATACTGGGCACTCAGTGAGCAATCGATCACATCACCCATTCATTTATTTATCTATTGATTTATTTGTTATCATCAGCCTAGGAGACACTGTTCTCCTTCCAGACACGCAAGCAAGGACGGTGTGTTTCGCTCTGTGCTCTGGGCCGTCCCCATCGACCCTGTGAGCGTGGGACCAGTACCCCCGAGAGGGTTATCCTGCCTTCACGCAAAGAGCCGTCGACACTACAGATAGAAAGCCGTGAGGAGCACAGTCGGTGTCCTCCTCACAGACACAGAAGGGTCCTGCCACTTCTGCTGTCACCTGCATCAGGATTTCCTTACCATTTTCTTTTCAGTGATTTTCTGAAATACGTTATACCAAAAGAAACCTCTCGAACGCTACTGAAGGAGAGAGTCAGAAGGTAGCCACAAAATCATAAATACATTCCTACTGTGTCACCTTGGTCGCCCCCAGGATTGAGCTGGACATGGTAGAGACGGGCCGAGGACACAGCTCTGGGCCAAAGGGGAGCTTGCTCACTGACTCCCTCTTTCAGCTGCGAAGCGACAAAAACACAGAAGCAGGGCACCACTCCCCAGCCCTGTGTGCCTGCCTCAGTAGCCTCCCTGTACTGTAGGGACTTTGGACTTTGGGAAGCGGGCTCCTGACTGCTGTCTCCCTTCCCGGTTGGTGTGACAACTCAAAGAGCAAAAGTGACTAACAAGGCTTGGCATGGACTCCATGGTGAGTAACTGTCAGGACTACTCAAAGGGAACTCTATCCACTTGTCTCGCTTTGTTATTTACCGCCGGGTCTGCCTATCACCTACAATGATGCCGCCCCTGGGGAAGCATCTCATGATGAGGGAACCTCCACCCTGGCGTGGGGGTGGACCGGCTACAGTGAGGAGCGCCCCTGGAAAGTTCAGGCAAAGAAGCCCCCGGACAAATGAGCCAGGATCCCTCCAGGAAAGGAAAACACAAGTGACGCCTCGCGGCTGAAGGCAATGTTCACCGCGCTGCGGTTACAGGAGGCGGTACCGGAAAAACGCTTCCAAAGGACCGTGGTGGGGACCGGGGCTGGCAACGCCCGGGGACACATGGGGTCGGCCAAACGGTGGTGAGGGTCACATCCGCCTGCGCTCTCTGACACCGCTCCCCGGCTCCAGCCAAGCCAGGGACACGAGCGGGAGGCGGGGGCTGTTCTCAGGCTGCAGGAAACGGCGACCCGGAGGCCGGCGGCGCGGGGCCTGGGGCCTGGGGCGGGGAAGACCGGAGGACGCGGGAGCCGGATTCCTGCACAAGCCGCCAACACGGTGGCTGCTCCCGTCGGGCACATTGGGAAGGGGCGGCCAGGGGGCTGGGACACCGCTTACCGCACGGCACCCGGTTCCTCCGCTCCAGCCGGCACCGACGTGGAATCGTGCGCTCGGCCCCGCCTGTTGCTCACAGCCCGGCCCAGGGCGCTGCGGGCGGCACGGGCGGCGCGGGAGCGGAGCCGCGGGGCGGGTGCAAGGCGGGGGCGGGGCCTCTGCGCCCGGGCCGCCTCCTCGGCCTATAACTGAGCCCCCGGGCTCCTCGCTCCCACACGGCCCCCACCGGACCCGTGAAGCGGCTTCGCCCCTTGCTTTGGACCTCGGGCCTCACTCCTCCTCCAGATGGACCCCAAGTGCTCCTGCCCCACTGGTAAGGGAGCCCTGCCTTTGAGCCTTAGGATGCCCCCTTCCCGGGCACAGGACGAGAAGGGAGGGCTTTGAGTTTGAGCTCAGGAGGACTCCTGTCACGGGTCCAGGGCTTTCTTGGTAGCCAGGCTCCTGAGGGCACGTCAGTCTCCCTTTGCCTCTCCGTTGACACTGAGGGCACGGAGGCTCCAGGCTGTCCTTCTTGAGGTCACCCGGCAGGTCAGGGGATTGCTAGACCGGGACCCAGCGTTTGGAGGCGGTCTCGGACCTGCCACGATTTGATGGGAGGAGGGGACGCTGCCTCTTTAGGGTTCAGGCCATGGGCCCCGGCCCCCGGCCCCAGTCGGCCTGGGCTGCGTCTGGAGCCCGGGACCTTCCCTGTGGAGTCCCATCAGGAGGGGACTTACTCTCCTTGGACCAGAAGAGAGGAGCTGGGGCTTCTCTATCCGCCCGAGTGGACACGAGCTCCCAGGGCTGGGTCCTGACAGAGGAGGAGGGCTCAGGGAGGCATTGCTGACCGTCTGCTGTGGCTCCTGCATCCCCGTCCCTGCTCACTGCTGGCCTCCTTTCCCTTCCCGGCAGGCGGCTCCTGCGGCTGCGCTGGATCCTGCACCTGCACCTGCAAAGCCTGCAGATGCGCCTCCTGCAAGAAGAGTGAGTGTGCGGGGCCTTCTCTGGGAATGCGGGGTCTGGGCTGAGTGCGAGGAGGGGGCCCAGAGCTCAGCAGGCAGGCAGGAGCAGGACAGTGACCAGACTTCCCGGCACCCCCCTCACCAGGAAGGGATTCACAGTCAGAGCTGGAATCACCTTCGGCATGACCGAGACCCAGGCGCGCACTAGAGAACAGGGAGACTGAGGCCCAGACGGGCCACCGACAAACAACCTCAGACCTGTCACTAGAACTAGTCCTCCTGCCTCCTGAGTCCCGCTTCCGAATCCTCTCAGGGACTGAAGCACTTTAGGGACAGGAACCAGTGGCCGTGCGTGGCTTCTCGGACCTGGTGCAGCCCCTCCCTGTCGAAGCAGCCCAGAGCTTCCCTATCCCGAGCGGGAGCTGCTCTGTGCGGGCTTTGCCTCCACTTTGATCCCGAGGACTTGGCTCCCATCACTGGTGGTGCTGGGGGCTGGCTTTCTCCTGTCCCCAGAGGCCCTGCTCACTGTCTCTCCAAGGCGCTGTGCCCTGTCCTGGGCACAGATGGGCCGGGCAACCTGAACCTAGTGTCTGAGAGCAATTACCTCAGGACAGAGGACACCATCGTAAACTCAGGGTCTGGGCCCGAGGGCGGCTGGGGCCAGGCCTGCTGCTGGGAAGGGTGGTTCCGGACAACGCGTGGTCCGACCGCACGCTGCCCTTGCCTCCCCAGGCTGCTGCTCCTGCTGCCCCGTGGGCTGCGCCAAGTGTGCCCAGGGCTGCGCCAAGTGTGCCCAGGGCTGCGTCTGCAAAGGGGCCTCGGACAAGTGCAGCTGCTGTGCCTGATGTCGCGGAGAGCCTGCCCCGGGTGTCCACAGAGCAACCAGGACAAACCTGCATTTTACCGTTTTTCATACAACCGGACCTGACGCTACATTCCTTTTTCTATGAAATCTGTGACTTGTAATAAAAGCTGTTGACTTTATTCTGGCTCTGTCTTCCTTGGTGTGTCTTGGACAAAGAGACTCCGTGCCCATCAGGGCTGGCGTGGGGAACTGGACTGGACGTGCAGAGACCTCGGCTCTGGACCAAAGAGCACCCCCCCACACACCCCACACCCCCAAAACACACACACTGAGCGTCTCAGCCGCTTAGGTTAATTTGAGCTTCCGTTTCTCAGCTCCAAAGGATACCCTCGCCAGATGACATAGGGCATTGGACACACAGAGGACACACTCCCTCTATTCCCCTTAGGAGTACGGATTGCAGAGAAAGTTGCCCATTTCTCATTTTCCTTCTCTGGGGGCCCCTGCCAAACTCAGCGCTCGGTGATGAGAGCCTAGAAAAGTACCCAGAGGGGATGGAATCCCACACCCCTCTCGTGTGACTTCTGCACGGGGCTTGCGTCTAAAACACCCTGGAAAGACCTCTTTGTATTTTCTGCCACAGTTTTCACCCTGGTCAGGAAAACGGATCGCGAAGAAAACACGTCAAAGGACACGATATGTGACACCCAGTTTTCCCTTCAACACGTAAAACCACCTTCACACGTGGAGGAGCAATTCTGGAAACTGGACGCTCTCATATGCTGCACGTACGTTGAAAGTGTGCCCGAGTCCTGGGAACACTTCACAGATGCCCCACTGTGTGGACCACACACGCCTGGAGCAGCTCTGCCCCCTGCCTCCCCACAGGGAACCTCAGTCTTGGCTTGCCCAGGGCTACGGACAGGACACTCGCCACCCGTGACAGCTCCCTGCAGGGGCTTGGCTCTGAATCTTCGCAAGTACCTCCCTAGGTCAGGCTGACATCTTCCCTTCCCTCAAAAACCAGCCCGTGGCTCCCTGACACCCCGAAAGAAAGTGATTTGGATTTGGTGGGAATTTCCCGGCTGTTTCCCTGAGACCTGGTTTCAGAAGAAGGGCTTCACGTGTTCCTCTGCAGAGTGATGGTGGTGCTGCAGTGCGTGGCGGGGGGGGGGGGGGCCTGGTGGGGTTTATTAGCAACAAGTGTGTGCTGAGGGAACGGGTAGTCTATTTCAGGTGTTGGGCCCCCTGGCGGTCTGGGGAGGGAACTCCTATTTGATGGGCACTCCGAGAGAAAGAGGAGACACGTGGCTCAGAAGTCAGGACCAAGATGGGCCACAGGTGCCCCGAGTGCACAGGGCATTTCGGGAGCCGGCCCGTGCTGCGTGCGTGGGCGTCGGCGTCAGGCACTCAGGTTCACAGCCACCGTGCCACTTCCTGACCTGGCAAGTCACTGATACTCTCTGAGATTTCATTTCCTCCTTTCGATACAAAAGATTAATGTCAAAGAGGGGGAATGAGCGAGATAGTGGCCTGGCTCCCAGCTCGGGCTTCCCCCACGGTGTCCCGTACGATCGCTCTCTCCACACTGACATCTGTGCACAGAGAATCCTTGAGCTCCCGACAAGCTCCTGGAGAAAGGCTCCCTGGTTTGCAAGCAAGCTCATGGTGAGGGCAGAGATGGATAGGAACCTTGCTTATCCAGGGCCAGAGGGCGTGGGGATGTCCTCCAACAAGCCCCGTGGAACGAGTCACCGCCACAGCGTTTGGACAGACTCGGTGAACCTGCATGGTCTGGAGTGATGGTGCCAGTTCCAGAGAGGTTAAGCAACTTACCCAAGGGCACACAGCCTATACTCAGAGGACTAAACCTACACTGCAGCTGTCTCACCTCCCGGCCACACGGTGCCGGTTATGACATCACTGGAGGCTGAGTCCGGCCTCTCCTTTTTCAGGGCTGCAGGGTCTTCGGAGACAGTCCAGCTGTGCTCCTGGCTGCAGAGGTGGGAGGCCGAAGCCCACAGAGGTCACAGAGCTGTGCGGAGGGTTCTGGCTGCCGGCTCAGGGCTCTCCCACTGCTGCCTCTGTGCCAGGTGTTCAGTGTTCTCACCCTTCGTGGGATGACATGGTGTCCGGTTGGGCGCGGGGCTGCAGTCAGCCTGCAGTCAGCCTGCAGGAGGGCCAGTCCCATCTGTGCCACGTACAGCCATGGGACATAACCTCTCTGTGGCTCCGTCTGCTCTGCTCTAAAGGGAAAATAATAGTGTCTGGCTCTCGGGATTAAAGAACTGAATACATGCCAAGAAGGTCAGAATATACTGGGCACTCAGTGAGCAATCGATCACATCACCCATTCATTTATTTATCTATTGATTTATTTGTTATCATCAGCCTAGGAGACACTGTTCTCCTTCCAGACACGCAAGCAAGGACGGTGTGTTTCGCTCTGTGCTCTGGGCCGTCCCCATCGACCCTGTGAGCGTGGGACCAGTACCCCCGAGAGGGTTATCCTGCCTTCACGCAAAGAGCCGTCGACACTACAGATAGAAAGCCGTGAGGAGCACAGTCGGTGTCCTCCTCACAGACACAGAAGGGTCCTGCCACTTCTGCTGTCACCTGCATCAGGATTTCCTTACCATTTTCTTTTCAGTGATTTTCTGAAATACGTTATACCAAAAGAAACCTCTCGAACGCTACTGAAGGAGAGAGTCAGAAGGTAGCCACAAAATCATAAATACATTCCTACTGTGTCACCTTGGTCGCCCCCAGGATTGAGCTGGACATGGTAGAGACGGGCCGAGGACACAGCTCTGGGCCAAAGGGGAGCTTGCTCACTGACTCCCTCTTTCAGCTGCGAAGCGACAAAAACACAGAAGCAGGGCACCACTCCCCAGCCCTGTGTGCCTGCCTCAGTAGCCTCCCTGTACTGTAGGGACTTTGGACTTTGGGAAGCGGGCTCCTGACTGCTGTCTCCCTTCCCGGTTGGTGTGACAACTCAAAGAGCAAAAGTGACTAACAAGGCTTGGCATGGACTCCATGGTGAGTAACTGTCAGGACTACTCAAAGGGAACTCTATCCACTTGTCTCGCTTTGTTATTTACCGCCGGGTCTGCCTATCACCTACAATGATGCCGCCCCTGGGGAAGCATCTCATGATGAGGGAACCTCCACCCTGGCGTGGGGGTGGACCGGCTACAGTGAGGAGCGCCCCTGGAAAGTTCAGGCAAAGAAGCCCCCGGACAAATGAGCCAGGATCCCTCCAGGAAAGGAAAACACAAGTGACGCCTCGCGGCTGAAGGCAATGTTCACCGCGCTGCGGTTACAGGAGGCGGTACCGGAAAAACGCTTCCAAAGGACCGTGGTGGGGACCGGGGCTGGCAACGCCCGGGGACACATGGGGTCGGCCAAACGGTGGTGAGGGTCACATCCGCCTGCGCTCTCTGACACCGCTCCCCGGCTCCAGCCAAGCCAGGGACACGAGCGGGAGGCGGGGGCTGTTCTCAGGCTGCAGGAAACGGCGACCCGGAGGCCGGCGGCGCGGGGCCTGGGGCCTGGGGCGGGGAAGACCGGAGGACGCGGGAGCCGGATTCCTGCACAAGCCGCCAACACGGTGGCTGCTCCCGTCGGGCACATTGGGAAGGGGCGGCCAGGGGGCTGGGACACCGCTTACCGCACGGCACCCGGTTCCTCCGCTCCAGCCGGCACCGACGTGGAATCGTGCGCTCGGCCCCGCCTGTTGCTCACAGCCCGGCCCAGGGCGCTGCGGGCGGCACGGGCGGCGCGGGAGCGGAGCCGCGGGGCGGGTGCAAGGCGGGGGCGGGGCCTCTGCGCCCGGGCCGCCTCCTCGGCCTATAACTGAGCCCCCGGGCTCCTCGCTCCCACACGGCCCCCACCGGACCCGTGAAGCGGCTTCGCCCCTTGCTTTGGACCTCGGGCCTCACTCCTCCTCCAGATGGACCCCAAGTGCTCCTGCCCCACTGGTAAGGGAGCCCTGCCTTTGAGCCTTAGGATGCCCCCTTCCCGGGCACAGGACGAGAAGGGAGGGCTTTGAGTTTGAGCTCAGGAGGACTCCTGTCACGGGTCCAGGGCTTTCTTGGTAGCCAGGCTCCTGAGGGCACGTCAGTCTCCCTTTGCCTCTCCGTTGACACTGAGGGCACGGAGGCTCCAGGCTGTCCTTCTTGAGGTCACCCGGCAGGTCAGGGGATTGCTAGACCGGGACCCAGCGTTTGGAGGCGGTCTCGGACCTGCCACGATTTGATGGGAGGAGGGGACGCTGCCTCTTTAGGGTTCAGGCCATGGGCCCCGGCCCCCGGCCCCAGTCGGCCTGGGCTGCGTCTGGAGCCCGGGACCTTCCCTGTGGAGTCCCATCAGGAGGGGACTTACTCTCCTTGGACCAGAAGAGAGGAGCTGGGGCTTCTCTATCCGCCCGAGTGGACACGAGCTCCCAGGGCTGGGTCCTGACAGAGGAGGAGGGCTCAGGGAGGCATTGCTGACCGTCTGCTGTGGCTCCTGCATCCCCGTCCCTGCTCACTGCTGGCCTCCTTTCCCTTCCCGGCAGGCGGCTCCTGCGGCTGCGCTGGATCCTGCACCTGCACCTGCAAAGCCTGCAGATGCGCCTCCTGCAAGAAGAGTGAGTGTGCGGGGCCTTCTCTGGGAATGCGGGGTCTGGGCTGAGTGCGAGGAGGGGGCCCAGAGCTCAGCAGGCAGGCAGGAGCAGGACAGTGACCAGACTTCCCGGCACCCCCCTCACCAGGAAGGGATTCACAGTCAGAGCTGGAATCACCTTCGGCATGACCGAGACCCAGGCGCGCACTAGAGAACAGGGAGACTGAGGCCCAGACGGGCCACCGACAAACAACCTCAGACCTGTCACTAGAACTAGTCCTCCTGCCTCCTGAGTCCCGCTTCCGAATCCTCTCAGGGACTGAAGCACTTTAGGGACAGGAACCAGTGGCCGTGCGTGGCTTCTCGGACCTGGTGCAGCCCCTCCCTGTCGAAGCAGCCCAGAGCTTCCCTATCCCGAGCGGGAGCTGCTCTGTGCGGGCTTTGCCTCCACTTTGATCCCGAGGACTTGGCTCCCATCACTGGTGGTGCTGGGGGCTGGCTTTCTCCTGTCCCCAGAGGCCCTGCTCACTGTCTCTCCAAGGCGCTGTGCCCTGTCCTGGGCACAGATGGGCCGGGCAACCTGAACCTAGTGTCTGAGAGCAATTACCTCAGGACAGAGGACACCATCGTAAACTCAGGGTCTGGGCCCGAGGGCGGCTGGGGCCAGGCCTGCTGCTGGGAAGGGTGGTTCCGGACAACGCGTGGTCCGACCGCACGCTGCCCTTGCCTCCCCAGGCTGCTGCTCCTGCTGCCCCGTGGGCTGCGCCAAGTGTGCCCAGGGCTGCGCCAAGTGTGCCCAGGGCTGCGTCTGCAAAGGGGCCTCGGACAAGTGCAGCTGCTGTGCCTGATGTCGCGGAGAGCCTGCCCCGGGTGTCCACAGAGCAACCAGGACAAACCTGCATTTTACCGTTTTTCATACAACCGGACCTGACGCTACATTCCTTTTTCTATGAAATCTGTGACTTGTAATAAAAGCTGTTGACTTTATTCTGGCTCTGTCTTCCTTGGTGTGTCTTGGACAAAGAGACTCCGTGCCCATCAGGGCTGGCGTGGGGAACTGGACTGGACGTGCAGAGACCTCGGCTCTGGACCAAAGAGCACCCCCCCACACACCCCACACCCCCAAAACACACACACTGAGCGTCTTAGCCGCTTAGGTTAATTTGAGCTTCCGTTTCTCAGCTCCAAAGGATACCCTCGCCAGATGACATAGGGCATTGGACACACAGAGGACACACTCCCTCTATTCCCCTTAGGAGTACGGATTGCAGAGAAAGTTGCCCATTTCTCATTTTCCTTCTCTGGGGGCCCCTGCCAAACTCAGCGCTCGGTGATGAGAGCCTAGAAAAGTACCCAGAGGGGATGGAATCCCACACCCCTCTCGTGTGACTTCTGCACGGGGCTTGCGTCTAAAACACCCTGGAAAGACCTCTTTGTATTTTCTGCCACAGTTTTCACCCTGGTCAGGAAAACGGATCGCGAAGAAAACACGTCAAAGGACACGATATGTGACACCCAGTTTTCCCTTCAACACGTAAAACCACCTTCACACGTGGAGGAGCAATTCTGGAAACTGGACGCTCTCATATGCTGCACGTACGTTGAAAGTGTGCCCGAGTCCTGGGAACACTTCACAGATGCCCCACTGTGTGGACCACACACGCCTGGAGCAGCTCTGCCCCCTGCCTCCCCACAGGGAACCTCAGTCTTGGCTTGCCCAGGGCTACGGACAGGACACTCGCCACCCGTGACAGCTCCCTGCAGGGGCTTGGCTCTGAATCTTCGCAAGTACCTCCCTAGGTCAGGCTGACATCTTCCCTTCCCTCAAAAACCAGCCCGTGGCTCCCTGACACCCCGAAAGAAAGTGATTTGGATTTGGTGGGAATTTCCCGGCTGTTTCCCTGAGACCTGGTTTCAGAAGAAGGGCTTCACGTGTTCCTCTGCAGAGTGATGGTGGTGCTGCAGTGCGTGGCGGGGGGGGGGGGGCCTGGTGGGGTTTATTAGCAACAAGTGTGTGCTGAGGGAACGGGTAGTCTATTTCAGGTGTTGGGCCCCCTGGCGGTCTGGGGAGGGAACTCCTATTTGATGGGCACTCCGAGAGAAAGAGGAGACACGTGGCTCAGAAGTCAGGACCAAGATGGGCCACAGGTGCCCCGAGTGCACAGGGCATTTCGGGAGCCGGCCCGTGCTGCGTGCGTGGGCGTCGGCGTCAGGCACTCAGGTTCACAGCCACCGTGCCACTTCCTGACCTGGCAAGTCACTGATACTCTCTGAGATTTCATTTCCTCCTTTCGATACAAAAGATTAATGTCAAAGAGGGGGAATGAGCGAGATAGTGGCCTGGCTCCCAGCTCGGGCTTCCCCCACGGTGTCCCGTACGATCGCTCTCTCCACACTGACATCTGTGCACAGAGAATCCTTGAGCTCCCGACAAGCTCCTGGAGAAAGGCTCCCTGGTTTGCAAGCAAGCTCATGGTGAGGGCAGAGATGGATAGGAACCTTGCTTATCCAGGGCCAGAGGGCGTGGGGATGTCCTCCAACAAGCCCCGTGGAACGAGTCACCGCCACAGCGTTTGGACAGACTCGGTGAACCTGCATGGTCTGGAGTGATGGTGCCAGTTCCAGAGAGGTTAAGCAACTTACCCAAGGGCACACAGCCTATACTCAGAGGACTAAACCTACACTGCAGCTGTCTCACCTCCCGGCCACACGGTGCCGGTTATGACATCACTGGAGGCTGAGTCCGGCCTCTCCTTTTTCAGGGCTGCAGGGTCTTCGGAGACAGTCCAGCTGTGCTCCTGGCTGCAGAGGTGGGAGGCCGAAGCCCACAGAGGTCACAGAGCTGTGCGGAGGGTTCTGGCTGCCGGCTCAGGGCTCTCCCACTGCTGCCTCTGTGCCAGGTGTTCAGTGTTCTCACCCTTCGTGGGATGACATGGTGTCCGGTTGGGCGCGGGGCTGCAGTCAGCCTGCAGTCAGCCTGCAGGAGGGCCAGTCCCATCTGTGCCACGTACAGCCATGGGACATAACCTCTCTGTGGCTCCGTCTGCTCTGCTCTAAAGGAAAAATAATAGTGTCTGGCTCTCGGGATTAAAGAACTGAATACATGCCAAGAAGGTCAGAATATACTGGGCACTCAGTGAGCAATCGATCACATCACCCATTCATTTATTTATCTATTGATTTATTTGTTATCATCAGCCTAGGAGACACTGTTCTCCTTCCAGACACGCAAGCAAGGACGGTGTGTTTCGCTCTGTGCTCTGGGCCGTCCCCATCGACCCTGTGAGCGTGGGACCAGTACCCCCGAGAGGGTTATCCTGCCTTCACGCAAAGAGCCGTCGACACTACAGATAGAAAGCCGTGAGGAGCACAGTCGGTGTCCTCCTCACAGACACAGAAGGGTCCTGCCACTTCTGCTGTCACCTGCATCAGGATTTCCTTACCATTTTCTTTTCAGTGATTTTCTGAAATACGTTATACCAAAAGAAACCTCTCGAACGCTACTGAAGGAGAGAGTCAGAAGGTAGCCACAAAATCATAAATACATTCCTACTGTGTCACCTTGGTCGCCCCCAGGATTGAGCTGGACATGGTAGAGACGGGCCGAGGACACAGCTCTGGGCCAAAGGGGAGCTTGCTCACTGACTCCCTCTTTCAGCTGCGAAGCGACAAAAACACAGAAGCAGGGCACCACTCCCCAGCCCTGTGTGCCTGCCTCAGTAGCCTCCCTGTACTGTAGGGACTTTGGACTTTGGGAAGCGGGCTCCTGACTGCTGTCTCCCTTCCCGGTTGGTGTGACAACTCAAAGAGCAAAAGTGACTAACAAGGCTTGGCATGGACTCCATGGTGAGTAACTGTCAGGACTACTCAAAGGGAACTCTATCCACTTGTCTCGCTTTGTTATTTACCGCCGGGTCTGCCTATCACCTACAATGATGCCGCCCCTGGGGAAGCATCCCATGATGAGGGAACCTCCACCCTGGCGTGGGGGTGGACCGGCTACAGTGAGGAGCGCCCCTGGAAAGTTCAGGCAAAGAAGCCCCCGGACAAATGAGCCAGGATCCCTCCAGGAAAGGAAAACACAAGTGACGCCTCGCGGCTGAAGGCAATGTTCACCGCGCTGCGGTTACAGGAGGCGGTACCGGAAAAACGCTTCCAAAGGACCGTGGTGGGGACCGGGGCTGGCAACGCCCGGGGACACATGGGGTCGGCCAAACGGTGGTGAGGGTCACATCCGCCTGCGCTCTCTGACACCGCTCCCCGGCTCCAGCCAAGCCAGGGACACGAGCGGGAGGCGGGGGCTGTTCTCAGGCTGCAGGAAACGGCGACCCGGAGGCCGGCGGCGCGGGGCCTGGGGCCTGGGGCGGGGAAGACCGGAGGACGCGGGAGCCGGATTCCTGCACAAGCCGCCAACACGGTGGCTGCTCCCGTCGGGCACATTGGGAAGGGGCGGCCAGGGGGCTGGGACACCGCTTACCGCACGGCACCCGGTTCCTCCGCTCCAGCCGGCACCGACGTGGAATCGTGCGCTCGGCCCCGCCTGTTGCTCACAGCCCCGCCCAGGGCGCTGCGGGCGGCACGGGCGGCGCGGGCGCGGAGCCGCGGGGCGGGTGCAAGGCGGGGGCGGGGCCTCTGCGCCCGGGCCGCCTCCTCGGCCTATAACTGAGCCCCCGGGCTCCTCGCTCCCACACGGCCCCCACCGGACCCGTGAAGCGGCTTCGCCCCTTGCTTTGGACCTCGGGCCTCACTCCTCCTCCAGATGGACCCCAAGTGCTCCTGCCCCACTGGTAAGGGAGCCCTGCCTTTGAGCCTTAGGATGCCCCCTTCCCGGGCACAGGACGAGAAGGGAGGGCTTTGAGTTTGAGCTCAGGAGGACTCCTGTCACGGGTCCAGGGCTTTCTTGGTAGCCAGGCTCCTGAGGGCACGTCAGTCTCCCTTTGCCTCTCCGTTGACACTGAGGGCACGGAGGCTCCAGGCTGTCCTTCTTGAGGTCACCCGGCAGGTCAGGGGATTGCTAGACCGGGACCCAGCGTTTGGAGGCGGTCTCGGACCTGCCACGATTTGATGGGAGGAGGGGACGCTGCCTCTTTAGGGTTCAGGCCATGGGCCCCGGCCCCCGGCCCCAGTCGGCCTGGGCTGCGTCTGGAGCCCGGGACCTTCCCTGTGGAGTCCCATCAGGAGGGGACTTACTCTCCTTGGACCAGAAGAGAGGAGCTGGGGCTTCTCTATCCGCCCGAGTGGACACGAGCTCCCAGGGCTGGGTCCTGACAGAGGAGGAGGGCTCAGGGAGGCATTGCTGACCGTCTGCTGTGGCTCCTGCATCCCCGTCCCTGCTCACTGCTGGCCTCCTTTCCCTTCCCGGCAGGCGGCTCCTGCGGCTGCGCTGGATCCTGCACCTGCACCTGCAAAGCCTGCAGATGCGCCTCCTGCAAGAAGAGTGAGTGTGCGGGGCCTTCTCTGGGAATGCGGGGTCTGGGCTGAGTGCGAGGAGGGGGCCCAGAGCTCAGCAGGCAGGCAGGAGCAGGACAGTGACCAGACTTCCCGGCACCCCCCTCACCAGGAAGGGATTCACAGTCAGAGCTGGAATCACCTTCGGCATGACCGAGACCCAGGCGCGCACTAGAGAACAGGGAGACTGAGGCCCAGACGGGCCACCGACAAACAACCTCAGACCTGTCACTAGAACTAGTCCTCCTGCCTCCTGAGTCCCGCTTCCGAATCCTCTCAGGGACTGAAGCACTTTAGGGACAGGAACCAGTGGCCGTGCGTGGCTTCTCGGACCTGGTGCAGCCCCTCCCTGTCGAAGCAGCCCAGAGCTTCCCTATCCCGAGCGGGAGCTGCTCTGTGCGGGCTTTGCCTCCACTTTGATCCCGAGGACTTGGCTCCCATCACTGGTGGTGCTGGGGGCTGGCTTTCTCCTGTCCCCAGAGGCCCTGCTCACTGTCTCTCCAAGGCGCTGTGCCCTGTCCTGGGCACAGATGGGCCGGGCAACCTGAACCTAGTGTCTGAGAGCAATTACCTCAGGACAGAGGACACCATCGTAAACTCAGGGTCTGGGCCCGAGGGCGGCTGGGGCCAGGCCTGCTGCTGGGAAGGGTGGTTCCGGACAACGCGTGGTCCGACCGCACGCTGCCCTTGCCTCCCCAGGCTGCTGCTCCTGCTGCCCCGTGGGCTGCGCCAAGTGTGCCCAGGGCTGCGCCAAGTGTGCCCAGGGCTGCGTCTGCAAAGGGGCCTCGGACAAGTGCAGCTGCTGTGCCTGATGTCGCGGAGAGCCTGCCCCGGGTGTCCACAGAGCAACCAGGACAAACCTGCATTTTACCGTTTTTCATACAACCGGACCTGACGCTACATTCCTTTTTCTATGAAATCTGTGACTTGTAATAAAAGCTGTTGACTTTATTCTGGCTCTGTCTTCCTTGGTGTGTCTTGGACAAAGAGACTCCGTGCCCATCAGGGCTGGCGTGGGGAACTGGACTGGACGTGCAGAGACCTCGGCTCTGGACCAAAGAGCACCCCCCCACACACCCCACACCCCCAAAACACACACACTGAGCGTCTCAGCCGCTTAGGTTAATTTGAGCTTCCGTTTCTCAGCTCCAAAGGATACCCTCGCCAGATGACATAGGGCATTGGACACACAGAGGACACACTCCCTCTATTCCCCTTAGGAGTACGGATTGCAGAGAAAGTTGCCCATTTCTCATTTTCCTTCTCTGGGGGCCCCTGCCAAACTCAGCGCTCGGTGATGAGAGCCTAGAAAAGTACCCAGAGGGGATGGAATCCCACACCCCTCTCGTGTGACTTCTGCACGGGGCTTGCGTCTAAAACACCCTGGAAAGACCTCTTTGTATTTTCTGCCACAGTTTTCACCCTGGTCAGGAAAACGGATCGCGAAGAAAACACGTCAAAGGACACGATATGTGACACCCAGTTTTCCCTTCAACACGTAAAACCACCTTCACACGTGGAGGAGCAATTCTGGAAACTGGACGCTCTCATATGCTGCACGTACGTTGAAAGTGTGCCCGAGTCCTGGGAACACTTCACAGATGCCCCACTGTGTGGACCACACACGCCTGGAGCAGCTCTGCCCCCTGCCTCCCCACAGGGAACCTCAGTCTTGGCTTGCCCAGGGCTACGGACAGGACACTCGCCACCCGTGACAGCTCCCTGCAGGGGCTTGGCTCTGAATCTTCGCAAGTACCTCCCTAGGTCAGGCTGACATCTTCCCTTCCCTCAAAAACCAGCCCGTGGCTCCCTGACACCCCGAAAGAAAGTGATTTGGATTTGGTGGGAATTTCCCGGCTGTTTCCCTGAGACCTGGTTTCAGAAGAAGGGCTTCACGTGTTCCTCTGCAGAGTGATGGTGGTGCTGCAGTGCGTGGCGGGGGGGGGGGGGCCTGGTGGGGTTTATTAGCAACAAGTGTGTGCTGAGGGAACGGGTAGTCTATTTCAGGTGTTGGGCCCCCTGGCGGTCTGGGGAGGGAACTCCTATTTGATGGGCACTCCGAGAGAAAGAGGAGACACGTGGCTCAGAAGTCAGGACCAAGATGGGCCACAGGTGCCCCGAGTGCACAGGGCATTTCGGGAGCCGGCCCGTGCTGCGTGCGTGGGCGTCGGCGTCAGGCACTCAGGTTCACAGCCACCGTGCCACTTCCTGACCTGGCAAGTCACTGATACTCTCTGAGATTTCATTTCCTCCTTTCGATACAAAAGATTAATGTCAAAGAGGGGGAATGAGCGAGATAGTGGCCTGGCTCCCAGCTCGGGCTTCCCCCACGGTGTCCCGTACGATCGCTCTCTCCACACTGACATCTGTGCACAGAGAATCCTTGAGCTCCCGACAAGCTCCTGGAGAAAGGCTCCCTGGTTTGCAAGCAAGCTCATGGTGAGGGCAGAGATGGATAGGAACCTTGCTTATCCAGGGCCAGAGGGCGTGGGGATGTCCTCCAACAAGCCCCGTGGAACGAGTCACCGCCACAGCGTTTGGACAGACTCGGTGAACCTGCATGGTCTGGAGTGATGGTGCCAGTTCCAGAGAGGTTAAGCAACTTACCCAAGGGCACACAGCCTATACTCAGAGGACTAAACCTACACTGCAGCTGTCTCACCTCCCGGCCACACGGTGCCGGTTATGACATCACTGGAGGCTGAGTCCGGCCTCTCCTTTTTCAGGGCTGCAGGGTCTTCGGAGACAGTCCAGCTGTGCTCCTGGCTGCAGAGGTGGGAGGCCGAAGCCCACAGAGGTCACAGAGCTGTGCGGAGGGTTCTGGCTGCCGGCTCAGGGCTCTCCCACTGCTGCCTCTGTGCCAGGTGTTCAGTGTTCTCACCCTTCGTGGGATGACATGGTGTCCGGTTGGGCGCGGGGCTGCAGTCAGCCTGCAGTCAGCCTGCAGGAGGGCCAGTCCCATCTGTGCCACGTACAGCCATGGGACATAACCTCTCTGTGGCTCCGTCTGCTCTGCTCTAAAGGAAAAATAATAGTGTCTGGCTCTCGGGATTAAAGAACTGAATACATGCCAAGAAGGTCAGAATATACTGGGCACTCAGTGAGCAATCGATCACATCACCCATTCATTTATTTATCTATTGATTTATTTGTTATCATCAGCCTAGGAGACACTGTTCTCCTTCCAGACACGCAAGCAAGGACGGTGTGTTTCGCTCTGTGCTCTGGGCCGTCCCCATCGACCCTGTGAGCGTGGGACCAGTACCCCCGAGAGGGTTATCCTGCCTTCACGCAAAGAGCCGTCGACACTACAGATAGAAAGCCGTGAGGAGCACAGTCGGTGTCCTCCTCACAGACACAGAAGGGTCCTGCCACTTCTGCTGTCACCTGCATCAGGATTTCCTTACCATTTTCTTTTCAGTGATTTTCTGAAATACGTTATACCAAAAGAAACCTCTCGAACGCTACTGAAGGAGAGAGTCAGAAGGTAGCCACAAAATCATAAATACATTCCTACTGTGTCACCTTGGTCGCCCCCAGGATTGAGCTGGACATGGTAGAGACGGGCCGAGGACACAGCTCTGGGCCAAAGGGGAGCTTGCTCACTGACTCCCTCTTTCAGCTGCGAAGCGACAAAAACACAGAAGCAGGGCACCACTCCCCAGCCCTGTGTGCCTGCCTCAGTAGCCTCCCTGTACTGTAGGGACTTTGGACTTTGGGAAGCGGGCTCCTGACTGCTGTCTCCCTTCCCGGTTGGTGTGACAACTCAAAGAGCAAAAGTGACTAACAAGGCTTGGCATGGACTCCATGGTGAGTAACTGTCAGGACTACTCAAAGGGAACTCTATCCACTTGTCTCGCTTTGTTATTTACCGCCGGGTCTGCCTATCACCTACAATGATGCCGCCCCTGGGGAAGCATCTCATGATGAGGGAACCTCCACCCTGGCGTGGGGGTGGACCGGCTACAGTGAGGAGCGCCCCTGGAAAGTTCAGGCAAAGAAGCCCCCGGACAAATGAGCCAGGATCCCTCCAGGAAAGGAAAACACAAGTGACGCCTCGCGGCTGAAGGCAATGTTCACCGCGCTGCGGTTACAGGAGGCGGTACCGGAAAAACGCTTCCAAAGGACCGTGGTGGGGACCGGGGCTGGCAACGCCCGGGGACACATGGGGTCGGCCAAACGGTGGTGAGGGTCACATCCGCCTGCGCTCTCTGACACCGCTCCCCGGCTCCAGCCAAGCCAGGGACACGAGCGGGAGGCGGGGGCTGTTCTCAGGCTGCAGGAAACGGCGACCCGGAGGCCGGCGGCGCGGGGCCTGGGGCCTGGGGCGGGGAAGACCGGAGGACGCGGGAGCCGGATTCCTGCACAAGCCGCCAACACGGTGGCTGCTCCCGTCGGGCACATTGGGAAGGGGCGGCCAGGGGGCTGGGACACCGCTTACCGCACGGCACCCGGTTCCTCCGCTCCAGCCGGCACCGACGTGGAATCGTGCGCTCGGCCCCGCCTGTTGCTCACAGCCCGGCCCAGGGCGCTGCGGGCGGCACGGGCGGCGCGGGAGCGGAGCCGCGGGGCGGGTGCAAGGCGGGGGCGGGGCCTCTGCGCCCGGGCCGCCTCCTCGGCCTATAACTGAGCCCCCGGGCTCCTCGCTCCCACACGGCCCCCACCGGACCCGTGAAGCGGCTTCGCCCCTTGCTTTGGACCTCGGGCCTCACTCCTCCTCCAGATGGACCCCAAGTGCTCCTGCCCCACTGGTAAGGGAGCCCTGCCTTTGAGCCTTAGGATGCCCCCTTCCCGGGCACAGGACGAGAAGGGAGGGCTTTGAGTTTGAGCTCAGGAGGACTCCTGTCACGGGTCCAGGGCTTTCTTGGTAGCCAGGCTCCTGAGGGCACGTCAGTCTCCCTTTGCCTCTCCGTTGACACTGAGGGCACGGAGGCTCCAGGCTGTCCTTCTTGAGGTCACCCGGCAGGTCAGGGGATTGCTAGACCGGGACCCAGCGTTTGGAGGCGGTCTCGGACCTGCCACGATTTGATGGGAGGAGGGGACGCTGCCTCTTTAGGGTTCAGGCCATGGGCCCCGGCCCCCGGCCCCAGTCGGCCTGGGCTGCGTCTGGAGCCCGGGACCTTCCCTGTGGAGTCCCATCAGGAGGGGACTTACTCTCCTTGGACCAGAAGAGAGGAGCTGGGGCTTCTCTATCCGCCCGAGTGGACACGAGCTCCCAGGGCTGGGTCCTGACAGAGGAGGAGGGCTCAGGGAGGCATTGCTGACCGTCTGCTGTGGCTCCTGCATCCCCGTCCCTGCTCACTGCTGGCCTCCTTTCCCTTCCCGGCAGGCGGCTCCTGCGGCTGCGCTGGATCCTGCACCTGCACCTGCAAAGCCTGCAGATGCGCCTCCTGCAAGAAGAGTGAGTGTGCGGGGCCTTCTCTGGGAATGCGGGGTCTGGGCTGAGTGCGAGGAGGGGGCCCAGAGCTCAGCAGGCAGGCAGGAGCAGGACAGTGACCAGACTTCCCGGCACCCCCCTCACCAGGAAGGGATTCACAGTCAGAGCTGGAATCACCTTCGGCATGACCGAGACCCAGGCGCGCACTAGAGAACAGGGAGACTGAGGCCCAGACGGGCCACCGACAAACAACCTCAGACCTGTCACTAGAACTAGTCCTCCTGCCTCCTGAGTCCCGCTTCCGAATCCTCTCAGGGACTGAAGCACTTTAGGGACAGGAACCAGTGGCCGTGCGTGGCTTCTCGGACCTGGTGCAGCCCCTCCCTGTCGAAGCAGCCCAGAGCTTCCCTATCCCGAGCGGGAGCTGCTCTGTGCGGGCTTTGCCTCCACTTTGATCCCGAGGACTTGGCTCCCATCACTGGTGGTGCTGGGGGCTGGCTTTCTCCTGTCCCCAGAGGCCCTGCTCACTGTCTCTCCAAGGCGCTGTGCCCTGTCCTGGGCACAGATGGGCCGGGCAACCTGAACCTAGTGTCTGAGAGCAATTACCTCAGGACAGAGGACACCATCGTAAACTCAGGGTCTGGGCCCGAGGGCGGCTGGGGCCAGGCCTGCTGCTGGGAAGGGTGGTTCCGGACAACGCGTGGTCCGACCGCACGCTGCCCTTGCCTCCCCAGGCTGCTGCTCCTGCTGCCCCGTGGGCTGCGCCAAGTGTGCCCAGGGCTGCGCCAAGTGTGCCCAGGGCTGCGTCTGCAAAGGGGCCTCGGACAAGTGCAGCTGCTGTGCCTGATGTCGCGGAGAGCCTGCCCCGGGTGTCCACAGAGCAACCAGGACAAACCTGCATTTTACCGTTTTTCATACAACCGGACCTGACGCTACATTCCTTTTTCTATGAAATCTGTGACTTGTAATAAAAGCTGTTGACTTTATTCTGGCTCTGTCTTCCTTGGTGTGTCTTGGACAAAGAGACTCCGTGCCCATCAGGGCTGGCGTGGGGAACTGGACTGGACGTGCAGAGACCTCGGCTCTGGACCAAAGAGCACCCCCCCACACACCCCACACCCCCAAAACACACACACTGAGCGTCTTAGCCGCTTAGGTTAATTTGAGCTTCCGTTTCTCAGCTCCAAAGGATACCCTCGCCAGATGACATAGGGCATTGGACACACAGAGGACACACTCCCTCTATTCCCCTTAGGAGTACGGATTGCAGAGAAAGTTGCCCATTTCTCATTTTCCTTCTCTGGGGGCCCCTGCCAAACTCAGCGCTCGGTGATGAGAGCCTAGAAAAGTACCCAGAGGGGATGGAATCCCACACCCCTCTCGTGTGACTTCTGCACGGGGCTTGCGTCTAAAACACCCTGGAAAGACCTCTTTGTATTTTCTGCCACAGTTTTCACCCTGGTCAGGAAAACGGATCGCGAAGAAAACACGTCAAAGGACACGATATGTGACACCCAGTTTTCCCTTCAACACGTAAAACCACCTTCACACGTGGAGGAGCAATTCTGGAAACTGGACGCTCTCATATGCTGCACGTACGTTGAAAGTGTGCCCGAGTCCTGGGAACACTTCACAGATGCCCCACTGTGTGGACCACACACGCCTGGAGCAGCTCTGCCCCCTGCCTCCCCACAGGGAACCTCAGTCTTGGCTTGCCCAGGGCTACGGACAGGACACTCGCCACCCGTGACAGCTCCCTGCAGGGGCTTGGCTCTGAATCTTCGCAAGTACCTCCCTAGGTCAGGCTGACATCTTCCCTTCCCTCAAAAACCAGCCCGTGGCTCCCTGACACCCCGAAAGAAAGTGATTTGGATTTGGTGGGAATTTCCCGGCTGTTTCCCTGAGACCTGGTTTCAGAAGAAGGGCTTCACGTGTTCCTCTGCAGAGTGATGGTGGTGCTGCAGTGCGTGGCGGGGGGGGGGGGGGCCTGGTGGGGTTTATTAGCAACAAGTGTGTGCTGAGGGAACGGGTAGTCTATTTCAGGTGTTGGGCCCCCTGGCGGTCTGGGGAGGGAACTCCTATTTGATGGGCACTCCGAGAGAAAGAGGAGACACGTGGCTCAGAAGTCAGGACCAAGATGGGCCACAGGTGCCCCGAGTGCACAGGGCATTTCGGGAGCCGGCCCGTGCTGCGTGCGTGGGCGTCGGCGTCAGGCACTCAGGTTCACAGCCACCGTGCCACTTCCTGACCTGGCAAGTCACTGATACTCTCTGAGATTTCATTTCCTCCTTTCGATACAAAAGATTAATGTCAAAGAGGGGGAATGAGCGAGATAGTGGCCTGGCTCCCAGCTCGGGCTTCCCCCACGGTGTCCCGTACGATCGCTCTCTCCACACTGACATCTGTGCACAGAGAATCCTTGAGCTCCCGACAAGCTCCTGGAGAAAGGCTCCCTGGTTTGCAAGCAAGCTCATGGTGAGGGCAGAGATGGATAGGAACCTTGCTTATCCAGGGCCAGAGGGCGTGGGGATGTCCTCCAACAAGCCCCGTGGAACGAGTCACCGCCACAGCGTTTGGACAGACTCGGTGAACCTGCATGGTCTGGAGTGATGGTGCCAGTTCCAGAGAGGTTAAGCAACTTACCCAAGGGCACACAGCCTATACTCAGAGGACTAAACCTACACTGCAGCTGTCTCACCTCCCGGCCACACGGTGCCGGTTATGACATCACTGGAGGCTGAGTCCGGCCTCTCCTTTTTCAGGGCTGCAGGGTCTTCGGAGACAGTCCAGCTGTGCTCCTGGCTGCAGAGGTGGGAGGCCGAAGCCCACAGAGGTCACAGAGCTGTGCGGAGGGTTCTGGCTGCCGGCTCAGGGCTCTCCCACTGCTGCCTCTGTGCCAGGTGTTCAGTGTTCTCACCCTTCGTGGGATGACATGGTGTCCGGTTGGGCGCGGGGCTGCAGTCAGCCTGCAGTCAGCCTGCAGGAGGGCCAGTCCCATCTGTGCCACGTACAGCCATGGGACATAACCTCTCTGTGGCTCCGTCTGCTCTGCTCTAAAGGGAAAATAATAGTGTCTGGCTCTCGGGATTAAAGAACTGAATACATGCCAAGAAGGTCAGAATATACTGGGCACTCAGTGAGCAATCGATCACATCACCCATTCATTTATTTATCTATTGATTTATTTGTTATCATCAGCCTAGGAGACACTGTTCTCCTTCCAGACACGCAAGCAAGGACGGTGTGTTTCGCTCTGTGCTCTGGGCCGTCCCCATCGACCCTGTGAGCGTGGGACCAGTACCCCCGAGAGGGTTATCCTGCCTTCACGCAAAGAGCCGTCGACACTACAGATAGAAAGCCGTGAGGAGCACAGTCGGTGTCCTCCTCACAGACACAGAAGGGTCCTGCCACTTCTGCTGTCACCTGCATCAGGATTTCCTTACCATTTTCTTTTCAGTGATTTTCTGAAATACGTTATACCAAAAGAAACCTCTCGAACGCTACTGAAGGAGAGAGTCAGAAGGTAGCCACAAAATCATAAATACATTCCTACTGTGTCACCTTGGTCGCCCCCAGGATTGAGCTGGACATGGTAGAGACGGGCCGAGGACACAGCTCTGGGCCAAAGGGGAGCTTGCTCACTGACTCCCTCTTTCAGCTGCGAAGCGACAAAAACACAGAAGCAGGGCACCACTCCCCAGCCCTGTGTGCCTGCCTCAGTAGCCTCCCTGTACTGTAGGGACTTTGGACTTTGGGAAGCGGGCTCCTGACTGCTGTCTCCCTTCCCGGTTGGTGTGACAACTCAAAGAGCAAAAGTGACTAACAAGGCTTGGCATGGACTCCATGGTGAGTAACTGTCAGGACTACTCAAAGGGAACTCTATCCACTTGTCTCGCTTTGTTATTTACCGCCGGGTCTGCCTATCACCTACAATGATGCCGCCCCTGGGGAAGCATCTCATGATGAGGGAACCTCCACCCTGGCGTGGGGGTGGACCGGCTACAGTGAGGAGCGCCCCTGGAAAGTTCAGGCAAAGAAGCCCCCGGACAAATGAGCCAGGATCCCTCCAGGAAAGGAAAACACAAGTGACGCCTCGCGGCTGAAGGCAATGTTCACCGCGCTGCGGTTACAGGAGGCGGTACCGGAAAAACGCTTCCAAAGGACCGTGGTGGGGACCGGGGCTGGCAACGCCCGGGGACACATGGGGTCGGCCAAACGGTGGTGAGGGTCACATCCGCCTGCGCTCTCTGACACCGCTCCCCGGCTCCAGCCAAGCCAGGGACACGAGCGGGAGGCGGGGGCTGTTCTCAGGCTGCAGGAAACGGCGACCCGGAGGCCGGCGGCGCGGGGCCTGGGGCCTGGGGCGGGGAAGACCGGAGGACGCGGGAGCCGGATTCCTGCACAAGCCGCCAACACGGTGGCTGCTCCCGTCGGGCACATTGGGAAGGGGCGGCCAGGGGGCTGGGACACCGCTTACCGCACGGCACCCGGTTCCTCCGCTCCAGCCGGCACCGACGTGGAATCGTGCGCTCGGCCCCGCCTGTTGCTCACAGCCCGGCCCAGGGCGCTGCGGGCGGCACGGGCGGCGCGGGAGCGGAGCCGCGGGGCGGGTGCAAGGCGGGGGCGGGGCCTCTGCGCCCGGGCCGCCTCCTCGGCCTATAACTGAGCCCCCGGGCTCCTCGCTCCCACACGGCCCCCACCGGACCCGTGAAGCGGCTTCGCCCCTTGCTTTGGACCTCGGGCCTCACTCCTCCTCCAGATGGACCCCAAGTGCTCCTGCCCCACTGGTAAGGGAGCCCTGCCTTTGAGCCTTAGGATGCCCCCTTCCCGGGCACAGGACGAGAAGGGAGGGCTTTGAGTTTGAGCTCAGGAGGACTCCTGTCACGGGTCCAGGGCTTTCTTGGTAGCCAGGCTCCTGAGGGCACGTCAGTCTCCCTTTGCCTCTCCGTTGACACTGAGGGCACGGAGGCTCCAGGCTGTCCTTCTTGAGGTCACCCGGCAGGTCAGGGGATTGCTAGACCGGGACCCAGCGTTTGGAGGCGGTCTCGGACCTGCCACGATTTGATGGGAGGAGGGGACGCTGCCTCTTTAGGGTTCAGGCCATGGGCCCCGGCCCCCGGCCCCAGTCGGCCTGGGCTGCGTCTGGAGCCCGGGACCTTCCCTGTGGAGTCCCATCAGGAGGGGACTTACTCTCCTTGGACCAGAAGAGAGGAGCTGGGGCTTCTCTATCCGCCCGAGTGGACACGAGCTCCCAGGGCTGGGTCCTGACAGAGGAGGAGGGCTCAGGGAGGCATTGCTGACCGTCTGCTGTGGCTCCTGCATCCCCGTCCCTGCTCACTGCTGGCCTCCTTTCCCTTCCCGGCAGGCGGCTCCTGCGGCTGCGCTGGATCCTGCACCTGCACCTGCAAAGCCTGCAGATGCGCCTCCTGCAAGAAGAGTGAGTGTGCGGGGCCTTCTCTGGGAATGCGGGGTCTGGGCTGAGTGCGAGGAGGGGGCCCAGAGCTCAGCAGGCAGGCAGGAGCAGGACAGTGACCAGACTTCCCGGCACCCCCCTCACCAGGAAGGGATTCACAGTCAGAGCTGGAATCACCTTCGGCATGACCGAGACCCAGGCGCGCACTAGAGAACAGGGAGACTGAGGCCCAGACGGGCCACCGACAAACAACCTCAGACCTGTCACTAGAACTAGTCCTCCTGCCTCCTGAGTCCCGCTTCCGAATCCTCTCAGGGACTGAAGCACTTTAGGGACAGGAACCAGTGGCCGTGCGTGGCTTCTCGGACCTGGTGCAGCCCCTCCCTGTCGAAGCAGCCCAGAGCTTCCCTATCCCGAGCGGGAGCTGCTCTGTGCGGGCTTTGCCTCCACTTTGATCCCGAGGACTTGGCTCCCATCACTGGTGGTGCTGGGGGCTGGCTTTCTCCTGTCCCCAGAGGCCCTGCTCACTGTCTCTCCAAGGCGCTGTGCCCTGTCCTGGGCACAGATGGGCCGGGCAACCTGAATCTAGTGTCTGAGAGCAATTACCTCAGGACAGAGGACACCATCGTAAACTCAGGGTCTGGGCCCGAGGGCGGCTGGGGCCAGGCCTGCTGCTGGGAAGGGTGGTTCCGGACAACGCGTGGTCCGACCGCACGCTGCCCTTGCCTCCCCAGGCTGCTGCTCCTGCTGCCCCGTGGGCTGCGCCAAGTGTGCCCAGGGCTGCGCCAAGTGTGCCCAGGGCTGCGTCTGCAAAGGGGCCTCGGACAAGTGCAGCTGCTGTGCCTGATGTCGCGGAGAGCCTGCCCCGGGTGTCCACAGAGCAACCAGGACAAACCTGCATTTTACCGTTTTTCATACAACCGGACCTGACGCTACATTCCTTTTTCTATGAAATCTGTGACTTGTAATAAAAGCTGTTGACTTTATTCTGGCTCTGTCTTCCTTGGTGTGTCTTGGACAAAGAGACTCCGTGCCCATCAGGGCTGGCGTGGGGAACTGGACTGGACGTGCAGAGACCTCGGCTCTGGACCAAAGAGCACCCCCCCACACACCCCACACCCCCAAAACACACACACTGAGCGTCTCAGCCGCTTAGGTTAATTTGAGCTTCCGTTTCTCAGCTCCAAAGGATACCCTCGCCAGATGACATAGGGCATTGGACACACAGAGGACACACTCCCTCTATTCCCCTTAGGAGTACGGATTGCAGAGAAAGTTGCCCATTTCTCATTTTCCTTCTCTGGGGGCCCCTGCCAAACTCAGCGCTCGGTGATGAGAGCCTAGAAAAGTACCCAGAGGGGATGGAATCCCACACCCCTCTCGTGTGACTTCTGCACGGGGCTTGCGTCTAAAACACCCTGGAAAGACCTCTTTGTATTTTCTGCCACAGTTTTCACCCTGGTCAGGAAAACGGATCGCGAAGAAAACACGTCAAAGGACACGATATGTGACACCCAGTTTTCCCTTCAACACGTAAAACCACCTTCACACGTGGAGGAGCAATTCTGGAAACTGGACGCTCTCATATGCTGCACGTACGTTGAAAGTGTGCCCGAGTCCTGGGAACACTTCACAGATGCCCCACTGTGTGGACCACACACGCCTGGAGCAGCTCTGCCCCCTGCCTCCCCACAGGGAACCTCAGTCTTGGCTTGCCCAGGGCTACGGACAGGACACTCGCCACCCGTGACAGCTCCCTGCAGGGGCTTGGCTCTGAATCTTCGCAAGTACCTCCCTAGGTCAGGCTGACATCTTCCCTTCCCTCAAAAACCAGCCCGTGGCTCCCTGACACCCCGAAAGAAAGTGATTTGGATTTGGTGGGAATTTCCCGGCTGTTTCCCTGAGACCTGGTTTCAGAAGAAGGGCTTCACGTGTTCCTCTGCAGAGTGATGGTGGTGCTGCAGTGCGTGGCGGGGGGGGGGGGGGCCTGGTGGGGTTTATTAGCAACAAGTGTGTGCTGAGGGAACGGGTAGTCTATTTCAGGTGTTGGGCCCCCTGGCGGTCTGGGGAGGGAACTCCTATTTGATGGGCACTCCGAGAGAAAGAGGAGACACGTGGCTCAGAAGTCAGGACCAAGATGGGCCACAGGTGCCCCGAGTGCACAGGGCATTTCGGGAGCCGGCCCGTGCTGCGTGCGTGGGCGTCGGCGTCAGGCACTCAGGTTCACAGCCACCGTGCCACTTCCTGACCTGGCAAGTCACTGATACTCTCTGAGATTTCATTTCCTCCTTTCGATACAAAAGATTAATGTCAAAGAGGGGGAATGAGCGAGATAGTGGCCTGGCTCCCAGCTCGGGCTTCCCCCACGGTGTCCCGTACGATCGCTCTCTCCACACTGACATCTGTGCACAGAGAATCCTTGAGCTCCCGACAAGCTCCTGGAGAAAGGCTCCCTGGTTTGCAAGCAAGCTCATGGTGAGGGCAGAGATGGATAGGAACCTTGCTTATCCAGGGCCAGAGGGCGTGGGGATGTCCTCCAACAAGCCCCGTGGAACGAGTCACCGCCACAGCGTTTGGACAGACTCGGTGAACCTGCATGGTCTGGAGTGATGGTGCCAGTTCCAGAGAGGTTAAGCAACTTACCCAAGGGCACACAGCCTATACTCAGAGGACTAAACCTACACTGCAGCTGTCTCACCTCCCGGCCACACGGTGCCGGTTATGACATCACTGGAGGCTGAGTCCGGCCTCTCCTTTTTCAGGGCTGCAGGGTCTTCGGAGACAGTCCAGCTGTGCTCCTGGCTGCAGAGGTGGGAGGCCGAAGCCCACAGAGGTCACAGAGCTGTGCGGAGGGTTCTGGCTGCCGGCTCAGGGCTCTCCCACTGCTGCCTCTGTGCCAGGTGTTCAGTGTTCTCACCCTTCGTGGGATGACATGGTGTCCGGTTGGGCGCGGGGCTGCAGTCAGCCTGCAGTCAGCCTGCAGGAGGGCCAGTCCCATCTGTGCCACGTACAGCCATGGGACATAACCTCTCTGTGGCTCCGTCTGCTCTGCTCTAAAGGGAAAATAATAGTGTCTGGCTCTCGGGATTAAAGAACTGAATACATGCCAAGAAGGTCAGAATATACTGGGCACTCAGTGAGCAATCGATCACATCACCCATTCATTTATTTATCTATTGATTTATTTGTTATCATCAGCCTAGGAGACACTGTTCTCCTTCCAGACACGCAAGCAAGGACGGTGTGTTTCGCTCTGTGCTCTGGGCCGTCCCCATCGACCCTGTGAGCGTGGGACCAGTACCCCCGAGAGGGTTATCCTGCCTTCACGCAAAGAGCCGTCGACACTACAGATAGAAAGCCGTGAGGAGCACAGTCGGTGTCCTCCTCACAGACACAGAAGGGTCCTGCCACTTCTGCTGTCACCTGCATCAGGATTTCCTTACCATTTTCTTTTCAGTGATTTTCTGAAATACGTTATACCAAAAGAAACCTCTCGAACGCTACTGAAGGAGAGAGTCAGAAGGTAGCCACAAAATCATAAATACATTCCTACTGTGTCACCTTGGTCGCCCCCAGGATTGAGCTGGACATGGTAGAGACGGGCCGAGGACACAGCTCTGGGCCAAAGGGGAGCTTGCTCACTGACTCCCTCTTTCAGCTGCGAAGCGACAAAAACACAGAAGCAGGGCACCACTCCCCAGCCCTGTGTGCCTGCCTCAGTAGCCTCCCTGTACTGTAGGGACTTTGGACTTTGGGAAGCGGGCTCCTGACTGCTGTCTCCCTTCCCGGTTGGTGTGACAACTCAAAGAGCAAAAGTGACTAACAAGGCTTGGCATGGACTCCATGGTGAGTAACTGTCAGGACTACTCAAAGGGAACTCTATCCACTTGTCTCGCTTTGTTATTTACCGCCGGGTCTGCCTATCACCTACAATGATGCCGCCCCTGGGGAAGCATCCCATGATGAGGGAACCTCCACCCTGGCGTGGGGGTGGACCGGCTACAGTGAGGAGCGCCCCTGGAAAGTTCAGGCAAAGAAGCCCCCGGACAAATGAGCCAGGATCCCTCCAGGAAAGGAAAACACAAGTGACGCCTCGCGGCTGAAGGCAATGTTCACCGCGCTGCGGTTACAGGAGGCGGTACCGGACAAACGCTTCCAAAGGACCGTGGTGGGGACCGGGGCTGGCAACGCCCGGGGACACATGGGGTCGGCCAAACGGTGGTGAGGGTCACATCCGCCTGCGCTCTCTGACACCGCTCCCCGGCTCCAGCCAAGCCAGGGACACGAGCGGGAGGCGGGGGCTGTTCTCAGGCTGCAGGAAACGGCGACCCGGAGGCCGGCGGCGCGGGGCCTGGGGCCTGGGGCGGGGAAGACCGGAGGACGCGGGAGCCGGATTCCTGCACAAGCCGCCAACACGGTGGCTGCTCCCGTCGGGCACATTGGGAAGGGGCGGCCAGGGGGCTGGGACACCGCTTACCGCACGGCACCCGGTTCCTCCGCTCCAGCCGGCACCGACGTGGAATCGTGCGCTCGGCCCCGCCTGTTGCTCACAGCCCGGCCCAGGGCGCTGCGGGCGGCACGGGCGGCGCGGGCGCGGAGCCGCGGGGCGGGTGCAAGGCGGGGGCGGGGCCTCTGCGCCCGGGCCGCCTCCTCGGCCTATAACTGAGCCCCCGGGCTCCTCGCTCCCACACGGCCCCCACCGGACCCGTGAAGCGGCTTCGCCCCTTGCTTTGGACCTCGGGCCTCACTCCTCCTCCAGATGGACCCCAAGTGCTCCTGCCCCACTGGTAAGGGAGCCCTGCCTTTGAGCCTTAGGATGCCCCCTTCCCGGGCACAGGACGAGAAGGGAGGGCTTTGAGTTTGAGCTCAGGAGGACTCCTGTCACGGGTCCAGGGCTTTCTTGGTAGCCAGGCTCCTGAGGGCACGTCAGTCTCCCTTTGCCTCTCCGTTGACACTGAGGGCACGGAGGCTCCAGGCTGTCCTTCTTGAGGTCACCCGGCAGGTCAGGGGATTGCTAGACCGGGACCCAGCGTTTGGAGGCGGTCTCGGACCTGCCACGATTTGATGGGAGGAGGGGACGCTGCCTCTTTAGGGTTCAGGCCATGGGCCCCGGCCCCCGGCCCCAGTCGGCCTGGGCTGCGTCTGGAGCCCGGGACCTTCCCTGTGGAGTCCCATCAGGAGGGGACTTACTCTCCTTGGACCAGAAGAGAGGAGCTGGGGCTTCTCTATCCGCCCGAGTGGACACGAGCTCCCAGGGCTGGGTCCTGACAGAGGAGGAGGGCTCAGGGAGGCATTGCTGACCGTCTGCTGTGGCTCCTGCATCCCCGTCCCTGCTCACTGCTGGCCTCCTTTCCCTTCCCGGCAGGCGGCTCCTGCGGCTGCGCTGGATCCTGCACCTGCACCTGCAAAGCCTGCAGATGCGCCTCCTGCAAGAAGAGTGAGTGTGCGGGGCCTTCTCTGGGAATGCGGGGTCTGGGCTGAGTGCGAGGAGGGGGCCCAGAGCTCAGCAGGCAGGCAGGAGCAGGACAGTGACCAGACTTCCCGGCACCCCCCTCACCAGGAAGGGATTCACAGTCAGAGCTGGAATCACCTTCGGCATGACCGAGACCCAGGCGCGCACTAGAGAACAGGGAGACTGAGGCCCAGACGGGTCACCGACAAACAACCTCAGACCTGTCACTAGAACTAGTCCTCCTGCCTCCTGAGTCCCGCTTCCGAATCCTCTCAGGGACTGAAGCACTTTAGGGACAGGAACCAGTGGCCGTGCGTGGCTTCTCGGACCTGGTGCAGCCCCTCCCTGTCGAAGCAGCCCAGAGCTTCCCTATCCCGAGCGGGAGCTGCTCTGTGCGGGCTTTGCCTCCACTTTGATCCCGAGGACTTGGCTCCCATCACTGGTGGTGCTGGGGGCTGGCTTTCTCCTGTCCCCAGAGGCCCTGCTCACTGTCTCTCCAAGGCGCTGTGCCCTGTCCTGGGCACAGATGGGCCGGGCAACCTGAACCTAGTGTCTGAGAGCAATTACCTCAGGACAGAGGACACCATCGTAAACTCAGGGTCTGGGCCCGAGGGCGGCTGGGGCCAGGCCTGCTGCTGGGAAGGGTGGTTCCGGACAACGCGTGGTCCGACCGCACGCTGCCCTTGCCTCCCCAGGCTGCTGCTCCTGCTGCCCCGTGGGCTGCGCCAAGTGTGCCCAGGGCTGCGCCAAGTGTGCCCAGGGCTGCGTCTGCAAAGGGGCCTCGGACAAGTGCAGCTGCTGTGCCTGATGTCGCGGAGAGCCTGCCCCGGGTGTCCACAGAGCAACCAGGACAAACCTGCATTTTACCGTTTTTCATACAACCGGACCTGACGCTACATTCCTTTTTCTATGAAATCTGTGACTTGTAATAAAAGCTGTTGACTTTATTCTGGCTCTGTCTTCCTTGGTGTGTCTTGGACAAAGAGACTCCGTGCCCATCAGGGCTGGCGTGGGGAACTGGACTGGACGTGCAGAGACCTCGGCTCTGGACCAAAGAGCACCCCCCCACACACCCCACACCCCCAAAACACACACACTGAGCGTCTCAGCCGCTTAGGTTAATTTGAGCTTCCGTTTTTCAGCTCCAAAGGATACCCTCGCCAGATGACATAGGGCATTGGACACACAGAGGACACACTCCCTCTATTCCCCTTAGGAGTACGGATTGCAGAGAAAGTTGCCCATTTCTCATTTTCCTTCTCTGGGGGCCCCTGCCAAACTCAGCGCTCGGTGATGAGAGCCTAGAAAAGTACCCAGAGGGGATGGAATCCCACACCCCTCTCGTGTGACTTCTGCACGGGGCTTGCGTCTAAAACACCCTGGAAAGACCTCTTTGTATTTTCTGCCACAGTTTTCACCCTGGTCAGGAAAACGGATCGCGAAGAAAACACGTCAAAGGACACGATATGTGACACCCAGTTTTCCCTTCAACACGTAAAACCACCTTCACACGTGGAGGAGCAATTCTGGAAACTGGACGCTCTCATATGCTGCACGTACGTTGAAAGTGTGCCCGAGTCCTGGGAACACTTCACAGATGCCCCACTGTGTGGACCACACACGCCTGGAGCAGCTCTGCCCCCTGCCTCCCCACAGGGAACCTCAGTCTTGGCTTGCCCAGGGCTACGGACAGGACACTCGCCACCCGTGACAGCTCCCTGCAGGGGCTTGGCTCTGAATCTTCGCAAGTACCTCCCTAGGTCAGGCTGACATCTTCCCTTCCCTCAAAAACCAGCCCGTGGCTCCCTGACACCCCGAAAGAAAGTGATTTGGATTTGGTGGGAATTTCCCGGCTGTTTCCCTGAGACCTGGTTTCAGAAGAAGGGCTTCACGTGTTCCTCTGCAGAGTGATGGTGGTGCTGCAGTGCGTGGCGGGGGGGGGGGGGGGGCCTGGTGGGGTTTATTAGCAACAAGTGTGTGCTGAGGGAACGGGTAGTCTATTTCAGGTGTTGGGCCCCCTGGCGGTCTGGGGAGGGAACTCCTATTTGATGGGCACTCCGAGAGAAAGAGGAGACACGTGGCTCAGAAGTCAGGACCAAGATGGGCCACAGGTGCCCCGAGTGCACAGGGCATTTCGGGAGCCGGCCCGTGCTGCGTGCGTGGGCGTCGGCGTCAGGCACTCAGGTTCACAGCCACCGTGCCACTTCCTGACCTGGCAAGTCACTGATACTCTCTGAGATTTCATTTCCTCCTTTCGATACAAAAGATTAATGTCAAAGAGGGGGAATGAGCGAGATAGTGGCCTGGCTCCCAGCTCGGGCTTCCCCCACGGTGTCCCGTACGATCGCTCTCTCCACACTGACATCTGTGCACAGAGAATCCTTGAGCTCCCGACAAGCTCCTGGAGAAAGGCTCCCTGGTTTGCAAGCAAGCTCATGGTGAGGGCAGAGATGGATAGGAACCTTGCTTATCCAGGGCCAGAGGGCGTGGGGATGTCCTCCAACAAGCCCCGTGGAACGAGTCACCGCCACAGCGTTTGGACAGACTCGGTGAACCTGCATGGTCTGGAGTGATGGTGCCAGTTCCAGAGAGGTTAAGCAACTTACCCAAGGGCACACAGCCTATACTCAGAGGACTAAACCTACACTGCAGCTGTCTCACCTCCCGGCCACACGGTGCCGGTTATGACATCACTGGAGGCTGAGTCCGGCCTCTCCTTTTTCAGGGCTGCAGGGTCTTCGGAGACAGTCCAGCTGTGCTCCTGGCTGCAGAGGTGGGAGGCCGAAGCCCACAGAGGTCACAGAGCTGTGCGGAGGGTTCTGGCTGCCGGCTCAGGGCTCTCCCACTGCTGCCTCTGTGCCAGGTGTTCAGTGTTCTCACCCTTCGTGGGATGACATGGTGTCCGGTTGGGCGCGGGGCTGCAGTCAGCCTGCAGTCAGCCTGCAGGAGGGCCAGTCCCATCTGTGCCACGTACAGCCATGGGACATAACCTCTCTGTGGCTCCGTCTGCTCTGCTCTAAAGGAAAAATAATAGTGTCTGGCTCTCGGGATTAAAGAACTGAATACATGCCAAGAAGGTCAGAATATACTGGGCACTCAGTGAGCAATCGATCACATCACCCATTCATTTATTTATCTATTGATTTATTTGTTATCATCAGCCTAGGAGACACTGTTCTCCTTCCAGACACGCAAGCAAGGACGGTGTGTTTCGCTCTGTGCTCTGGGCCGTCCCCATCGACCCTGTGAGCGTGGGACCAGTACCCCCGAGAGGGTTATCCTGCCTTCACGCAAAGAGCCGTCGACACTACAGATAGAAAGCCGTGAGGAGCACAGTCGGTGTCCTCCTCACAGACACAGAAGGGTCCTGCCACTTCTGCTGTCACCTGCATCAGGATTTCCTTACCATTTTCTTTTCAGTGATTTTCTGAAATACGTTATACCAAAAGAAACCTCTCGAACGCTACTGAAGGAGAGAGTCAGAAGGTAGCCACAAAATCATAAATACATTCCTACTGTGTCACCTTGGTCGCCCCCAGGATTGAGCTGGACATGGTAGAGACGGGCCGAGGACACAGCTCTGGGCCAAAGGGGAGCTTGCTCACTGACTCCCTCTTTCAGCTGCGAAGCGACAAAAACACAGAAGCAGGGCACCACTCCCCAGCCCTGTGTGCCTGCCTCAGTAGCCTCCCTGTACTGTAGGGACTTTGGACTTTGGGAAGCGGGCTCCTGACTGCTGTCTCCCTTCCCGGTTGGTGTGACAACTCAAAGAGCAAAAGTGACTAACAAGGCTTGGCATGGACTCCATGGTGAGTAACTGTCAGGACTACTCAAAGGGAACTCTATCCACTTGTCTCGCTTTGTTATTTACCGCCGGGTCTGCCTATCACCTACAATGATGCCGCCCCTGGGGAAGCATCCCATGATGAGGGAACCTCCACCCTGGCGTGGGGGTGGACCGGCTACAGTGAGGAGCGCCCCTGGAAAGTTCAGGCAAAGAAGCCCCCGGACAAATGAGCCAGGATCCCTCCAGGAAAGGAAAACACAAGTGACGCCTCGCGGCTGAAGGCAATGTTCACCGCGCTGCGGTTACAGGAGGCGGTACCGGAAAAACGCTTCCAAAGGACCGTGGTGGGGACCGGGGCTGGCAACGCCCGGGGACACATGGGGTCGGCCAAACGGTGGTGAGGGTCACATCCGCCTGCGCTCTCTGACACCGCTCCCCGGCTCCAGCCAAGCCAGGGACACGAGCGGGAGGCGGGGGCTGTTCTCAGGCTGCAGGAAACGGCGACCCGGAGGCCGGCGGCGCGGGGCCTGGGGCCTGGGGCGGGGAAGACCGGAGGACGCGGGAGCCGGATTCCTGCACAAGCCGCCAACACGGTGGCTGCTCCCGTCGGGCACATTGGGAAGGGGCGGCCAGGGGGCTGGGACACCGCTTACCGCACGGCACCCGGTTCCTCCGCTCCAGCCGGCACCGACGTGGAATCGTGCGCTCGGCCCCGCCTGTTGCTCACAGCCCGGCCCAGGGCGCTGCGGGCGGCACGGGCGGCGCGGGCGCGGAGCCGCGGGGCGGGTGCAAGGCGGGGGCGGGGCCTCTGCGCCCGGGCCGCCTCCTCGGCCTATAACTGAGCCCCCGGGCTCCTCGCTCCCACACGGCCCCCACCGGACCCGTGAAGCGGCTTCGCCCCTTGCTTTGGACCTCGGGCCTCACTCCTCCTCCAGATGGACCCCAAGTGCTCCTGCCCCACTGGTAAGGGAGCCCTGCCTTTGAGCCTTAGGATGCCCCCTTCCCGGGCACAGGACGAGAAGGGAGGGCTTTGAGTTTGAGCTCAGGAGGACTCCTGTCACGGGTCCAGGGCTTTCTTGGTAGCCAGGCTCCTGAGGGCACGTCAGTCTCCCTTTGCCTCTCCGTTGACACTGAGGGCACGGAGGCTCCAGGCTGTCCTTCTTGAGGTCACCCGGCAGGTCAGGGGATTGCTAGACCGGGACCCAGCGTTTGGAGGCGGTCTCGGACCTGCCACGATTTGATGGGAGGAGGGGACGCTGCCTCTTTAGGGTTCAGGCCATGGGCCCCGGCCCCCGGCCCCAGTCGGCCTGGGCTGCGTCTGGAGCCCGGGACCTTCCCTGTGGAGTCCCATCAGGAGGGGACTTACTCTCCTTGGACCAGAAGAGAGGAGCTGGGGCTTCTCTATCCGCCCGAGTGGACACGAGCTCCCAGGGCTGGGTCCTGACAGAGGAGGAGGGCTCAGGGAGGCATTGCTGACCGTCTGCTGTGGCTCCTGCATCCCCGTCCCTGCTCACTGCTGGCCTCCTTTCCCTTCCCGGCAGGCGGCTCCTGCGGCTGCGCTGGATCCTGCACCTGCACCTGCAAAGCCTGCAGATGCGCCTCCTGCAAGAAGAGTGAGTGTGCGGGGCCTTCTCTGGGAATGCGGGGTCTGGGCTGAGTGCGAGGAGGGGGCCCAGAGCTCAGCAGGCAGGCAGGAGCAGGACAGTGACCAGACTTCCCGGCACCCCCCTCACCAGGAAGGGATTCACAGTCAGAGCTGGAATCACCTTCGGCATGACCGAGACCCAGGCGCGCACTAGAGAACAGGGAGACTGAGGCCCAGACGGGCCACCGACAAACAACCTCAGACCTGTCACTAGAACTAGTCCTCCTGCCTCCTGAGTCCCGCTTCCGAATCCTCTCAGGGACTGAAGCACTTTAGGGACAGGAACCAGTGGCCGTGCGTGGCTTCTCGGACCTGGTGCAGCCCCTCCCTGTCGAAGCAGCCCAGAGCTTCCCTATCCCGAGCGGGAGCTGCTCTGTGCGGGCTTTGCCTCCACTTTGATCCCGAGGACTTGGCTCCCATCACTGGTGGTGCTGGGGGCTGGCTTTCTCCTGTCCCCAGAGGCCCTGCTCACTGTCTCTCCAAGGCGCTGTGCCCTGTCCTGGGCACAGATGGGCCGGGCAACCTGAACCTAGTGTCTGAGAGCAATTACCTCAGGACAGAGGACACCATCGTAAACTCAGGGTCTGGGCCCGAGGGCGGCTGGGGCCAGGCCTGCTGCTGGGAAGGGTGGTTCCGGACAACGCGTGGTCCGACCGCACGCTGCCCTTGCCTCCCCAGGCTGCTGCTCCTGCTGCCCCGTGGGCTGCGCCAAGTGTGCCCAGGGCTGCGCCAAGTGTGCCCAGGGCTGCGTCTGCAAAGGGGCCTCGGACAAGTGCAGCTGCTGTGCCTGATGTCGCGGAGAGCCTGCCCCGGGTGTCCACAGAGCAACCAGGACAAACCTGCATTTTACCGTTTTTCATACAACCGGACCTGACGCTACATTCCTTTTTCTATGAAATCTGTGACTTGTAATAAAAGCTGTTGACTTTATTCTGGCTCTGTCTTCCTTGGTGTGTCTTGGACAAAGAGACTCCGTGCCCATCAGGGCTGGCGTGGGGAACTGGACTGGACGTGCAGAGACCTCGGCTCTGGACCAAAGAGCACCCCCCCACACACCCCACACCCCCAAAACACACACACTGAGCGTCTTAGCCGCTTAGGTTAATTTGAGCTTCCGTTTCTCAGCTCCAAAGGATACCCTCGCCAGATGACATAGGGCATTGGACACACAGAGGACACACTCCCTCTATTCCCCTTAGGAGTACGGATTGCAGAGAAAGTTGCCCATTTCTCATTTTCCTTCTCTGGGGGCCCCTGCCAAACTCAGCGCTCGGTGATGAGAGCCTAGAAAAGTACCCAGAGGGGATGGAATCCCACACCCCTCTCGTGTGACTTCTGCACGGGGCTTGCGTCTAAAACACCCTGGAAAGACCTCTTTGTATTTTCTGCCACAGTTTTCACCCTGGTCAGGAAAACGGATCGCGAAGAAAACACGTCAAAGGACACGATATGTGACACCCAGTTTTCCCTTCAACACGTAAAACCACCTTCACACGTGGAGGAGCAATTCTGGAAACTGGACGCTCTCATATGCTGCACGTACGTTGAAAGTGTGCCCGAGTCCTGGGAACACTTCACAGATGCCCCACTGTGTGGACCACACACGCCTGGAGCAGCTCTGCCCCCTGCCTCCCCACAGGGAACCTCAGTCTTGGCTTGCCCAGGGCTACGGACAGGACACTCGCCACCCGTGACAGCTCCCTGCAGGGGCTTGGCTCTGAATCTTCGCAAGTACCTCCCTAGGTCAGGCTGACATCTTCCCTTCCCTCAAAAACCAGCCCGTGGCTCCCTGACACCCCGAAAGAAAGTGATTTGGATTTGGTGGGAATTTCCCGGCTGTTTCCCTGAGACCTGGTTTCAGAAGAAGGGCTTCACGTGTTCCTCTGCAGAGTGATGGTGGTGCTGCAGTGCGTGGCGGGGGGGGGGGGGGGCCTGGTGGGGTTTATTAGCAACAAGTGTGTGCTGAGGGAACGGGTAGTCTATTTCAGGTGTTGGGCCCCCTGGCGGTCTGGGGAGGGAACTCCTATTTGATGGGCACTCCGAGAGAAAGAGGAGACACGTGGCTCAGAAGTCAGGACCAAGATGGGCCACAGGTGCCCCGAGTGCACAGGGCATTTCGGGAGCCGGCCCGTGCTGCGTGCGTGGGCGTCGGCGTCAGGCACTCAGGTTCACAGCCACCGTGCCACTTCCTGACCTGGCAAGTCACTGATACTCTCTGAGATTTCATTTCCTCCTTTCGATACAAAAGATTAATGTCAAAGAGGGGGAATGAGCGAGATAGTGGCCTGGCTCCCAGCTCGGGCTTCCCCCACGGTGTCCCGTACGATCGCTCTCTCCACACTGACATCTGTGCACAGAGAATCCTTGAGCTCCCGACAAGCTCCTGGAGAAAGGCTCCCTGGTTTGCAAGCAAGCTCATGGTGAGGGCAGAGATGGATAGGAACCTTGCTTATCCAGGGCCAGAGGGCGTGGGGATGTCCTCCAACAAGCCCTGTGGAACGAGTCACCGCCACAGCGTTTGGACAGACTCGGTGAACCTGCATGGTCTGGAGTGATGGTGCCAGTTCCAGAGAGGTTAAGCAACTTACCCAAGGGCACACAGCCTATACTCAGAGGACTAAACCTACACTGCAGCTGTCTCACCTCCCGGCCACACGGTGCCGGTTATGACATCACTGGAGGCTGAGTCCGGCCTCTCCTTTTTCAGGGCTGCAGGGTCTTCGGAGACAGTCCAGCTGTGCTCCTGGCTGCAGAGGTGGGAGGCCGAAGCCCACAGAGGTCACAGAGCTGTGCGGAGGGTTCTGGCTGCCGGCTCAGGGCTCTCCCACTGCTGCCTCTGTGCCAGGTGTTCAGTGTTCTCACCCTTCGTGGGATGACATGGTGTCCGGTTGGGCGCGGGGCTGCAGTCAGCCTGCAGTCAGCCTGCAGGAGGGCCAGTCCCATCTGTGCCACGTACAGCCATGGGACATAACCTCTCTGTGGCTCCGTCTGCTCTGCTCTAAAGGGAAAATAATAGTGTCTGGCTCTCGGGATTAAAGAACTGAATACATGCCAAGAAGGTCAGAATATACTGGGCACTCAGTGAGCAATCGATCACATCACCCATTCATTTATTTATCTATTGATTTATTTGTTATCATCAGCCTAGGAGACACTGTTCTCCTTCCAGACACGCAAGCAAGGACGGTGTGTTTCGCTCTGTGCTCTGGGCCGTCCCCATCGACCCTGTGAGCGTGGGACCAGTACCCCCGAGAGGGTTATCCTGCCTTCACGCAAAGAGCCGTCGACACTACAGATAGAAAGCCGTGAGGAGCACAGTCGGTGTCCTCCTCACAGACACAGAAGGGTCCTGCCACTTCTGCTGTCACCTGCATCAGGATTTCCTTACCATTTTCTTTTCAGTGATTTTCTGAAATACGTTATACCAAAAGAAACCTCTCGAACGCTACTGAAGGAGAGAGTCAGAAGGTAGCCACAAAATCATAAATACATTCCTACTGTGTCACCTTGGTCGCCCCCAGGATTGAGCTGGACATGGTAGAGACGGGCCGAGGACACAGCTCTGGGCCAAAGGGGAGCTTGCTCACTGACTCCCTCTTTCAGCTGCGAAGCGACAAAAACACAGAAGCAGGGCACCACTCCCCAGCCCTGTGTGCCTGCCTCAGTAGCCTCCCTGTACTGTAGGGACTTTGGACTTTGGGAAGCGGGCTCCTGACTGCTGTCTCCCTTCCCGGTTGGTGTGACAACTCAAAGAGCAAAAGTGACTAACAAGGCTTGGCATGGACTCCATGGTGAGTAACTGTCAGGACTACTCAAAGGGAACTCTATCCACTTGTCTCGCTTTGTTATTTACCGCCGGGTCTGCCTATCACCTACAATGATGCCGCCCCTGGGGAAGCATCTCATGATGAGGGAACCTCCACCCTGGCGTGGGGGTGGACCGGCTACAGTGAGGAGCGCCCCTGGAAAGTTCAGGCAAAGAAGCCCCCGGACAAATGAGCCAGGATCCCTCCAGGAAAGGAAAACACAAGTGACGCCTCGCGGCTGAAGGCAATGTTCACCGCGCTGCGGTTACAGGAGGCGGTACCGGAAAAACGCTTCCAAAGGACCGTGGTGGGGACCGGGGCTGGCAACGCCCGGGGACACATGGGGTCGGCCAAACGGTGGTGAGGGTCACATCCGCCTGCGCTCTCTGACACCGCTCCCCGGCTCCAGCCAAGCCAGGGACACGAGCGGGAGGCGGGGGCTGTTCTCAGGCTGCAGGAAACGGCGACCCGGAGGCCGGCGGCGCGGGGCCTGGGGCCTGGGGCGGGGAAGACCGGAGGACGCGGGAGCCGGATTCCTGCACAAGCCGCCAACACGGTGGCTGCTCCCGTCGGGCACATTGGGAAGGGGCGGCCAGGGGGCTGGGACACCGCTTACCGCACGGCACCCGGTTCCTCCGCTCCAGCCGGCACCGACGTGGAATCGTGCGCTCGGCCCCGCCTGTTGCTCACAGCCCGGCCCAGGGCGCTGCGGGCGGCACGGGCGGCGCGGGAGCGGAGCCGCGGGGCGGGTGCAAGGCGGGGGCGGGGCCTCTGCGCCCGGGCCGCCTCCTCGGCCTATAACTGAGCCCCCGGGCTCCTCGCTCCCACACGGCCCCCACCGGACCCGTGAAGCGGCTTCGCCCCTTGCTTTGGACCTCGGGCCTCACTCCTCCTCCAGATGGACCCCAAGTGCTCCTGCCCCACTGGTAAGGGAGCCCTGCCTTTGAGCCTTAGGATGCCCCCTTCCCGGGCACAGGACGAGAAGGGAGGGCTTTGAGTTTGAGCTCAGGAGGACTCCTGTCACGGGTCCAGGGCTTTCTTGGTAGCCAGGCTCCTGAGGGCACGTCAGTCTCCCTTTGCCTCTCCGTTGACACTGAGGGCACGGAGGCTCCAGGCTGTCCTTCTTGAGGTCACCCGGCAGGTCAGGGGATTGCTAGACCGGGACCCAGCGTTTGGAGGCGGTCTCGGACCTGCCACGATTTGATGGGAGGAGGGGACGCTGCCTCTTTAGGGTTCAGGCCATGGGCCCCGGCCCCCGGCCCCAGTCGGCCTGGGCTGCGTCTGGAGCCCGGGACCTTCCCTGTGGAGTCCCATCAGGAGGGGACTTACTCTCCTTGGACCAGAAGAGAGGAGCTGGGGCTTCTCTATCCGCCCGAGTGGACACGAGCTCCCAGGGCTGGGTCCTGACAGAGGAGGAGGGCTCAGGGAGGCATTGCTGACCGTCTGCTGTGGCTCCTGCATCCCCGTCCCTGCTCACTGCTGGCCTCCTTTCCCTTCCCGGCAGGCGGCTCCTGCGGCTGCGCTGGATCCTGCACCTGCACCTGCAAAGCCTGCAGATGCGCCTCCTGCAAGAAGAGTGAGTGTGCGGGGCCTTCTCTGGGAATGCGGGGTCTGGGCTGAGTGCGAGGAGGGGGCCCAGAGCTCAGCAGGCAGGCAGGAGCAGGACAGTGACCAGACTTCCCGGCACCCCCCTCACCAGGAAGGGATTCACAGTCAGAGCTGGAATCACCTTCGGCATGACCGAGACCCAGGCGCGCACTAGAGAACAGGGAGACTGAGGCCCAGACGGGCCACCGACAAACAACCTCAGACCTGTCACTAGAACTAGTCCTCCTGCCTCCTGAGTCCCGCTTCCGAATCCTCTCAGGGACTGAAGCACTTTAGGGACAGGAACCAGTGGCCGTGCGTGGCTTCTCGGACCTGGTGCAGCCCCTCCCTGTCGAAGCAGCCCAGAGCTTCCCTATCCCGAGCGGGAGCTGCTCTGTGCGGGCTTTGCCTCCACTTTGATCCCGAGGACTTGGCTCCCATCACTGGTGGTGCTGGGGGCTGGCTTTCTCCTGTCCCCAGAGGCCCTGCTCACTGTCTCTCCAAGGCGCTGTGCCCTGTCCTGGGCACAGATGGGCCGGGCAACCTGAATCTAGTGTCTGAGAGCAATTACCTCAGGACAGAGGACACCATCGTAAACTCAGGGTCTGGGCCCGAGGGCGGCTGGGGCCAGGCCTGCTGCTGGGAAGGGTGGTTCCGGACAACGCGTGGTCCGACCGCACGCTGCCCTTGCCTCCCCAGGCTGCTGCTCCTGCTGCCCCGTGGGCTGCGCCAAGTGTGCCCAGGGCTGCGCCAAGTGTGCCCAGGGCTGCGTCTGCAAAGGGGCCTCGGACAAGTGCAGCTGCTGTGCCTGATGTCGCGGAGAGCCTGCCCCGGGTGTCCACAGAGCAACCAGGACAAACCTGCATTTTACCGTTTTTCATACAACCGGACCTGACGCTACATTCCTTTTTCTATGAAATCTGTGACTTGTAATAAAAGCTGTTGACTTTATTCTGGCTCTGTCTTCCTTGGTGTGTCTTGGACAAAGAGACTCCGTGCCCATCAGGGCTGGCGTGGGGAACTGGACTGGACGTGCAGAGACCTCGGCTCTGGACCAAAGAGCACCCCCCCACACACCCCACACCCCCAAAACACACACACTGAGCGTCTCAGCCGCTTAGGTTAATTTGAGCTTCCGTTTCTCAGCTCCAAAGGATACCCTCGCCAGATGACATAGGGCATTGGACACACAGAGGACACACTCCCTCTATTCCCCTTAGGAGTACGGATTGCAGAGAAAGTTGCCCATTTCTCATTTTCCTTCTCTGGGGGCCCCTGCCAAACTCAGCGCTCGGTGATGAGAGCCTAGAAAAGTACCCAGAGGGGATGGAATCCCACACCCCTCTCGTGTGACTTCTGCACGGGGCTTGCGTCTAAAACACCCTGGAAAGACCTCTTTGTATTTTCTGCCACAGTTTTCACCCTGGTCAGGAAAACGGATCGCGAAGAAAACACGTCAAAGGACACGATATGTGACACCCAGTTTTCCCTTCAACACGTAAAACCACCTTCACACGTGGAGGAGCAATTCTGGAAACTGGACGCTCTCATATGCTGCACGTACGTTGAAAGTGTGCCCGAGTCCTGGGAACACTTCACAGATGCCCCACTGTGTGGACCACACACGCCTGGAGCAGCTCTGCCCCCTGCCTCCCCACAGGGAACCTCAGTCTTGGCTTGCCCAGGGCTACGGACAGGACACTCGCCACCCGTGACAGCTCCCTGCAGGGGCTTGGCTCTGAATCTTCGCAAGTACCTCCCTAGGTCAGGCTGACATCTTCCCTTCCCTCAAAAACCAGCCCGTGGCTCCCTGACACCCCGAAAGAAAGTGATTTGGATTTGGTGGGAATTTCCCGGCTGTTTCCCTGAGACCTGGTTTCAGAAGAAGGGCTTCACGTGTTCCTCTGCAGAGTGATGGTGGTGCTGCAGTGCGTGGCGGGGGGGGGGGGGCCTGGTGGGGTTTATTAGCAACAAGTGTGTGCTGAGGGAACGGGTAGTCTATTTCAGGTGTTGGGCCCCCTGGCGGTCTGGGGAGGGAACTCCTATTTGATGGGCACTCCGAGAGAAAGAGGAGACACGTGGCTCAGAAGTCAGGACCAAGATGGGCCACAGGTGCCCCGAGTGCACAGGGCATTTCGGGAGCCGGCCCGTGCTGCGTGCGTGGGCGTCGGCGTCAGGCACTCAGGTTCACAGCCACCGTGCCACTTCCTGACCTGGCAAGTCACTGATACTCTCTGAGATTTCATTTCCTCCTTTCGATACAAAAGATTAATGTCAAAGAGGGGGAATGAGCGAGATAGTGGCCTGGCTCCCAGCTCGGGCTTCCCCCACGGTGTCCCGTACGATCGCTCTCTCCACACTGACATCTGTGCACAGAGAATCCTTGAGCTCCCGACAAGCTCCTGGAGAAAGGCTCCCTGGTTTGCAAGCAAGCTCATGGTGAGGGCAGAGATGGATAGGAACCTTGCTTATCCAGGGCCAGAGGGCGTGGGGATGTCCTCCAACAAGCCCCGTGGAACGAGTCACCGCCACAGCGTTTGGACAGACTCGGTGAACCTGCATGGTCTGGAGTGATGGTGCCAGTTCCAGAGAGGTTAAGCAACTTACCCAAGGGCACACAGCCTATACTCAGAGGACTAAACCTACACTGCAGCTGTCTCACCTCCCGGCCACACGGTGCCGGTTATGACATCACTGGAGGCTGAGTCCGGCCTCTCCTTTTTCAGGGCTGCAGGGTCTTCGGAGACAGTCCAGCTGTGCTCCTGGCTGCAGAGGTGGGAGGCCGAAGCCCACAGAGGTCACAGAGCTGTGCGGAGGGTTCTGGCTGCCGGCTCAGGGCTCTCCCACTGCTGCCTCTGTGCCAGGTGTTCAGTGTTCTCACCCTTCGTGGGATGACATGGTGTCCGGTTGGGCGCGGGGCTGCAGTCAGCCTGCAGTCAGCCTGCAGGAGGGCCAGTCCCATCTGTGCCACGTACAGCCATGGGACATAACCTCTCTGTGGCTCCGTCTGCTCTGCTCTAAAGGAAAAATAATAGTGTCTGGCTCTCGGGATTAAAGAACTGAATACATGCCAAGAAGGTCAGAATATACTGGGCACTCAGTGAGCAATCGATCACATCACCCATTCATTTATTTATCTATTGATTTATTTGTTATCATCAGCCTAGGAGACACTGTTCTCCTTCCAGACACGCAAGCAAGGACGGTGTGTTTCGCTCTGTGCTCTGGGCCGTCCCCATCGACCCTGTGAGCGTGGGACCAGTACCCCCGAGAGGGTTATCCTGCCTTCACGCAAAGAGCCGTCGACACTACAGATAGAAAGCCGTGAGGAGCACAGTCGGTGTCCTCCTCACAGACACAGAAGGGTCCTGCCACTTCTGCTGTCACCTGCATCAGGATTTCCTTACCATTTTCTTTTCAGTGATTTTCTGAAATACGTTATACCAAAAGAAACCTCTCGAACGCTACTGAAGGAGAGAGTCAGAAGGTAGCCACAAAATCATAAATACATTCCTACTGTGTCACCTTGGTCGCCCCCAGGATTGAGCTGGACATGGTAGAGACGGGCCGAGGACACAGCTCTGGGCCAAAGGGGAGCTTGCTCACTGACTCCCTCTTTCAGCTGCGAAGCGACAAAAACACAGAAGCAGGGCACCACTCCCCAGCCCTGTGTGCCTGCCTCAGTAGCCTCCCTGTACTGTAGGGACTTTGGACTTTGGGAAGCGGGCTCCTGACTGCTGTCTCCCTTCCCGGTTGGTGTGACAACTCAAAGAGCAAAAGTGACTAACAAGGCTTGGCATGGACTCCATGGTGAGTAACTGTCAGGACTACTCAAAGGGAACTCTATCCACTTGTCTCGCTTTGTTATTTACCGCCGGGTCTGCCTATCACCTACAATGATGCCGCCCCTGGGGAAGCATCTCATGATGAGGGAACCTCCACCCTGGCGTGGGGGTGGACCGGCTACAGTGAGGAGCGCCCCTGGAAAGTTCAGGCAAAGAAGCCCCCGGACAAATGAGCCAGGATCCCTCCAGGAAAGGAAAACACAAGTGACGCCTCGCGGCTGAAGGCAATGTTCACCGCGCTGCGGTTACAGGAGGCGGTACCGGAAAAACGCTTCCAAAGGACCGTGGTGGGGACCGGGGCTGGCAACGCCCGGGGACACATGGGGTCGGCCAAACGGTGGTGAGGGTCACATCCGCCTGCGCTCTCTGACACCGCTCCCCGGCTCCAGCCAAGCCAGGGACACGAGCGGGAGGCGGGGGCTGTTCTCAGGCTGCAGGAAACGGCGACCCGGAGGCCGGCGGCGCGGGGCCTGGGGCCTGGGGCGGGGAAGACCGGAGGACGCGGGAGCCGGATTCCTGCACAAGCCGCCAACACGGTGGCTGCTCCCGTCGGGCACATTGGGAAGGGGCGGCCAGGGGGCTGGGACACCGCTTACCGCACGGCACCCGGTTCCTCCGCTCCAGCCGGCACCGACGTGGAATCGTGCGCTCGGCCCCGCCTGTTGCTCACAGCCCGGCCCAGGGCGCTGCGGGCGGCACGGGCGGCGCGGGAGCGGAGCCGCGGGGCGGGTGCAAGGCGGGGGCGGGGCCTCTGCGCCCGGGCCGCCTCCTCGGCCTATAACTGAGCCCCCGGGCTCCTCGCTCCCACACGGCCCCCACCGGACCCGTGAAGCGGCTTCGCCCCTTGCTTTGGACCTCGGGCCTCACTCCTCCTCCAGATGGACCCCAAGTGCTCCTGCCCCACTGGTAAGGGAGCCCTGCCTTTGAGCCTTAGGATGCCCCCTTCCCGGGCACAGGACGAGAAGGGAGGGCTTTGAGTTTGAGCTCAGGAGGACTCCTGTCACGGGTCCAGGGCTTTCTTGGTAGCCAGGCTCCTGAGGGCACGTCAGTCTCCCTTTGCCTCTCCGTTGACACTGAGGGCACGGAGGCTCCAGGCTGTCCTTCTTGAGGTCACCCGGCAGGTCAGGGGATTGCTAGACCGGGACCCAGCGTTTGGAGGCGGTCTCGGACCTGCCACGATTTGATGGGAGGAGGGGACGCTGCCTCTTTAGGGTTCAGGCCATGGGCCCCGGCCCCCGGCCCCAGTCGGCCTGGGCTGCGTCTGGAGCCCGGGACCTTCCCTGTGGAGTCCCATCAGGAGGGGACTTACTCTCCTTGGACCAGAAGAGAGGAGCTGGGGCTTCTCTATCCGCCCGAGTGGACACGAGCTCCCAGGGCTGGGTCCTGACAGAGGAGGAGGGCTCAGGGAGGCATTGCTGACCGTCTGCTGTGGCTCCTGCATCCCCGTCCCTGCTCACTGCTGGCCTCCTTTCCCTTCCCGGCAGGCGGCTCCTGCGGCTGCGCTGGATCCTGCACCTGCACCTGCAAAGCCTGCAGATGCGCCTCCTGCAAGAAGAGTGAGTGTGCGGGGCCTTCTCTGGGAATGCGGGGTCTGGGCTGAGTGCGAGGAGGGGGCCCAGAGCTCAGCAGGCAGGCAGGAGCAGGACAGTGACCAGACTTCCCGGCACCCCCCTCACCAGGAAGGGATTCACAGTCAGAGCTGGAATCACCTTCGGCATGACCGAGACCCAGGCGCGCACTAGAGAACAGGGAGACTGAGGCCCAGACGGGCCACCGACAAACAACCTCAGACCTGTCACTAGAACTAGTCCTCCTGCCTCCTGAGTCCCGCTTCCGAATCCTCTCAGGGACTGAAGCACTTTAGGGACAGGAACCAGTGGCCGTGCGTGGCTTCTCGGACCTGGTGCAGCCCCTCCCTGTCGAAGCAGCCCAGAGCTTCCCTATCCCGAGCGGGAGCTGCTCTGTGCGGGCTTTGCCTCCACTTTGATCCCGAGGACTTGGCTCCCATCACTGGTGGTGCTGGGGGCTGGCTTTCTCCTGTCCCCAGAGGCCCTGCTCACTGTCTCTCCAAGGCGCTGTGCCCTGTCCTGGGCACAGATGGGCCGGGCAACCTGAACCTAGTGTCTGAGAGCAATTACCTCAGGACAGAGGACACCATCGTAAACTCAGGGTCTGGGCCCGAGGGCGGCTGGGGCCAGGCCTGCTGCTGGGAAGGGTGGTTCCGGACAACGCGTGGTCCGACCGCACGCTGCCCTTGCCTCCCCAGGCTGCTGCTCCTGCTGCCCCGTGGGCTGCGCCAAGTGTGCCCAGGGCTGCGCCAAGTGTGCCCAGGGCTGCGTCTGCAAAGGGGCCTCGGACAAGTGCAGCTGCTGTGCCTGATGTCGCGGAGAGCCTGCCCCGGGTGTCCACAGAGCAACCAGGACAAACCTGCATTTTACCGTTTTTCATACAACCGGACCTGACGCTACATTCCTTTTTCTATGAAATCTGTGACTTGTAATAAAAGCTGTTGACTTTATTCTGGCTCTGTCTTCCTTGGTGTGTCTTGGACAAAGAGACTCCGTGCCCATCAGGGCTGGCGTGGGGAACTGGACTGGACGTGCAGAGACCTCGGCTCTGGACCAAAGAGCACCCCCCCACACACCCCACACCCCCAAAACACACACACTGAGCGTCTTAGCCGCTTAGGTTAATTTGAGCTTCCGTTTCTCAGCTCCAAAGGATACCCTCGCCAGATGACATAGGGCATTGGACACACAGAGGACACACTCCCTCTATTCCCCTTAGGAGTACGGATTGCAGAGAAAGTTGCCCATTTCTCATTTTCCTTCTCTGGGGGCCCCTGCCAAACTCAGCGCTCGGTGATGAGAGCCTAGAAAAGTACCCAGAGGGGATGGAATCCCACACCCCTCTCGTGTGACTTCTGCACGGGGCTTGCGTCTAAAACACCCTGGAAAGACCTCTTTGTATTTTCTGCCACAGTTTTCACCCTGGTCAGGAAAACGGATCGCGAAGAAAACACGTCAAAGGACACGATATGTGACACCCAGTTTTCCCTTCAACACGTAAAACCACCTTCACACGTGGAGGAGCAATTCTGGAAACTGGACGCTCTCATATGCTGCACGTACGTTGAAAGTGTGCCCGAGTCCTGGGAACACTTCACAGATGCCCCACTGTGTGGACCACACACGCCTGGAGCAGCTCTGCCCCCTGCCTCCCCACAGGGAACCTCAGTCTTGGCTTGCCCAGGGCTACGGACAGGACACTCGCCACCCGTGACAGCTCCCTGCAGGGGCTTGGCTCTGAATCTTCGCAAGTACCTCCCTAGGTCAGGCTGACATCTTCCCTTCCCTCAAAAACCAGCCCGTGGCTCCCTGACACCCCGAAAGAAAGTGATTTGGATTTGGTGGGAATTTCCCGGCTGTTTCCCTGAGACCTGGTTTCAGAAGAAGGGCTTCACGTGTTCCTCTGCAGAGTGATGGTGGTGCTGCAGTGCGTGGCGGGGGGGGGGGGGGCCTGGTGGGGTTTATTAGCAACAAGTGTGTGCTGAGGGAACGGGTAGTCTATTTCAGGTGTTGGGCCCCCTGGCGGTCTGGGGAGGGAACTCCTATTTGATGGGCACTCCGAGAGAAAGAGGAGACACGTGGCTCAGAAGTCAGGACCAAGATGGGCCACAGGTGCCCCGAGTGCACAGGGCATTTCGGGAGCCGGCCCGTGCTGCGTGCGTGGGCGTCGGCGTCAGGCACTCAGGTTCACAGCCACCGTGCCACTTCCTGACCTGGCAAGTCACTGATACTCTCTGAGATTTCATTTCCTCCTTTCGATACAAAAGATTAATGTCAAAGAGGGGGAATGAGCGAGATAGTGGCCTGGCTCCCAGCTCGGGCTTCCCCCACGGTGTCCCGTACGATCGCTCTCTCCACACTGACATCTGTGCACAGAGAATCCTTGAGCTCCCGACAAGCTCCTGGAGAAAGGCTCCCTGGTTTGCAAGCAAGCTCATGGTGAGGGCAGAGATGGATAGGAACCTTGCTTATCCAGGGCCAGAGGGCGTGGGGATGTCCTCCAACAAGCCCCGTGGAACGAGTCACCGCCACAGCGTTTGGACAGACTCGGTGAACCTGCATGGTCTGGAGTGATGGTGCCAGTTCCAGAGAGGTTAAGCAACTTACCCAAGGGCACACAGCCTATACTCAGAGGACTAAACCTACACTGCAGCTGTCTCACCTCCCGGCCACACGGTGCCGGTTATGACATCACTGGAGGCTGAGTCCGGCCTCTCCTTTTTCAGGGCTGCAGGGTCTTCGGAGACAGTCCAGCTGTGCTCCTGGCTGCAGAGGTGGGAGGCCGAAGCCCACAGAGGTCACAGAGCTGTGCGGAGGGTTCTGGCTGCCGGCTCAGGGCTCTCCCACTGCTGCCTCTGTGCCAGGTGTTCAGTGTTCTCACCCTTCGTGGGATGACATGGTGTCCGGTTGGGCGCGGGGCTGCAGTCAGCCTGCAGTCAGCCTGCAGGAGGGCCAGTCCCATCTGTGCCACGTACAGCCATGGGACATAACCTCTCTGTGGCTCCGTCTGCTCTGCTCTAAAGGGAAAATAATAGTGTCTGGCTCTCGGGATTAAAGAACTGAATACATGCCAAGAAGGTCAGAATATACTGGGCACTCAGTGAGCAATCGATCACATCACCCATTCATTTATTTATCTATTGATTTATTTGTTATCATCAGCCTAGGAGACACTGTTCTCCTTCCAGACACGCAAGCAAGGACGGTGTGTTTCGCTCTGTGCTCTGGGCCGTCCCCATCGACCCTGTGAGCGTGGGACCAGTACCCCCGAGAGGGTTATCCTGCCTTCACGCAAAGAGCCGTCGACACTACAGATAGAAAGCCGTGAGGAGCACAGTCGGTGTCCTCCTCACAGACACAGAAGGGTCCTGCCACTTCTGCTGTCACCTGCATCAGGATTTCCTTACCATTTTCTTTTCAGTGATTTTCTGAAATACGTTATACCAAAAGAAACCTCTCGAACGCTACTGAAGGAGAGAGTCAGAAGGTAGCCACAAAATCATAAATACATTCCTACTGTGTCACCTTGGTCGCCCCCAGGATTGAGCTGGACATGGTAGAGACGGGCCGAGGACACAGCTCTGGGCCAAAGGGGAGCTTGCTCACTGACTCCCTCTTTCAGCTGCGAAGCGACAAAAACACAGAAGCAGGGCACCACTCCCCAGCCCTGTGTGCCTGCCTCAGTAGCCTCCCTGTACTGTAGGGACTTTGGACTTTGGGAAGCGGGCTCCTGACTGCTGTCTCCCTTCCCGGTTGGTGTGACAACTCAAAGAGCAAAAGTGACTAACAAGGCTTGGCATGGACTCCATGGTGAGTAACTGTCAGGACTACTCAAAGGGAACTCTATCCACTTGTCTCGCTTTGTTATTTACCGCCGGGTCTGCCTATCACCTACAATGATGCCGCCCCTGGGGAAGCATCTCATGATGAGGGAACCTCCACCCTGGCGTGGGGGTGGACCGGCTACAGTGAGGAGCGCCCCTGGAAAGTTCAGGCAAAGAAGCCCCCGGACAAATGAGCCAGGATCCCTCCAGGAAAGGAAAACACAAGTGACGCCTCGCGGCTGAAGGCAATGTTCACCGCGCTGCGGTTACAGGAGGCGGTACCGGAAAAACGCTTCCAAAGGACCGTGGTGGGGACCGGGGCTGGCAACGCCCGGGGACACATGGGGTCGGCCAAACGGTGGTGAGGGTCACATCCGCCTGCGCTCTCTGACACCGCTCCCCGGCTCCAGCCAAGCCAGGGACACGAGCGGGAGGCGGGGGCTGTTCTCAGGCTGCAGGAAACGGCGACCCGGAGGCCGGCGGCGCGGGGCCTGGGGCCTGGGGCGGGGAAGACCGGAGGACGCGGGAGCCGGATTCCTGCACAAGCCGCCAACACGGTGGCTGCTCCCGTCGGGCACATTGGGAAGGGGCGGCCAGGGGGCTGGGACACCGCTTACCGCACGGCACCCGGTTCCTCCGCTCCAGCCGGCACCGACGTGGAATCGTGCGCTCGGCCCCGCCTGTTGCTCACAGCCCGGCCCAGGGCGCTGCGGGCGGCACGGGCGGCGCGGGAGCGGAGCCGCGGGGCGGGTGCAAGGCGGGGGCGGGGCCTCTGCGCCCGGGCCGCCTCCTCGGCCTATAACTGAGCCCCCGGGCTCCTCGCTCCCACACGGCCCCCACCGGACCCGTGAAGCGGCTTCGCCCCTTGCTTTGGACCTCGGGCCTCACTCCTCCTCCAGATGGACCCCAAGTGCTCCTGCCCCACTGGTAAGGGAGCCCTGCCTTTGAGCCTTAGGATGCCCCCTTCCCGGGCACAGGACGAGAAGGGAGGGCTTTGAGTTTGAGCTCAGGAGGACTCCTGTCACGGGTCCAGGGCTTTCTTGGTAGCCAGGCTCCTGAGGGCACGTCAGTCTCCCTTTGCCTCTCCGTTGACACTGAGGGCACGGAGGCTCCAGGCTGTCCTTCTTGAGGTCACCCGGCAGGTCAGGGGATTGCTAGACCGGGACCCAGCGTTTGGAGGCGGTCTCGGACCTGCCACGATTTGATGGGAGGAGGGGACGCTGCCTCTTTAGGGTTCAGGCCATGGGCCCCGGCCCCCGGCCCCAGTCGGCCTGGGCTGCGTCTGGAGCCCGGGACCTTCCCTGTGGAGTCCCATCAGGAGGGGACTTACTCTCCTTGGACCAGAAGAGAGGAGCTGGGGCTTCTCTATCCGCCCGAGTGGACACGAGCTCCCAGGGCTGGGTCCTGACAGAGGAGGAGGGCTCAGGGAGGCATTGCTGACCGTCTGCTGTGGCTCCTGCATCCCCGTCCCTGCTCACTGCTGGCCTCCTTTCCCTTCCCGGCAGGCGGCTCCTGCGGCTGCGCTGGATCCTGCACCTGCACCTGCAAAGCCTGCAGATGCGCCTCCTGCAAGAAGAGTGAGTGTGCGGGGCCTTCTCTGGGAATGCGGGGTCTGGGCTGAGTGCGAGGAGGGGGCCCAGAGCTCAGCAGGCAGGCAGGAGCAGGACAGTGACCAGACTTCCCGGCACCCCCCTCACCAGGAAGGGATTCACAGTCAGAGCTGGAATCACCTTCGGCATGACCGAGACCCAGGCGCGCACTAGAGAACAGGGAGACTGAGGCCCAGACGGGCCACCGACAAACAACCTCAGACCTGTCACTAGAACTAGTCCTCCTGCCTCCTGAGTCCCGCTTCCGAATCCTCTCAGGGACTGAAGCACTTTAGGGACAGGAACCAGTGGCCGTGCGTGGCTTCTCGGACCTGGTGCAGCCCCTCCCTGTCGAAGCAGCCCAGAGCTTCCCTATCCCGAGCGGGAGCTGCTCTGTGCGGGCTTTGCCTCCACTTTGATCCCGAGGACTTGGCTCCCATCACTGGTGGTGCTGGGGGCTGGCTTTCTCCTGTCCCCAGAGGCCCTGCTCACTGTCTCTCCAAGGCGCTGTGCCCTGTCCTGGGCACAGATGGGCCGGGCAACCTGAATCTAGTGTCTGAGAGCAATTACCTCAGGACAGAGGACACCATCGTAAACTCAGGGTCTGGGCCCGAGGGCGGCTGGGGCCAGGCCTGCTGCTGGGAAGGGTGGTTCCGGACAACGCGTGGTCCGACCGCACGCTGCCCTTGCCTCCCCAGGCTGCTGCTCCTGCTGCCCCGTGGGCTGCGCCAAGTGTGCCCAGGGCTGCGCCAAGTGTGCCCAGGGCTGCGTCTGCAAAGGGGCCTCGGACAAGTGCAGCTGCTGTGCCTGATGTCGCGGAGAGCCTGCCCCGGGTGTCCACAGAGCAACCAGGACAAACCTGCATTTTACCGTTTTTCATACAACCGGACCTGACGCTACATTCCTTTTTCTATGAAATCTGTGACTTGTAATAAAAGCTGTTGACTTTATTCTGGCTCTGTCTTCCTTGGTGTGTCTTGGACAAAGAGACTCCGTGCCCATCAGGGCTGGCGTGGGGAACTGGACTGGACGTGCAGAGACCTCGGCTCTGGACCAAAGAGCACCCCCCCACACACCCCACACCCCCAAAACACACACACTGAGCGTCTCAGCCGCTTAGGTTAATTTGAGCTTCCGTTTCTCAGCTCCAAAGGATACCCTCGCCAGATGACATAGGGCATTGGACACACAGAGGACACACTCCCTCTATTCCCCTTAGGAGTACGGATTGCAGAGAAAGTTGCCCATTTCTCATTTTCCTTCTCTGGGGGCCCCTGCCAAACTCAGCGCTCGGTGATGAGAGCCTAGAAAAGTACCCAGAGGGGATGGAATCCCACACCCCTCTCGTGTGACTTCTGCACGGGGCTTGCGTCTAAAACACCCTGGAAAGACCTCTTTGTATTTTCTGCCACAGTTTTCACCCTGGTCAGGAAAACGGATCGCGAAGAAAACACGTCAAAGGACACGATATGTGACACCCAGTTTTCCCTTCAACACGTAAAACCACCTTCACACGTGGAGGAGCAATTCTGGAAACTGGACGCTCTCATATGCTGCACGTACGTTGAAAGTGTGCCCGAGTCCTGGGAACACTTCACAGATGCCCCACTGTGTGGACCACACACGCCTGGAGCAGCTCTGCCCCCTGCCTCCCCACAGGGAACCTCAGTCTTGGCTTGCCCAGGGCTACGGACAGGACACTCGCCACCCGTGACAGCTCCCTGCAGGGGCTTGGCTCTGAATCTTCGCAAGTACCTCCCTAGGTCAGGCTGACATCTTCCCTTCCCTCAAAAACCAGCCCGTGGCTCCCTGACACCCCGAAAGAAAGTGATTTGGATTTGGTGGGAATTTCCCGGCTGTTTCCCTGAGACCTGGTTTCAGAAGAAGGGCTTCACGTGTTCCTCTGCAGAGTGATGGTGGTGCTGCAGTGCGTGGCGGGGGGGGGGGGGGCCTGGTGGGGTTTATTAGCAACAAGTGTGTGCTGAGGGAACGGGTAGTCTATTTCAGGTGTTGGGCCCCCTGGCGGTCTGGGGAGGGAACTCCTATTTGATGGGCACTCCGAGAGAAAGAGGAGACACGTGGCTCAGAAGTCAGGACCAAGATGGGCCACAGGTGCCCCGAGTGCACAGGGCATTTCGGGAGCCGGCCCGTGCTGCGTGCGTGGGCGTCGGCGTCAGGCACTCAGGTTCACAGCCACCGTGCCACTTCCTGACCTGGCAAGTCACTGATACTCTCTGAGATTTCATTTCCTCCTTTCGATACAAAAGATTAATGTCAAAGAGGGGGAATGAGCGAGATAGTGGCCTGGCTCCCAGCTCGGGCTTCCCCCACGGTGTCCCGTACGATCGCTCTCTCCACACTGACATCTGTGCACAGAGAATCCTTGAGCTCCCGACAAGCTCCTGGAGAAAGGCTCCCTGGTTTGCAAGCAAGCTCATGGTGAGGGCAGAGATGGATAGGAACCTTGCTTATCCAGGGCCAGAGGGCGTGGGGATGTCCTCCAACAAGCCCCGTGGAACGAGTCACCGCCACAGCGTTTGGACAGACTCGGTGAACCTGCATGGTCTGGAGTGATGGTGCCAGTTCCAGAGAGGTTAAGCAACTTACCCAAGGGCACACAGCCTATACTCAGAGGACTAAACCTACACTGCAGCTGTCTCACCTCCCGGCCACACGGTGCCGGTTATGACATCACTGGAGGCTGAGTCCGGCCTCTCCTTTTTCAGGGCTGCAGGGTCTTCGGAGACAGTCCAGCTGTGCTCCTGGCTGCAGAGGTGGGAGGCCGAAGCCCACAGAGGTCACAGAGCTGTGCGGAGGGTTCTGGCTGCCGGCTCAGGGCTCTCCCACTGCTGCCTCTGTGCCAGGTGTTCAGTGTTCTCACCCTTCGTGGGATGACATGGTGTCCGGTTGGGCGCGGGGCTGCAGTCAGCCTGCAGTCAGCCTGCAGGAGGGCCAGTCCCATCTGTGCCACGTACAGCCATGGGACATAACCTCTCTGTGGCTCCGTCTGCTCTGCTCTAAAGGGAAAATAATAGTGTCTGGCTCTCGGGATTAAAGAACTGAATACATGCCAAGAAGGTCAGAATATACTGGGCACTCAGTGAGCAATCGATCACATCACCCATTCATTTATTTATCTATTGATTTATTTGTTATCATCAGCCTAGGAGACACTGTTCTCCTTCCAGACACGCAAGCAAGGACGGTGTGTTTCGCTCTGTGCTCTGGGCCGTCCCCATCGACCCTGTGAGCGTGGGACCAGTACCCCCGAGAGGGTTATCCTGCCTTCACGCAAAGAGCCGTCGACACTACAGATAGAAAGCCGTGAGGAGCACAGTCGGTGTCCTCCTCACAGACACAGAAGGGTCCTGCCACTTCTGCTGTCACCTGCATCAGGATTTCCTTACCATTTTCTTTTCAGTGATTTTCTGAAATACGTTATACCAAAAGAAACCTCTCGAACGCTACTGAAGGAGAGAGTCAGAAGGTAGCCACAAAATCATAAATACATTCCTACTGTGTCACCTTGGTCGCCCCCAGGATTGAGCTGGACATGGTAGAGACGGGCCGAGGACACAGCTCTGGGCCAAAGGGGAGCTTGCTCACTGACTCCCTCTTTCAGCTGCGAAGCGACAAAAACACAGAAGCAGGGCACCACTCCCCAGCCCTGTGTGCCTGCCTCAGTAGCCTCCCTGTACTGTAGGGACTTTGGACTTTGGGAAGCGGGCTCCTGACTGCTGTCTCCCTTCCCGGTTGGTGTGACAACTCAAAGAGCAAAAGTGACTAACAAGGCTTGGCATGGACTCCATGGTGAGTAACTGTCAGGACTACTCAAAGGGAACTCTATCCACTTGTCTCGCTTTGTTATTTACCGCCGGGTCTGCCTATCACCTACAATGATGCCGCCCCTGGGGAAGCATCCCATGATGAGGGAACCTCCACCCTGGCGTGGGGGTGGACCGGCTACAGTGAGGAGCGCCCCTGGAAAGTTCAGGCAAAGAAGCCCCCGGACAAATGAGCCAGGATCCCTCCAGGAAAGGAAAACACAAGTGACGCCTCGCGGCTGAAGGCAATGTTCACCGCGCTGCGGTTACAGGAGGCGGTACCGGAAAAACGCTTCCAAAGGACCGTGGTGGGGACCGGGGCTGGCAACGCCCGGGGACACATGGGGTCGGCCAAACGGTGGTGAGGGTCACATCCGCCTGCGCTCTCTGACACCGCTCCCCGGCTCCAGCCAAGCCAGGGACACGAGCGGGAGGCGGGGGCTGTTCTCAGGCTGCAGGAAACGGCGACCCGGAGGCCGGCGGCGCGGGGCCTGGGGCCTGGGGCGGGGAAGACCGGAGGACGCGGGAGCCGGATTCCTGCACAAGCCGCCAACACGGTGGCTGCTCCCGTCGGGCACATTGGGAAGGGGCGGCCAGGGGGCTGGGACACCGCTTACCGCACGGCACCCGGTTCCTCCGCTCCAGCCGGCACCGACGTGGAATCGTGCGCTCGGCCCCGCCTGTTGCTCACAGCCCGGCCCAGGGCGCTGCGGGCGGCACGGGCGGCGCGGGCGCGGAGCCGCGGGGCGGGTGCAAGGCGGGGGCGGGGCCTCTGCGCCCGGGCCGCCTCCTCGGCCTATAACTGAGCCCCCGGGCTCCTCGCTCCCACACGGCCCCCACCGGACCCGTGAAGCGGCTTCGCCCCTTGCTTTGGACCTCGGGCCTCACTCCTCCTCCAGATGGACCCCAAGTGCTCCTGCCCCACTGGTAAGGGAGCCCTGCCTTTGAGCCTTAGGATGCCCCCTTCCCGGGCACAGGACGAGAAGGGAGGGCTTTGAGTTTGAGCTCAGGAGGACTCCTGTCACGGGTCCAGGGCTTTCTTGGTAGCCAGGCTCCTGAGGGCACGTCAGTCTCCCTTTGCCTCTCCGTTGACACTGAGGGCACGGAGGCTCCAGGCTGTCCTTCTTGAGGTCACCCGGCAGGTCAGGGGATTGCTAGACCGGGACCCAGCGTTTGGAGGCGGTCTCGGACCTGCCACGATTTGATGGGAGGAGGGGACGCTGCCTCTTTAGGGTTCAGGCCATGGGCCCCGGCCCCCGGCCCCAGTCGGCCTGGGCTGCGTCTGGAGCCCGGGACCTTCCCTGTGGAGTCCCATCAGGAGGGGACTTACTCTCCTTGGACCAGAAGAGAGGAGCTGGGGCTTCTCTATCCGCCCGAGTGGACACGAGCTCCCAGGGCTGGGTCCTGACAGAGGAGGAGGGCTCAGGGAGGCATTGCTGACCGTCTGCTGTGGCTCCTGCATCCCCGTCCCTGCTCACTGCTGGCCTCCTTTCCCTTCCCGGCAGGCGGCTCCTGCGGCTGCGCTGGATCCTGCACCTGCACCTGCAAAGCCTGCAGATGCGCCTCCTGCAAGAAGAGTGAGTGTGCGGGGCCTTCTCTGGGAATGCGGGGTCTGGGCTGAGTGCGAGGAGGGGGCCCAGAGCTCAGCAGGCAGGCAGGAGCAGGACAGTGACCAGACTTCCCGGCACCCCCCTCACCAGGA